>NW_020954619.1:26110900-26207549 GCF_900497805.2 Vombatus ursinus
CTCTCTTTCTCTCTCTCTCTCTCTCTCTCTCTTTCTCTCTTTCTCTCCCTCCATATAAACATATATGTAATATAAAGTCATTTGATGTAGCTTTATTTTGCAACTGCTCGTGGCATACCAGTGAACTAGCATGATTCTTTTGTTATTACAGGGATCTACATGACACTGAATGACACCCACAGAACCTGCAAATGCCCCTTCATATTCTTCTCTACCTCAGCCTTTTTGTCTAGTTCTAGTCCATCTAACAGTCATAGTGTCACTTTTTTTGGAAAACACATTCCTGTAACACTATCATACCCATAACACTCAATATACATTGTTCATCTACTTGTTGAGTGTTTTGTGATTTTTTTCCTTGTTGCCATGGAGGTCTCAGTCAGTTAGAATATTACAATAAATCTATTGCCTTTGACCTATTTCTATCTATGTACCTAGGAGAACTGGTTGTCTGGTCACTAATTGCTCTATATATGCATTTGTCTTTGTGACACTCCAAATTTAAATTGAGTCACTCAAATATCTACAGCACCAGGAATATCTCGTCTTCCATTCAAAAATTGTGCTTTCCCTCTCTTCTTGAACTTATCCCCTTTTTCCAGCATCATCTCCCAAATCTGAGGGAAAAAAAGTCTATTCTTTATGTAGGCATCTTGGGCTCAGCATACTCTCAGCCAATCAGGATTCACATCTTTCTTCACATATGCTACACTCATGTCAATCCTTAAAAAAAAAATAAAAAAGCTCCAGGATTAAGCTGGAGTTAGGTTACATTTCTAACAAAAGCACTTGATGGAAAAAAAACTGTTTTAGCAGGAGGTAATAAAATAAAATCTCACTGAAAAACTGAAAATTGCTCTCTTGCCCACTAAAGTTACATTTAAAATATAATAAAACTTTCATGTTCCAAGAGTTTTTAAAGTGAATTAATGAAGCATATCCTCATCCATATTTTGTTTTGTTTGTTTAGAAGAGTAAATTAACCATCCTTTTAGTTAGGAACATTAACTAGTGGTCTTTGTTTCTTCACTGCTGTGTTTCTTCACAGTATTACTTAATACTGAGCCAGAAAATGAACTTTCATATTTTAAAGCTATTTTGGAGCATTTTATTGCTATTGCTTTGGCTCAAGAAATGGACAGTATGGTATCTTGATGGTGTCTTGAAATAAAAAGCCTTTGGGAATTCTGAATATTTCTTTTAATTAACATATGATGCTATACTTTTTGGAAACAGATTTTGGTAAATCAAATTAGTTTGAATTGAAATTCAATTTATTTATTGTATAAAACAAAAAAAGTGTGACATTTTGGGAAAAAAAGTCCATTTTCATGTAGGCATTTTGGGCTCAGCTTTGAGAAAAGTAACACTATTTATAATTCTGAAAATATGAAGAAGATACAAAGAATCATAGAATCTCAGCAATTACAAATTATAGCTAAGTGATGAAGTGGATAGAGTATTAGGCTTGAAATTAGGAAGACATGAATTCATGTCTGACCTTAGACTTACTAGCTGTTTGACTCTGAGCAAGTGACCTATCCCCTGTTTGTCTCAGTTTCCTCATCTGTAAAATAAAGATAATAATAATAGCAACTATCTCCCAGTGTTATTGTAAGTATCAAGCGAGGTAATCATTATAAAGTTTTTAGCATAGGGCCCAGCACATAGTAAACATTATATAAAGTTGGCTGTTTTTGTTGTTGTTAAACATTTGCTCAGATCTCAACAGGACCAAGAATCCTTTTTCTAACATTTCTGAAAAGCTGTCCAAAAGTCTCTATTTGAAGATTCAGAGTGACAAGACATATTTTCTCTCTTTTCTTATACTGATCTTAAATTTGCCCTTTGACAGTTTCTACTATTACTCCTAGTTGTGTCTTGTTCAAAACTTTAGGTAATGCAATGCTGTAAATCTGAGTTATTTTGAATTCTGCTACAGATATGTGCTAGCTATGTGACCATGAGCAAGTCATTTAAACTCTCTGAGTCTTAGATTACTCATCCCTAAAATAAGGATAATAACGGGGCCTTCTTCACAGAGTTATTGTGAGGATCAGATGAGATAACACATAGAAGGCAATTTACAAACCTCAAAGAAGTTTACAAATGCTAGCTCTTATTGTTGGGGTTGTTTTGGTTGTTAAAGTTAGCATAAATGTGATTCTTTCTGCAAAATTCTTTGTTCTAATTTGAGCTCTACATGTACCTTAAATGTTACTCCTCAGAAATAATTTACCCTGTGAGAAGGCAGCTCTTTACAATGGATATATTATGGTAACTACTTTGCATGGCATAACTGACATTTACTGATGAATTTATATTTTTTTTCCTTCTTACAAATTTATGATCATGTCTTTACTGTTTTGATTTACTGTGAAGCAATTGCTAGATAAACAAGAAAAGCTATTTCCTTTAAAGACCTTTCAAAACCCCACAGCTTTAATATTTACTTGTTATAGTGTTATTGTTAGATTTAAATTTAGTGGAAAATGGGTTACTTATTAGTTCTTTGGTTTTAAACCAGCAAATCCCTTTTATTAAATCTCTTTTATTAAGATTTAGCAAACTCCCACAAGCATTTTACAGTATTATCATGAAAGATTTAGGCTCACGGAGACCTACTGGTGTGAAATGTTTATAAAAATATATAACATAGCCTGAAATAATTTTTTCTTCTCAGTTTAACAATAACTATAGGGATAACACTTGTTTTAAAATGCTTATGCTGCTTGCAATCATCACAAAATACTCAAATCTCCAAAACTTTTGGGGCTTGTGTGGATACATCGATATGATGCTGAGACAATTCAGTTCAATGGCAAATTATTCACGGTAATTTTATTAAGAACCAATTGCATGCTAAGCAATGTGCTTGGCAAGGAGGCACAATGATAAAAAATTTTAGTTGAAGTCAATAAGCATTTGTATATCATGTATCTTCAAGGCCTAGATGTAATTTACACAGATTGATATACTCAAAGTAAAAAAGACAAGGAATTCAAATCTTGCCTTTCATAATTACTAACTTAGCTGTATGACCCTGTATAAGTCACTTAACTTTTCAGTGTCTTGGAAATATACAAGTATTTATCTATTAAGGCAGATAGGTGGCACAGTGGATAGATCACTGGACATGGAAGCAGGAAGACTAAAGTTCAAATCTGACCTCAAATACTTATACCTTGTCTAACCCTGAGAAAGTCATTTAATATCTGTAAAATGGGGATAATAATGACACCTATTATGCACCTATGATGATAACTACTTTGCCTGGCATAGTGACATTTCCTGATGAATTTATATTTTTTCTGGCATTAATTTCAACCTGAAAATTATAGTATTTCTTCTTTCTATTTGGATTATTCAATTTTTTTTAATCTTCAAGGTCTAGCTGATTTCACTTACTTTATAATAGAGTCCCAGATAAGATATCCAGCAGACATTTTAAGCTCAATATGTCCAAAAGAGAACTCATTAATTCCCGCCCCCCACCTTCTTGCCCTCCTACCTTCATATTACAGTAGAGGGTAGCAACATTTTCACAGTCCCTCAGGCTTGCAACCTAGGAATTATCCTCAAGTCATCATTATCTAAACTCCCTCCTCTTATATCCAAGCTACTGCAAAGGCCTGTTGTTTTGACCTGTGCAACATCTCTTCTATACCTTTTCTTCCTTGACAGCTTTCTAGTGCATTATCTCACATCTGAACAATCGTAATCACATGCTACCTCAAGTCTCTCCCCACTCCAGTCCATCTTCCACTCAACTGCTAAAGTGATTTTCCAGAACACAGGTCTGACCATGCCACTCTCCTACTCCATAAACTTCTGTGGCTCCCTATTTTCTCCATGATTAAATATAAATGTTCAGTTTGGCAGTTAAAACCTAACCCCCTTCATAACCTAGCCCCCTCCTACCTTTCCTGTCTTCTTCCACCTTATTACCCAACATGTATTATTCAATGATACTGGACTCCTGGCTGTTCAACAAACAAATTACTCCATCTTCTAAGCACCAAATATTTTTCTGTCTATTCTCCTTGCCTAAAATACTCTCCTTCCTCAACTCTTCCCACTGATTTCCCTGCCTTCCTTTAAATCCCAACTAAATCCCTACCTTCTACAGGAAACCTTCCTCACTCTTGTTAATTCTCCTGCCTTCTTTGGTTAATTATCTCATATTTATCCTGTATACACCTTGCTTTGTGTACATCTGTTCTCATGTTGTCACCCTCATTAGAGTGCAAGCTTCTTGAGGGCAGGTAATGGTTTTTGACTCTCTCTCTCTCTCTCTCTGCAATCCCAGTTCTTATCAGAGGCCTGGCACATAGTAGGTCCTTTTAAAAATGTTTATTGATTGATAGATTGAATTCAAGAAGCGGCAGTTATAGAAGTGTTTTGATTTTTCTCCCTTAAATTTCTGTAGATAGTTGCTTGCTGATTTTCTTTCAAACCTGTAAAATACATCATCAAGAACTGGTATGAACAAAAAAGGCATGTAGCTAGAACAAAGAATAACACATTGGCAGCTTGTGTGTTATACTTATAATCTTGCAATGTTTAAAAGATCTTCAGGATGTTGGATGTGTTTTCTGTGGAGGAAATACCAGAGGACCTGAGCTAGTAACTCACAAGAAAAGAAGGTAGGGGTGGAATGTGATCTAAACATTACACATTGATGTGATCATGAATCCATCAA
Organism: Vombatus ursinus; assembly: GCF_900497805.2. NCBI lineage: Eukaryota > Metazoa > Chordata > Mammalia > Diprotodontia > Vombatidae > Vombatus > Vombatus ursinus. The sequence goes on from NW_020954619.1 coordinate 26,115,603, forward strand.
AAACAAACTATTGTCTAATGTTAGACACACACACAAACACACATAATTATATGTATATATATAGACATGTATATGTATGTAGAATAAGATATAGCATCTAAGACTAGAAAAAGAGGTTAGTTGATTATTTGATGATGATTAAAAAGAATTGATAAAAAGACAATCAGTGGTAGTATCTTGATGACACAGAAATATTAAAGGTACCAGAAGACTAATTTTCAATTCTGTCCAACTCTTCATGACTCCATTTGGGATTTTCTTAGCAAAGATATTGTAGTAGTTTGTCATTTCCTTCTCCTGCTCATTTTACAGATGAGGAAACTGGGGCAAAAAAGAGGGTTAAGTGATTTGCCCATGGTCACACAGGTAGTAGGTGTCTGATGCCAGATTTGAACTCAAGAAGATGAGTTTTCTTGACACCAGGCTTAGCATGTTATCAACAGCACTACCTAGCAGCCCTGTTTGTACCATATACAGTTTTTCAATTTATTATATATTATTGTGTATTACTATAGAATGTGTAGAATTCTACTTTTTCCAACAAGATCCTTGAGGTCATACTACATTTTAATTCAGTTAATAACAATCACCTACTCTATGCACCGAGCTAGGTGCTGAAGATACAAAGAGAAGAATTAAAAAAACATACTTTCAAGGAACTTATGCTCTACTTTTTTTTTTTTTTTAGTTTAAGGTGCTTTTGTTTACTAACAGTGCCAATCAATATATCATGAATGCAATGGATGTTGAAAAAATGTTTTTTGAATTGAACTGAAAATATATATATTATTCATTATTAAAACTAGTGATCCTAAAGTTGAATACACAACATTTTTAATAGGACAAGATAATATTCTAATCTAGGACTTTCAATACTATTAGTTTGAAGAACTGGAACAATACTTGCTAAGGTAGTTTCTAGCTTTAATATTTGAGGAATCTATGACTTTAAAGGTTTTGTTTCTACATTTTTCATTTATTTCCCCTTTGCTTTCTGTGTGCTCTCATCTCTGTCTCCTAGAATTCCTAGTGACAAGTGGGAGCTATAATCCTGAATTAAGTAATAACTATATAACAAAATTCAGAATGTAGATCTGATTAAACTAGTAGATCGAAGTATAACCTTAATGTCACGAAGGACTGGGGTTTAAATCTTGTCCCTCATACTTGATAACTATATGAACTTAGTGAAATCACTTAACATTTATGTGCCTGGGGAAATTTTCTAGGATTTATTAGACTAAGTCCTGAATATAGTTAGAGGGAATTCACACACATCTCTTACAAAGTCAAAATCAAAGATCCTTCTGTATCTATACATATTGAACACAAAACAATTGAGGCATAAAAATTTTAAAAAGTCATATAAATGGGCTATAATGATGTTGGTCTTTATTTTTCTATTTTTAGGTCAAAACTGTGGAGGATTAGTCCAGGGTCCCAATGGTACTATTGAAAGCCCAGGATTTCCTCATGGCTATCCAAACTATGCCAACTGCACATGGATCATTATCACTGGAGAACGGAACAGGATACAATTGTCATTTCATACGTTTGCTCTTGAAGAAGATTTTGATATTTTATCAATTTATGATGGACAGCCACAGCAGGGCAATTTAAAAGTCAGGTAACGTACACCTTCTATGCACATTCTCCTTTTTAGTGTCATGCATTGGACAGCTCTGTGCTGTTATTTTGTTTTGCTTTGTTTCAAAAAATAATTAGAATTTTTCTTTAAAAAATTACCTAGAACAAGTTTCAGTTATAAAGGACCATATATACATGGCCAATACTAGGTTTACATTGGCAGAACTCAAGGCCCAAAAACAACCATATGAGTAAGCAAGATACTTGCTTAGGTACTTTTTCCTATTTTGAATTTTTTTTTTCAATCAATACAATACTTCCACCAAATATTGTCAAGACAATTAAAAGAATATATTTATCATGATTTTGTTTTTAGGCAACTGTTGAATGAGTAGCATATAGAACAGATAGACGCAGTGAATCCTGTTAAGAGCATGTTGGGGTACTTTGTTTTACCAAAAGAATATAGTAGGAGGGAGAAGGTGCCATGAAACTTTATTTGCCTTGGAATGCTTTTTCTTTAACCATAGCTATGATCCTCTTTTCTCTTCTATTCTTGATGGTATCCATTTTTCATTTGGTCTCCAAAACCTATAACTTGAGATAGTATCATGGCTATAATATTAATAATAATAATAAATAATAATAATAATAAAGGCTATGCATTTCAGACCATATCACATCCATTTTTCTTTCAGCAAAATGCTCCATTTTCAAGTGATTGATTTTTATTAAATTGCCAGACATATTTTAGAGGGAGTACTTCAGAGGGAGTAATCTAGACTTTCAAACTCAGGTTTGAAAGAGAGCTCTTGAGGTTTGCTTTAATCACTGAATTTCTAGAAAATCAGTCAGTGTGGACCATATAGAAAGCCTTTGGTTTGAAGTGGGAATTGATACTGGACAAGCTTAATTGTACTGATTAGATAAGGACATGGCTATTGATACTTTACCTGAGTATTTTATTAAAAAAAGGCAATAGTGGATACATATATAATAGATTTTATTAATGATGATACAGTATAGGAAGAGGATATCACTAATGAATAGGGAAAGATAAAATCCATATGACATTGTGAAATGTGTAGCTACCATGTTTCATTCTTCTTTTACTTAGTTATTAAAAATGATATGCAATATATATTCTTCTTGAATTAATGATTTTGAATATATTTTAAAATCATGACTCTTTGCTTATAATTTTTCTTAGAGCCTTCCAGTTTTCTCCTAGGTTATATTAACATTTGGCTTGGAGTATTTAAGGCAAATTGTTCCATCTCTGGTGAAATAGAATGTTATTTCTTTCTAATTCTATATTTGATCTCAAACAGACAAGAACACCTTTGAAGAAGTCTCCTATCATTCCTTCTCTTAATAAGATTTGGAGCCTTTGTTAAGACTCTTCCCACACATGATTGGACTTGCTTATAGGTCATTGATGGGGTTCTTCCCACACGTCAAGTTCTGATGTTCATCACTTTGGTTCCCTTTTCTAAATCCTAGGACATATTCCTCGCTCATTCAAGTAGCAAATGTCATATTGTTGTGGGAGCTTTGGACCACGGAATTTGAGAAAAAGGAACAAGATAACATAGTAAATCTATTTGATAGGCATTCTGCCCAAATACCTTAAACCCATTATTATCTATCTCCTAGAGGAAATAGTCCTTAATTAGGATAAATCTAGTTACCATTCTTTCTAATTTTAATCCATTCTTCCTTCTACTCCGGAGCATTCCTTTAGTGATAATAAATACACTAAAAACTAGAACATACTTTACATTATACATCAGTAAAAATATCTACGGACCAGGATTTCTGCTATACAATCCTTCATCTATTAGCCAGCATCAATGGTGAAATTAGCCAGGAAACAACAACTAGACAAACTGAGGCCAGTTTATAGTCATTAGAAGATGGATTTTCCTCCCCTTGGGTTTTTGTTTGTTCATTTTTACTTTTTGTAAACCTATATCTCTATTTTGAGGGGCTCTTAAAAACAATGCTACTTTTTCTTTTCTTTTTTTTTTTAGGCAATAGGGGTAAATGACTTGCCCAGGGTCACACAGCTAGTAAGTGTCAAGTGTTTGGTCTGAGGCCGGATTTGAACTCAGGTCCTCCTGACTTCAGGGCTGGTGCTCTATCCACTGTGCCACCTAGGTGCCCAAAACAATGCTACTTTGTGTGCATATAAAGTCACCACTCCTTTTCACTTATCAATTATAGTAGAAAAAGTGAATGATTCTAGGAAGACCATTAATTTAATAAATATTAAATCCTGGGTTGCTATTTTTTTCCCTAACTAGAACCTTATGTTTCCTAAGATTTATGATAAAAATATACTCCATGATTTTTTAGTTTTATCATAATTACTTGAGTTGCTTTGTGTTTCTAGTACATTTCCTCATAAACTCTTTTCCCCAGGGTACATGTCTTCTGTTTCTAAATTTGATTTTATAAACTCCTTCCTCCTTTCCCTCTCATTTGGTTTGCGCTGCTGAATCCTGTGGGTGCACACCAACTCTTTGAGAATGATGATGATCTTAAGAAGAATCACTCTCAATAGTGCTTCCATTGCTATAAATATATTTCGGCCTATGAAAGCTGATTAATTTATAATCTTTCTACACTAAAAAAGAAGGAATGATGGATGCCTTGAAATATGACTAAGATTATGTATGTGTACATATTTTAATTGCAAAATTACAAGGTTTCAACATTTTGGAATCAATTGATGGGTGAATAATATAGATTATACCAAATTCTAATTAGTTTTGAAGGGAGGAGCTGAAATTAAATTACTATTTATTTTCACATTACCTCTTTGAACAGTTGTTCATTTCTCAAATACAATTAAGCTATAGTACTTAAAACAGTGCTGGAATTCAATAGGATGATGATTTTTTTTTCTGAGAGGATTGATGTCCTAAGCCCCTGGTGCATTAAACTTGCATGAGAGTTATTACTTATTGGTCATATTTCATTGTTGACTTATGCTACACCAAAAAAAGGTTATTTTTGGTAGTTTAAAATGGGCACTGATTCAAAATTGTGTTGAGTTTTCTAGGAAATTTGAACATTAACAGTGGAGAGGAATATTAAGACAAAGAGAATAAGAGATTTATCTATGTATACATGGAGTATGGATTACATTCCAACCGCCTACTTGAGCTATAGTGTCATTAGATAGTGACTCGATATTTGCCTACTAAGCATAACAGTGGGTAGATTTATTTCCCAAAACTAAATAAAAACACTTTAAAATTGAAATGCTATCTTTTAGCTCTCTTTATCATTGTGGCTCTAATATACAATATGACCTCTTACTTTTAAAAATTATAATTTGAGCCTGAACCATAGGATGAAAATCTGATTTTATAGCTTTTGACAAAAGAAATCAAAGACTGGTATATCAACCATAATTTCAATCAATATTAGGAGTAGATAGTTATATATTGACCCATCTATTCTGATTTAGCTAAAATTAGAAATAGAGTTCTACTGGTTTTCAGGAGCTGCTACAGTAGTGTTTCTTCTGGTGGGAAATAAAGTAAATACCTTGGAGATAGCATTTACAGCAATTATAACAAACCTTTATTCAAATTTTGAGGGTCACTATGGCATAGAATATACAATCCTGGATGCCTGCACACTGTTTGAATTCTTCCAGGATTCAGTTCACCTTGAAGTCAATTGCTATTATAGTTACAAGTCACTCAACCACAGATGGTGAAGAAAGAGGAGACTGGAAGGCTTTCTTCAGCATTCTTTCTAGTTGATGAGGAGGAGGCTAAGCTGAGGCTGCTTTGAGATTTCTGATAAATTGGTATTAAGTGATTGTGCTTATTTCTAAACCACAGTGATCCAGTTGGCATTTTGCATTTTTAAGCATATCTACCTTAAGTGCATCATTGTTAATCTATTATTACTGTCTAAATCTAGTATGGCCATCCTCCTCTTTCATAACCGCCAATCTATTCCCTACCACCTATTCCTACATATGCCAATGCTTTCTGAGTGGCATCTGTCTCCTTCAACTGAGGAATTCGGTTGCCAACAGCTTACCCTGGCTGGATAGCTGTTGGTCATAGGATCTTAGTGATTCTAAAATGTTTCTTTCTGTTTTAATTTTGCCATCTGTGTAGGGAGAGTTTTAGCTTGTACCTATTGAAAATAAGAAAGAGCAGTGACTAGATAGAAATACATTTTTGAAGTCCCTTCTGATTATTTAGCTATTAAAAATAGCTACATATGCACACAGAAGTTACACTCCCAAACCCTATCCTTTTAGTAGAAGTATTTCTGTCATATTAATGGTCTGAGCACCATCCACCTCTTCTGTCATTGTGACATATTATGTCTGAAACAGTATTTGATTTTTTCTCCCTCAAATCATGCAGTAATTGAAGCTGGTTAAACTTGATATCAACCTCCCTAACTGTCATCATTTTATAAGGCTACGCTCTAATTTGGAGTGAAAGCCCATTAAGAAAGAGAAGATCTTAAGCCACTGAAGAAAGATACCTGTGAAAGAAAATAAATAGGAAAGCATTATATAAATGAGAAAGTTAAAGATGCATTATTCAATAATAGTTTTTGAATTGAAGTTTTGAAAACAAGGTCCTGCATAATTATTTTGAGTCTTCCCTCCTGCTTGATGAAGATTGCAACCAAATAATATACAGTGACAATGATGGAGGGAATAATGTTCTGAGAACTCTGTAATAAACATGGTCTAGAGGAAAGAATAGTGAGAATAGAGTCTGACAGCATGGACTGCTATCCCTGCTCTGATCCACTACCCACACGATTTTAGGCAAATCACTACCTCTTTGAGCCTTAGTTTGCTCAACTGTTAAATACTGGGATTTTTGGGATTGAGCCAGATAATATCTAAGGTCCTCTCTGACTATAAATCTATGATCTATGACCTTTACTAAGTGACAGAACAACTGTCACTTAGGGGAAGGGAGGGGGATCCCCAGAGAGACAATCAATTATCTTACATTTTTGACTGGTGCTGTTCATGATTATGTGAATTTAATGACCTACTTCTATAATCACAAATAATAAGGGTGGGAAAAGAGAGGATTGTGAGGGGAAGCCAAATGAGGAAATGTTCTGTCCCATTACAGACTGACAACTTTCTGACTATAATACTGAAATCGAATTACTTGTTCAGGGTCATGTAGTGAGTTTATATCAGAGATGGGATTCAGATGCTAATCTTTCTAATACTGAGACTGGCTTTTTATATACTGACAAAGGGGTCAAGCACATACCCAATAATATCACCAAATGTGACCCAAACCAGATGAAAATGTAATTGGGAAATATTTATTGAAATAAATAAAAATACAATAAACATAGATATTACATTTTAAAACTAAGTTAACAGATTGCATTACTGAGATTCTTATGTACAAATTAGTGTTCCCATTTCTATTTCCATTTTCAATTTGACACCAATGCAATATATTAGTATGCCTTTCAAGTTTATTTCATTGAGTCATAACAATATAAACTCATTGGATTGGGAGTCAACAGACCTATGGTCAGATTCTAGAAGTGCCACAGTGAGCCTTGACCATTAGCATATTACTTCCTTGTTCTGGACTTCTATTTCTTCATCTGTAAAATGCATGAAATGACCTCTAAAGCCAGTCCAAGTCTGCCACTCTATGATTCTATAATTCAATTAATGAATAAGCGTTTATGAGAATCTATGCCAGGGATTGTGCAAGACAAGGGCGATACAACATCAAAAATGAAACTTTCTACAGGCAAGGAGCATATGCTGTATTGGAGAAGACAACATGTATACACTATAACCATATAAATATTGACATTTTACCCTCCTGTTTTCCTTATACACTCATGACTGAATGCACACCCATATACATTCAGAAAAGAAAAAATCCTGTTTATCTAACATTCTTATGTCTAAAAATCCCATTATATCAAGAAATCCTTGAGGGTAGGGTTTGTCTTTTACCTCCTTTTGTATCCCTAATGCTTAGCATTGTACCTGGAACGAAGCAGGTGCTTAGTAATTGTTTATTGATTGACATTCTCTTTCTCTCCCTCATCCTCTTTTTCTGTATCTCCCTCCTTAATTTCCTTAATAAAATAGTTTATAAACTTTGTCCTTGTCAGTTTATACAAAATGTCAAATTACAGTCATTCCCTGTAGTGAAAGACTGGTAGACTTACATATCTCTTGCCTCTTTATCCCCACCTTTCCTGTCTGTCTTTATATTTCCTTGCTTTTCATTATTTTAACTCCAAGACTTTAGAAGAATGTCAGCAGTGAACTGGGGGCTACAGTAGTTATTTCATTCTTTCTCCTTTTAAATCAGAGGGGTAGTTGTCATAAGCATAAAACCTGGGAGGAAGAGAAAACTGAAATATATTCAAATATTTCAAGGACCTGTGATTTCATTGGTGTAGGTACTCCCTCCACCAATGTATCTCAGGATCCCTCTATGATCTGGTAAACCATCTGCATTAATTGTTTTGGTGTAAGAATTCTTTACCTTGGGGTCAATCTAGTTTAGCTAGCTGGTTCTCAGATGACAGAAACACCATCCATGTCTGGTCTATGTTCAAAACCTTTCTAGGTTTCACCAATTACCTTCACTTACCCAATTCTCTTTGTGACCTGTAATAAGCCTTTGAATGATTACTATCAGAGGTACTTCTGTGTGGTCACGGAATAGCTTTTTCTCAGTGCAAATATTCAGTTCATATATTAGATACCTATTATTTGCAAGTCCTAGTGGTAAATGCCACAGATATAAAGATAAACAAGCCAACAACCCAGCCCATTTTCAGAGTTTAAAAGGCTAAATTGTCCAACAAAATCATGGTAATAATAATTTAACCTTTTATAGTTCTTCAAGGTTTAAAAAGTTCTTCTTATACAGCTACTCCATGAGTGCAGATATTATTAAAACCCACTTAAAGGGATGATTAAACTGAGGATCAAAGATGGGACAAGGAGGGAGTGGAATCAACATTGATTTAGAATCGCATGTTGTTCAGTGGTTTCAATTGTGTCTGACTCTTTGTAACTTGATTTGGGGTTTTCTTGGCAAAGATACTGGAGTAGTTTGCTATTTCCTTCTTCAGCTCATTTTCCAGATGAGTAATTGAGGCAAACAGAGTTAAGTAACTTACCCATGGTCACACTGCTTATAAATGTCTGACACCAGATTTGAACTCAAGAAAGGGTATCTTCCTGACTCCAGACTTGGCCCTGTATCCACTGCAACACTCAGATAATTGGGGTTAAACTCCCAGCTTTGCAACTTCCTGTATGGTTTATGGTTTATTCTCTGTGAGTTTAGATAAGTCACTTAAGCTCTCTGAGGCTCAGTGTCCTTAACTGTAAAATGAAGGTGTTTCAGCTAGATGACCTCTAAGATTCCTTTTAGTTATAAACTGATGATCCTAAAGTCAATGTGAATCTTTGCTTTTTTTTTTTTTGAGGTCCTGTTAACACTAGATTACAGACTCTTGAACAATCATGTTGATGAGGAATCATGTGGTCAAGCTCCGTGTCTCTTGTTTTCAGCTCCCATCTGTGATCTGGTCCCTGGCTATTGCAGTGGTCTTTGTTCACTATCATATTCTCAGCACACCCTCGGTTTGGCCCTCCTGTGCATCACACTGACATGCTCCTTGTATTCCAAAGCTGGTGTCTCAAGGTTACAATGTCTCCAGCGCAGCTGTCACTGGCTGCTATTCACATACTTTTTTCTATGCTCCTTCAACTGTTTCGGGATAGCACAGAAATCAATAAGCTATCAACAATACAGTCAATTCTGGCGCCCAAGGCAAAATTCTGGCACTCCAAGTGATACAGTTATATGTTCTTAAAGTAGATGGATGCCGATTTTAGGAACAGGAAAAACTCAGCTCTCTCTTCTATTAAGTTGATATATCTGTGGCTGTGCTACAGGGATAGTACATGGGTACTAGTTATGGGGATATTTATGGGTTGTTTCTTAGAGCCAAAATTTAAAGAGATAAATTTTCAGGTTGACTGGATTGATCATTCAAATCATCATGGATCTGAGTCTGAAACAACCTAAAAGGAGCAAATGAGGAAATCTAGATGAAACAAACATAATAAATCTAACTTATCAGTCTTTTGTTTTTATCACAGCCCTGTCCATTTTAGACAGTGCAACAGTATTGAGGGGGAAATTTAAAAACATATGAAAAACAAATGTGTCAGAGGCCTGCATTTAAGTGGGGAGGGAATAAGCATTTATATAGCATCTACTAAGGTCCAGGTATCCAGGCACTGGGCTAAGTACATTAAAAATATAATCTCATTTAATCTTCACAATAGCCCTATGATATATGTGCTGTTATCACTCTTATTTTATAGTTGAGGAAACAAAAATTAAATTACTTGCCCATGATCAAACAACTAGTTCGCTTCTGAAGCTAGATTTGAATTCAGGTCCTCCTGACTCCAGGACGAGCTCTCTGTCCATTGTGCTACCTAGAAACATATGCACAGATACACACATATGTATGTATATATGTATGTATGTATGTATATACAGAGAGAGATTTTTTAAAAAAATATTTAACAATCCAACAATTACACTGTATGTGGAGTGCACCATTCTACTTGCTAGTTACACATGGATGAAATGGCATAACCTTTGCCATCAAGGAACTTAAAATTCAATAGTATCAATCCATTAATGATTATTATTAACCTCTATCTATACACCGTACATTCTGCCAGGTACTTAGGATTCAATGGCAAAAAAAGAAAAAGAAAAAAATCCTGTTCTCAAGGAGCTTTCATTCTATTGAGATAATGTATGTATATATGAGTATATATGCAACGTAGCCATAAATAGCCTAGCATAAACACGTAACATATACAAATATCTATATCTACATGTAAATATAAGCATCAACACATACCCAAATGCACATATATGCATATGTTCGGATGTTTGCACACATGTCTGTGTGCAAAAATATGCATATATACATACACATATATGAATATGGATATATGTGTATACATGCACACACACATATATATACACACATGTGTATATATAGAGAGAGAAAGAGGGAGAGAGGGAGGGGCAAGAGAACAGAGGAGAGAGGAAGGAAGAGAAGGAGAGAGCCTCTAAAACTGTAAATTGAAGAGCAAGGGTTGATCTACATTGGCAGAGAGTTTCCTCACCTGGAGGATGCTCCTTCCAAGGAAACTGTTTGTTGTTCAATAGTGTCTGACTCTTTGTGACTCTGTGGATAAACTGTCCATTGTGTTTTCTTGACAAAGATATTGGAGTGGTTTGCCATTTCCTTCTCCAGTTTTACTCAAGCTGAGTGTCAGTGACTTGCCCAGGGTCACATAGCTAGTAAGGGTCTGAGGTCAGATTTGAACTCTGGTCTTTCTGACTCCAGGCCTACTGCTTTATCTATTGCACTACTTAGCTGCCCCAAGGAAACATAAGTTCTATCAAAAAAAAAAAGCAATATCTCTTGAATTCATCCTATAGGTTGCCTAGTTTCTCTTTGTTGATCTCTACCTACCCAGACCCCAGAAGGTCTCCCCAGGCAACCCTAGCAGCATCTCTATTTAAATTTAAAGAAATATATTTTCAGGTTGATTGGATTGATCTAGAAAATTATTTGATTCCTTCCTCTCATGCATCATTGTCTTTTCCCTAGGATCCTTCCATAGTTTATTTCATTATTAATAACTATGTATTAATCACTCACACACATATGTTGCTGTTTTCAGCCAGCTAAAGTATCACCTGTTGGATATTACAAACTACTTTCACCCCATTAATTGATGACAACGTTGGAGTGTAGGACTTGCCAGTGAAGGACAAATTTTTGTATTTGGTTATCTTTTATTCTTCACATATTCCAGCAATCTATTTGTCTATTTAACCTACTCATAAAGCCATGTGGGAGAGTATTTTTGTTTTATCTTATTTTATTGTTTTGTGTTGGTATAGACCTGATATTTCATTGGTTTAGGACAGCCCAGATAAGGAAACTATCCATTGGTGCAGAATGGCAACTGCCCTTCAACTTATTGTCTTAACACTAAAAGGATCAGACAAATTTTTCCTGATAATTTTTAATATATAATTTATTGTGATTTTTCCTACCTGGACAAATTTACTTTAAACTCAAATAATTGCAAGCATATCTCATAATTTTACTTTGAAATAAAAAGTTTCATCCTACTACCTCTATTTTCTTCATCTTATAGATGAAAAAAATGCAGTGTCAATTGACTCATGTTAGTTCTTCAAAATATCCTTAAAGTTTCCTCTTAATGAATTGCCTAGGGTCCCTGAGAATTCCCAGATTCACACAGGTAGTAGGTGCCAGAAATGGGGATTAAGCCTAAGTCTTCCTCACTGAGACTAGCTCTCTGTCCATTATTCTAGTCTGCATCCTAAAAGTGGATACTTTGATTATTTCACTCTAGTAGGGAAAACTTCAATTCATATATGCTTTCTCATTCTGTTAAATTTGTATTCTTGCCTTTCATTAAATCTTCCAGAAAACTTCCTCTGATTCTTTCCACATGTATTGTGTGTTGCAATAAACCATTTGCCATTTATCCCTTTCTCTCACTATATGTTGGTCTGACCTACCTTCTTTTCTAGTTATTGATATCTGTGATGAATCCTTTGTTATCACTTCTCAAGCAAAAATAAACATTGGTAACATAATGCTACTTGCATACATATAACATTCATTCTCCTTTGGAGAACTTAGAATTTTTATTCATCTGAGATTATGATGCTTTGTGATTAGCAGCCACACACCATCATTTGAAGAATGCTGGTGGCTAAATAATGGGATTTTGCAACATAGAGAAGATTGGAGTCATTGGCAATGATCTGTAGTTTCTAAGATATAATTCAGGTAAAATGGATGTTTCCATTAGATCTACAGACAGATAGAATAGAAATATATAAAACATAGAAGAGTAATTGCAGACTTGCTAGAGGGAGGAGGACCAGACATGAATGCTAAGACATTTTCTGGGGTTATTGGACTGACTTTAAATGCATTAATCTACAAAATCTTCATTGAAGCTGAGTTTTGAGCAGATTTCTAGAACTGAATGAAGATAACTTTTGAAACTGAAATTCTGATTGAAAATGGTTAATTAAATTTAGTTAAGAATAACTTTTTTGATTAATAAATCAGAAACTTTATTCTCCTTAACATCCAGACACCAAAACTGGGCTTTATTAATGAAGGTTTAGCATTATGGATACAGAAAAGGTAATTATTTTTATTATTGTCAATCATTACATGGGAAGATCCTGCACTGTATCGAGGAAGGATTGGTAGAATTTCTGAGGTGATACAGGTTAATCTCAGCCATGTGGTAGATGATGCTATTGTCTACTACTTGGCCTCAAGTCTGCCTCCACAACAGATGGGTGGAGATCCCAGCTATGCTACAAAGTTCTTAGAATTGGTGTCAGCAGGTGGGCAGGTCTGAGAGGATGCAAGTTGAGTGAAGGGGTTGTCTCACTGGTAGTCCAACACCCATCCCCCAGGGAAACAAGGGGTAAGGATAATGAAGCTGGTGATCTCCTCTCCCCAAGGTAGGTCACAGGAAAAATGGTGGAGTCAATTTGGTCCCTTGAGACAGCTATTGGGGATCCCTAAGTTCCAAACCCAAAGTCTCAGAATGACCAGAATATCTAGTCTTCCTTCTATCTAGGCTACCTGATCAGCACTGTATTGCCAGTTTAGATCAAGGGCACAGTAATTCAAAAATCAGGGATTGGTGATGATGTCCTTTTCTCAGGATGATGGGGTCTCTGACTGACTTACTACAGGTAAGAATTAGGGAGACTCTAAACTGCTGCTTCAGCTGGGGTTGAGGCTGCTGCTGCTATCTTCTGAAGCTCTTATATTCCTGAGTTGTGGAGTCCAGGGAAGGGACTCCATTTGCTAGAGACTAATGATTATACTGATAATAGTTATAAAGATAAGCATATTATTATTTTCAATAACAGAAACAGCAGCATAAATAATAATAGACTATATTAGAGAAATAACTATTGGTGGATATGTATATGCATAAGCATATGCATATGTATATGTACATACACAACACATACATACAGATAGATAGGAAGATAGATATCCATATGAGTAAGATGAGAAGACAGAACAGTTTACTACTGGATTTGGAATTTGGAATCAGGAAGCCCAAGACTCAAACCCCTCCTCAGACATTTACTAACTAGTCTTGTGATCTTGAAGATGTCTTGAGCTTACCAACACAAATTGCCTCATCTGTAAAATGATAATTATATCAGCTGTATTTGGGGTGAGTCTCTAAGCCTCACCACATGTGAAGCTTGATGAAATGACTGTTTTATCCTCTGAGCATTCAACTATGCTCCCACTGAGCTCAAAAAAATGTTCATAGAGTAATGCTAAAAGTTTAACAATCTCTCTGGGAAAAATATATACATATACTTTAACATTTAATCCATATTAATAATACTTTAATAAATATATGTGAAAAGGCCTTGTCAATCTTTAAATTCTATATAAATACCCATAATTATTAATAAAAAATAATAAAATTCACACAAAATTTTCTACTGTTAAGTTTTATAGGATTTAATGATTATTGTTACTGACTAGATAATGAAAGATAAATGTATTGAAAATAGTTTTTTTAATTGTATAAATGCTATTGATGAAGAATTGCTCTAAATAATTGAAATGACTTTTTTTTTAATTAAGGAATTACTCAGATTATAACCTATTTCCACAGATGAGTAGATTCACTTTAATTTTATTTTTGTGAATAAAGATTGTACATAACTTTTCAGTCCTGATATCTGATTTTTAATCTGTCTTTCCTTTGAAGTCAGGCTGCATTTTTGGAATTTGATGCTTCCTTTATTACGATTAATCAGTATGTGAACCTGCTTAACCTTCACCCCTTGAAATCCCTAGTTTGTTTCAAGTCTCCATTTAAATTTAAACTCCCACAAGATACTTTTCCTGATTCTCCAATTTGTTAGTAGGCATACATATAATAGTTTATACTAACCTATATATCTCTATTCCCCCACCACCACCTTGGTTCCCAGCAAAATGTCCTGTCTGCGGACAGGCCCAGCTACTTTTTTGTTTTTGTATTTCCCAGAAGCTAGACATGGGTCTGCAATATAGTTGGTATTCCATAAATATTCACCATTGTTAAAATGAGTCTGTGCCTTGGTGATTCATAGTTAGTACACCCATAAGCCATCCCATTTTGAAAATTGCCTTCTAGTTTCACTTCTTGGAATAAGAACATTAACACCTATAACCTAAAACCTAGTCTTGATATACCATGAAACTCCTCAAACTTTGAGATATTATCAACAAAGAAGCACAAAAATGATATATGCACATGGTATCAAGAAGGTTTAATGAAACAGAATATTACAAGTGTATCTATTCAGTTAGAAGCCCACTATCCAGCCTCAGTGAACTCTTGCTACATGGTGCAGCAGGGCTTTCACATTAACTGAGAACAGAGTCCTATTTGACCAGAGCTGTAACAATGAATCTTGTGTTAAAACTGCTTGACAAGATAATGTTTACCCTAAAGCATATTAAACTTAAGTGTTTGTCGACAAATCATGGATTCCTACCAGGCTGATTTAGATTTCTTCCCTAGAATTCAGTTGACAGCATCCCAGTCACAAGGCTAGAAGAGACTCAGAGGCTACATGATGCCTCTAGTCCATAACATCCTGATAAAATTCTCCACCTATAACACAACTGACACATATTATCCCCACCCTCTGTTTGAAGATATAAGGACAGACTATTATCCTTTAGGAAATGGAAGATTTGTTTTTCTTTATATCAAGCTTGGATCTCTTTGCAACTTCTAACTATTGCTTTGAATAAATGGTCAATATTCTCTAGAAATAAACGAGCAAATCAAAGTGAGTGTTGCATTGTATAGTGAAAAGTATTCAGGATTTGGAGCCATAGGACCTGGATTTGAATTTTAGCTCTGTCTTGCTTTCTTATGTGATACCAAGCAAACACTGGGAATATTTTGTCATCTGCACAAATAAGAGGTTTAGACCAGAGGTGTCAAACGCAGAACCAGCAAAACTCCTAAGTGCAGCCCAAGCCAGATTAAAATGCAATTGGGAAATGTTTAAGAAACTAAATAAAAATGCAATACAACATATATAATGTTAATTTGTGGTTTTCTAAAACCACAATATGTGGTCATTGGGATTTACATCTACTTGAGTTTGACACCATTGGTTTACAGTAGGTGACCTGGAAGGGGCTTCAGCTTCAAGTCTTTGCTCCATATCATCCTTCTACAGAATAGACCTTTGGTATGTTAATAGCTGGTTGTGAATTCAATTCACACACACACACATACACACACAGACACATATGATCAATCAACAAGCATTTTTCAAATACCTACTGCGTGCCAGGCATTGCATTTTGCTCTGAAGTGCGAAGACAAAAAGATAATGCTGCCTCCTTCATGGAGTTTACATTATCAGGGGGAAAATAATATATACAAATATAAGTATGGAGATACACAAGGTAGGTTTTTGGGGTGATGGAGAGGATTGGGGAATCAGTAAAATTTCATGTAGGGATGGTGCTTAAGTTTAGCTTTGAAAGTAGGCAGGAATTTCAGAGGTGGAGATAAGGAAGGAGTATATCCCAGAAAGAGGAAACAGTTTATGCAAATCCATGGATTCAGGAGTTGGAATGTCTTGTGGGAGAAACATTAAACAGGCAAAATTTGTCTGGACAAGGGAGTGCATGAAAGGGAGTAATAACTACTAAGACTGGAATGATAGGCTGGAAGGAGATGGGGAAGAACTTGAAATGCCAAACCCAGAAGTTTGTAATTCATCATAAAGGTAATAGGGAGTCCATTGAGCTTATTGATCTGGGAAATGACTTTGTTTGAGCTGTGCATTAGAAATATTACTTTGGCAATTTTACCAGCAATTTGGAAGGCTAATTAGAGAAGCGAAGGATTCAAGTCAGAGAAATATATTATCTGCAAAGCCCTGTGTTCAGCACTGGGGATAATAAAAAGAAAAACAATTCAGTCCCTACCCTCACAGGACATATAATATAACACGAGAAATGACATGTGAACAAAAAAGCATCATTAATCAAAATATTTATTAAGCACCTATCATTTTCTGGATTCTGGAAATATAGATATTATACACCTACTTATATATAAGATAATTAGAGATGGATAGAAAAGAGGACACCAGCAACTGGGAGAATCAGGGAAGGCTTTATGTAGAAGGTAATGCTTGAGAAGTAGGTTTATGAAAGAGAGGGATTCTATGAAGTCAATTTCACCATAAGATCACAAAATGAAAAAGCACCTCTGAGGTTACCTAATCTAACTCATACTTGATCAGAAATCACTTTTTCAACTTACTAATAAGAAGTTATACAATTCTTTCCCTGATAACTTCTGGTAAGGAGAAATCCAAATGACTCACAAGGTACGTCATTCATTATATTTTTGAAGAGCGCTAATCATTAAGGTATCTTTCCTAGATTGAGTTGAAATCTGCCTCTGTAATTTCCACTTAATTCTACCCTTTCAGATCTACATGGTCAAATATAAATACTCTTTCAAAATGACACTTCTTTAAATCAGAATCTAAAAGATTTAGAGTTGAAAGATGTCCATCTAGTCAAATCCATACTCCCACTAAACTCTCCACTAGAACATACTTAGCAAATCATCATTCAATCTCTACTTAAAGATCTCAAGTGGGAGGGAACCCACCTCCTTCCTAAGGATATACATTTCTTGCTTGGGCAGCTCTAATTGTTAATGGTCATTTGAATTTTGCTCTAATATATTCCCTTCCATTGGATACATTCTCAAGTAACTTATTGTTCTCAAATGATTTCGTGAACTCCTGCATAGGTGTGTTATGTGTACAGTTGATCTAATGTATCTGCTTTTCCAATCTTTGTTGTAGTTAGTTTCATATCTATTCTTTGTCATCTTCTATAGGGCTGGGATGTTAGATATCAAGTGTAAAGGTCACTCTATGTTTGATGGTGAAAAGAGTTTGTTATTAAAAAAAAGTTCTACCTAATTTTTTTATTACTTTTCTGTTTATTGTCTTCCTTCCATTATCATCCTTAACTATCCTCTGGATGACTGGGTCTTTCACCTAAGCATTCTTTATATCAGCCTTATTTGGTACTGATACTTTTTTGTTTTATGAAGTCATATTGCTCATCATCTTCAATCATCTATGTATGTGCATAAGTTTAAATGCCTTTAAAATTCTTTTTGGAAACAGGTGGGATGCAAATCATAAATAGAGCCCTTTTAAAATCTTGTATGCATGGTAAATGTCTTATTGGAGGAGAGCCTTTAAAGCTATATTGCTCAACTTAGTAAAGTACTTTAAAAAAATAAACAAACAATAGACCCAAGGGGGTCCCCTATCCCCTATTCCCAGGGGTCTTATAAGGCTCACATGAGATAATATAGTTAAAGCATTTGCAAAGCTTAAAACAGGATGTAAATGCCAGTTAATATTATGATCATTATTAGCCTCCAGTAACCAGGGCTTCAGTCTGTTGATAAATTCTTTCCTGACCCTTCTACTACATTCTTGGGGAGCTCAAGTAATGTTTATAGTATAATACAAGGGTGTGCAGATACATGTCTAAAAGCCAGCTCTCTGGAAAAAAAAAGAAAGTATGCACACATATTTTTAAGTACAACTTTAATTAGTAACATTTTCTTAGATATAGACAATCAACAAAAGAATAAATCAAGTCCTGCTTTATAGCAGTTGATGATTACTATAGATGCTGACATAGAAAACTATATTATCAGCTCTGGAGAGTGGTTAGACTTGGCTTCAGCCTTCCTTCTCCTATCCATACTTAACAATCAAATGAGTTGCCATAATGGTGTGGTCTTCTGAAGAAGGAGAAAAAAAAGTCTTAAAAATCTATGCCTGTTTACCCATTCTTTTCATTTTTCTCAAGGATTTTCTAATATACATATAGACCATTTTTCATACAGATTTTATAGAAATGTGAAACTAATCGGTTTTATTGGTAGCTATTGTATTGATTTTTTTGAGGTAAAACTGTCTTCAATTTCTAACTTTCTACCCTCCCCCACCCTTCACCTTCAATATGCTCCAGATTGAGGTATACACGCAATCCACACAAAATTTTCTTCTTTTTTAATTTTAGAAATTGTAGACATGAGACAAGGGAGATAGGGGTCTACTAACTTCAGATAAACAATTTTCACTGATGAAGTGATAGAGAATTGACCTGTAATTTCACTGAGAATTCCTGAGTAAACACAAAACAAAACAAAACAAAAACTCTCTAACAAGGTAGGTCAGCACAAACTCCTCAAATTTTACTCTAAGAGAGTTGCCTCAAACACCAAGAAGTTAAAAAAAAAAAACTTCCTTAGGATCTATGTAGCCAGTGTAGATCACTGGCAAACTTGAATCCTGGCTTTATTGACAAACTTCTGTTCATTACTCCACGTTGCTTCTTGCTCAGGAAAGGAATGTTAATTTAGTTTAAAGCAATAATCAAGGAATGAAACCAAAAACATATAGAAGGGAGTTTAGCTGCTGGTATTTAGTGTTACTTTCACCCTTTCATTTTCAAATGGAAAAATGAGCCCAGTTTTGAGAATAAGCTCAGAATATGCTAATTGTCTGAAAGCCTCTGAGAGAAAGTTTGAAAATAAAATGTTGGATATATGTGGAATTGTTGGAAATATCTTCATAATAGTGATGCACTTGCCCTAGGCCCACCCTTCAGTTCTCTAAAACAAGTATAATTCTTTGTCTTACATAGTATGCAGATATCTGTCACTTCATGGATTATTTCACTATTTTCACTTCATCCTTTTGTGTCCTACCCACTGTTTTTGTGTTAATGTGCCTATCTTAGATTGTAAACTTCCAAAAGGGAGGCATCAAGGTTACCTAGAAGTCTCTGTAAAATATAGGGAGACAATTGAAGTTTTATGATAATGGCTTTGATGGGGATGATGGTACCTGATCTACAAATATTAAGCAGCCAAGTCCAGGAAGAATTGGCATCGTTCTCTCTAACTCTGCTCACAAATTTGTCTGCTTTAAAAAAAAAAGAGACAACTGCCAAGATTTCATATCCTCTAATATTAATGGATATTGCTAGCATAAGGACATTGCAAGGGTCATTTAAGTTTTATATTGGAACTTTACCCTTGATATTTCTGAAGTATTTGTAAATTAGTATACTAAATATATTTTATGATTGAAGGAAAGACTATTCACATTTTAATAACTTCATTTGATCATTTACATTTTTCTCCACTAAATACATTCCATCCTACTTTTTAAAATTTTTACATTTTTCTTAAACTTACTTGTTCTGTGAGAGTTACCTGTGACCTTTTCACCTCAAAATGCCAAGTTACTAGTCAGAGAAAATTGTTAAAGGCTGGTTGGCAACTACAGACACTCAGCATGGGAGATTCCTCAGCCAGACAGAGCAGAGATTGAAAAAGCATAGTACTAGGAAGCCTTAGGCAATAGCTGCAATGGGGGAGGGCAAACAAGCAGTACTCTAAGGTGGTTGCACAGATGGTAGTAGTCAAGTGGGGCCGTGTGACATGCCTGACAGTATCAGTGTCCTGAAGTGCTACCTGCAGGCAATTTTGAGAAGATTTGCCACCTGTTTTCTGTGACATATTTGGTGGTATTTCTTTCAATTATTTATGCTAATGAAGGGAAGAAGCAGTGTAGATAACTTAAAAATCATTCACATTTAGATTTGGTTTCAAGCATTAGCAAACTAAATAAATATCTACACACAACAAACAGAAAATGCACACAACCATTCATGTCTTTATCTCCTTTTGTTCATTAACCTACTCCCAGATCACACCTTCCTCTAGAGTCTAGGAACTTGCTGCTACTGTTCAGTCATTTTTCAGTTGTGTCTGACTCTTTGTAACCCCACTGGAGGTTTTTGTGGAAATAATACTAGAATGGTTTGCCATTTCCTTCTCCAGCTCATTTTACAAATGAGGAAACTGAGACAAGCAGGGTTAAGTGACTTGCCCAGGGTCACACAGCTAGTAAATGTCTGAGGCCAGATTTGAACTCAGGAAGATGAGTCTTCCTGAGTCTAGGTCCTGCATTCTCTCCACTGAGCCACCTAGCTGCCCATCTAGGGACCAAGGGAATTGTGGTTACAAACGTTGATCTTGGACAGTATTCCCTGCCAGGTCAAAAATTAATTGCAATCATGGATTGGAAATAATTTATTAGCTGCTTTCTTTCAATATCTTCTTCATATTTTCTTTTTGCTCATTGTCAGCAACCTGTCCATTTTCCTTTGTTCGCTCATCATCAATATTAAGTCCCCAACCAAGGTTTTGTCCCAGGGTTCTTATTTCTCAATATGCTTGCACATGGTGATCTCATCATCTCCCATGGGTTTAAAATGATTAACCCTTTGTAGATGGCTTCCAGATATTTATGTCTATCTCTCTGTGTGTGTCTCTTTCTCCCCCATCTATCTTTCTATCTATTCTCCCAATCTCTCTCATGATTTCCAGTCCTATATTTTCAACTGCTTAAAGGACTTTACAAACTGTATGTTCCATAGGCATCTCAAACTCAGCAAGTCCAAAACAGAACCTTTTCTCTTTTTCTCAAAGCTCAACCCTCTTCGCAACACCCCTATTTCTTTTAATTAGATCATTATCTTTTGACTTTCTCAGATTTATACTTGAGTGTCATATACAACTCCTAACTCTCCCTCAGCTGATATATCCAAAGAACTGCCAAAGATTTTCTCTACTTCCCCAACATCTCTTAGAACCACTCCCTTCTCAGTACCCATATTATCACCAACTTAGTTATGCTCTTTATCACTTCTTACTTTAACTGTACTAATGATCTCATCATTGCTTTTACTGCCTTATGTCTCTGCAATCTCATCCATCCATTATTTGGCTCCTAAAGTCATTTCCCTTAAGCACAGCTATCACCATGTTATTCCCCTACCTAATAATTACCATTGGCTCTCTGTTGCCTCTGACATAAAATAAAAACTCCAGCCAAATCTGTTCTCACACGTTAAATATATATCATTCACCTTCCCATATTCTCTGCTCTAATCAAACTGTCTTTGCTCATTGATCTTAAAATAATACTTCATCTCCTATCTCTTTGACTTTGCGTTGTCCCTACACCATACCAAGAATACACTCCTTCATCACTTACATCTTTTAAAAATCCCATAAAAGTCCCTGACTTAGATCAATTACCACCTTCTACATAAAACATTTCCTGCTTTTCACAATGGGTAGTGCATTCATTTCCTAAGCTAACTTGAATTTATTTTGCATATATTTACATACCTGTAATATATGTGACTTGCCCCCCCCATTAAAACATAAGCTTCCAGAAAGCAAGAATTTATTGTCTTTGGAAGCCAAACTTCTAGCACATAAGCCAAGTGTCTAGCACAATGCCTAGTATGTAACAGGCATTTGAAAAAACATCAGACACAAGTATACACAAAGCCTGGTCATTTCCACTATACCATACCCTCAATAATGTAGCAAATTATCTTTTTGTAGGTCAGCTACCACTCTACACAATTAAAATAATAGTTTTAAAAGATTATTTTTGTCAGTCCTGTTATTCTTGCTCTATGATAATCTGGGAAATGAAATATTTTAATTTCTTAAATTAGAATTCAATTACATTTAAACTCTCCATATGATCATAAACATATTTTCTGATAGAATAAATGAAAATATATATTATTAAATACTAAAATATTAAATGTTTTAAGTTGGTGGTCAGAAAATATTTAGTTTCTAAAAGATCTCAATAGATAACAGAAAAATCCAGTGAAATAATTCACAGGGATAACATAAAATGGTGATAATTGAAATTTTTATCCAAGTGCATTTACCAATAATAACATGCTTCATTAGTAACTATATATTTTCGCAATGGGGTGACTACTTCCTTCAGACATGATTTTAAGTTATCTTACCCACATTAATATTGTATGACTGAGACCTGTATTGTTTCTTTTGTGTTTAAATGAAATAATTCAGAGAACACCAAAGTTGGACCACCAGTTGGGGCATAGGCTAAAGATTCACTTCTTGAGGTATAAGTTAATTCTTCTAAAAACATGAAGGAAAACCAGTGAGAATAACCCAGAGAACTAAGGAACTATGGAAGCAGAGGCAGAGTGATATAGTGGAAAGAATGTGGGCTTTGAAATCAAGAAAGCCAGGCTAAAGTCCTGAATGAAATACATCAATTGTGTGGGCATGGGTCTCAATTACTTCATATAGAAAAAGGGAGAAATATATATATATATATATATATATATATATACGTCACAATATTAAGACTACAAGATATATATTTAAAATACATTGATGTACATTGAAATATAATTACTTAACATTTGAAAATTTAAAATTTGAAACCCATTGGGACTCCAAGTGAAGCTTTGGAGGATATGATGACTAAAGTTCAAGGTTTGGCCCAACATATGCTAGGTATGTCACTGTGCCTAGGGCAATTTTAATAGTATAAAGTAGCTGTTCTTTGTCAGTGGAGGAGTTTTCTACATCAAGATTTCTCTGTGTTAATGAGATCATGGTTTTGTTTTTTATATACACACATACATATATGTACATATATATGTATATGTGCTCTTAAAAGTAGTTATACAGAGTACCTTACAAATTTATTCCAAAGATTTCCATACTTAAAACATATTTAAGAACCCTATCACAAAATGATCTCCAAATCTAATTTCATAGTAGTATGAGAACATATCTTTGTCATTTTAAAATTATACACACGTACACAAATACATACATATGTATATAGGTCTATATCTGTGTCTATCTCTTCCTCTGTATATATGCTGCATTAATTAGCCTGATTGCCACTGATATACTGATATTTATCCTTTTGGTTGTTAAAAATGAAATTCACCTTCAAAGAACAAAAAGTGAGTATCACTGGACAATAATAAATATTTGTTGAGATGATTCACTTTGGTCTATTCCAAAAAAATCCTTGTAGGCACTGGCAGTTTGAACAATCACCAGCATACACCATTCCTCACACTATAACTCATTTACTCCATGGGATATATGTTTACTTTCTTAAATCCACAAGACCAGTTTCTGTGCCCCCAACAAAGAAAATAAGAGCTAAGTAAGATAGCTATTTGAGTTTTTATTTGTATTGTTTTGATAACTCTATTTGAAGTAAAGATTTTACATAGAGTAGCTTGAACAAAATAAAAATGGCAAAGGCTTAAATCATGATAAGAAGATAGACAGTATATCATAATTGCTATAGCAGTTTCATATTCAAGGTTAAGAAACTTAAAATATGTAATTATAGTCATGAAGTCTTTTAAGTCTAATAGAGAAAACATAAACTAATCAGTAAATGACAAAGATAGTGTTCAAATACCTGAAGCCTTATTGTGGTGTCCCAATAAATCAGAGGTTAGAAAGAATCATGATAATGAGGTTTCAAAATAAATTAAACATAGCGCTCTCAAGTATTATTAAACCTAACATATTATTAGCATTAAGCATAGAGGTAAAACAAATTATAATTAAAAAGTCAATCAAATGTCACCTAAAGGAAAAAAAAACTCAGATGATAAAACTGAATTTCCCTTCTGTACATGCAGCTTTTCATGCCAAAAGTATCGATTTATGATGTTCTATTTCATTCTACCACTTTCAAAAGAAAAATGGAATGATTATCTTTATCAAATGATAAATAGCAAATGTCTCAAAATTCATTTGAACCTAAATTAACTTAATATTCTCTTTTGAGGATGTATCATTTGATAGATTTAAAGTTGGAAAAAAAGACTTTAGTCCTAGAAAATGAATCCAAAACTCTTATTTTACAGTTTAACAAACTAGGGCACAATGGTATAAAGTAAATTGCCCAAGGTAACACATGTAATAAGTGGTAGAGCCTGTATTCAAACTTGAAAACTGAAATTTACTACCCTTTCCAGTTTACCATCCTGTGTTCTGAGTTATTCTTTCTATTTCATTATGATACCATCTAGAGCGACCATAACATATTATTATTTATTTTGAGTTTGTTTACCCTGACCTGTTGATAATATCCCAAAGAGTCTCTTGTATTAAAAAAGTGGATGATCTCTATGAGCAGAAATTTCACATATGTGTATATACGTTCATATACATATGTGTATACATACATACACATACACCCTCTATATACATATATATGTATAGGTATATGTGTGCATATATGTATGTTGGTTTGTGGACAGTTTTAAAAGTTAGCATATTAACTTTTTCAAAGGAGAACATGAAGAAATAATAGCTAAGATTTATATAGAACTTTAAGTTTTATACTGCTCATTATACAGTTTACCTCGTTTTATCTTCAGAACAATTCTGTGATGTAGGTGATAATATTAACCTCATTTTATACATGGAGAAACTGAGCTAAACAGATTCAATCATTTTCCTAGCTAACACAGTTAGTAAGTGTCTGGAACAAGATTTGAAACTGATTCCAAACTCCAAATCCCACATTCTAGCTACCTAAACAATTATAATTATAGTATATGCCAATTTAATTTTTAGTAATATAAGAAAAAATGAACTAATTATTAATTTATTCATAGTGTTAAATAGGGAGTATGATATTTTCATAAATAATGTTGGAAAAACATTACAATAATAAAATGGTAGGATTGAGAGCTGGTATTTACCTTAGAGGTCATCTAGTCCTAACCTCTCATTTCACAAACTGAGTACCTGATGTTTAATATCAATCAGCTAATAAGTGGAAGAACCTCAATCTGAACTCAGCCCAGCACACTTCTATGAAACACCTTGTTCGTTGTTGAGCACATGTTGGCTTACTTTTTTTTTTTTTTTTGGAGACCAGGTCTCCCTTTGTCACCCGGACTGGCAGTGCATCAGCCACTCACCAGCTTGAGCTCACTGATGATCAGAATGGAAGCACTGACCTCTTCTGTTTCCAACCTAGGCAGGCTCATTCATCTTCAGGCAGCCCAGCAGACTTGTACTCCCAGGGGTTTCAAACCATTCGATGTCAGATGTTGCAGATAATCAATTGACTTTAGCCCTACTGCCACTCAGAACTCCTGAGCTCAAAAGATCCACCAGCCTGAGCCTCCCCAGTAGCAGGCATTTCAGGCAGGTGCCACCATGCCTGGCTTCTTTGAAATTTTGATCATTATTTATTTTGTAAAAATATTATTTTCTGGACCTTAAAATTTAAATTTGCCTATGTACAAAGTTGACATTTGCAATTTTACTAATTATTTTTCAAAATTGCTCAAAACAGTTTTATAACATTTATATGGAATGCTTCATTACTAGTATTTATATTCCCTCAACCCATACAACTCAATTCATCTACCAAATGCTTATGTCTACTGTATACCACATACTATGCTAGCCTCTGAGTCCACAAAGATAGAAACCAAATATACATCCTAGAAGAAGGTCTTCTAAAGTTGCACACACACACACACACACACACACACACACACACACACACACCATTTCAATATGGCCAACCTGGTAATAAGACTACACAGTTAGTTTGACAACAATGATAAATTCCATCATCAGGCCCATGATACTTCTGTCTTGGAACCATCACAGTTTGAACTTTTGCTCGTATAGCCTTAGAGAACATAGCTCAAATCCATATCTTAATTAAGCCCTGTAATTGACTTCTATAAAGGGAATATAGAATAATATTCATTAATAAAACTATGATAATATGAAACCTAACAGGATTACTGTCTAAAGATTTTCTACTTTAAACATATATAGAAAATATTAAAATCCAATGACAATTAGCAATACCCAAAATTTGCTTGAATATATGTATCATCGAAATTTGAATGACCTCAGGTTCCTCCTTAAAATAAAGGCCTGTAATCTGAACCTCAGTATTCTTTTAGGGATGCTGCATCACTACACATGGTAGAATACATTGGCTCCAGTTAATTAAATTGGTTGGAAAAGCATATGAGTGAGTAGCCTACAAGGTATTATTGAATAAAGAATTGGGCAGGAGAAGTGGAATAAAGGATAAGATCAGAGAGAAGTGTGATGGGCATTTAGGTTCAGTCCTATCTCTAAATAATTGTGTGATTCTTGACAATTCAATTAACCTTTCTCTACCTTTATACCAAAATCTATAGAATGGAAATGGTGATACTTGTCCTAATTTACATAATAAGATGTTCATGAAAGCACTGGATTGGTTCTGGAAAAGTTCCTATTTAAATCCAATGCATTACTATTATTATCATGTGAAGAGATTATTGCATGTATTGCTAATTTCTCAGGCACTCCCATCTACCCCATGATTTTTTTTCTTTTTCAATTATTTTCTGAATTGAGAGTCCAAGGATGATAACAGATTTGAAATAGAAAATTGCTTCTCCTTTTATCATATCCAGTTTATTTTATGCCATGGTATCATAGAGACAAAAATGATTCCTGGGACTTGTAGATCTAAAACAAATAAGGAAGTTATATCATCTAAAAGGAAGTGTTAAGTCATTAGAACCCCAATTCCAATTTTCAGGTTAAATTACTCTGTACCACAAATGATTTTTTTTTCTCCTGATAAATCAAAGTAAGTTAATAACATGTTAGAAAATTATCTGAGATTTCTGAATGCTTTACTTAATATAATTTTTGTAATTTTAAATTTCTCATAAAATATTTAAGTGATATACCTAGAATGTATTATTTTATAATGAAATATTATGACATGTCTACATATTTACATTTAGAAGTGTCAATACATGGAACCAGAAAATTTAAAAGCAAAAAAAAAATGTTATCTTATTCAACACTTTTACAGAAGAATGAAACTAAGGCCCAGAAAAAAAAAGACAGTCTCAAAATCAATAATTCAGTATTTATTGAGAGTCAATTATGTAGCAGACATTATATATACTGAGGATACCAACAAATGTTCTTTTGTCTCATGGAACAAATTCTATCAGGTAAGATAATGTGTACAAATTAGTTTGTGATATGGTCTGAATTAGGACCCAATTATTGGTTCTACGTCTACAAAGACTCTAGCAAAATCTTTAGTAAATATTTATTAATAGGCTTGTGCTGGGTGCTAGTTTCCTTCCAATGTGGTTTTGAAGGTTTCTCCATGAGTAATCTGGCTTCCACTATCATGGAAATGTTAATTTAGAAAGTAAACTCTCTTCAGGGGAATCCAAGATGGTAGAATAAAGGCAGGGACTTGCCTAAGCTCTCCCAAATTCCATTACAAATAACTTTAAAATAATGCTTTAAAATGAATTCTAGAGTGTCGGAACCAATAATAAGAAAGGGTGAAATAATTTTCCAGCTCAAGAAAACTTAGAAGGTCAACAAGAAAGATTTGTCTCACTGGGGTGAGAGTGGAGTGCAGTCCAATGCAGGTAGTACCAGGGCAAGCCAGGGCAGGCACTGGGAAAAACCTCAAAATGTTGGCAGTAAATTATGCAACTGTCAGCCCACAGACCATAAGGGGATCAGACAATTGGTCAGAAAGAGCTTACAGGGGACACACATTTTGTTTACATTAGGTACAAGATTCCATTGCATTTCCCATTTTGGTATCTGGGTCACAGTCTTGGGTTGCAATCCCAGGACAAGAAGAATCACTAGGATACTAGAACTTGCAGCAAGAGGAGAGTGAAAACCTTGGTCACAGTTCCAGGGTGGAAAAGAGTGATTGTAGTCTCTCACAGATCAAAGCACAGACCAAGAGAGCAGTAACCACACTTCTCCTTAGATCACACAACCTTGGAAGAACTGAAAACCTACAGGTCCCCAGAAGTAGCACTGAAAACAAAAGCACAAAAATATGAAGCTTGAGAAAGAACCCCCTTCATCACAGTAGGAGAGCCCAGCTTTAACATAAAATTAAAAGTCAAGAAATATACTGGAAAAAAATCAGTAAACAACAAAAGAAGAACCTGACCATAGAAAGTTACTAGTGTGGAAGGGAAGAATAAAACACAAACTCAGAGGAGGATAACAGTGTCAAAACAGTTACATGCAAAGCCTCGAAGAAAAACTTGAGTTAGAGTCAGTCCCAAAAACAATTACTAGAATAGCTCTAAAAGGATTTTAAAACTCAAATAAGGGAGGTAGAGGAAGAAAATTAGGAAAAAATGAGAGTGATACAAGAGAAAAATGAAAAAAAAAAGTGTCAACAACTTGGTAAAGGAAGAACAAAATATTGAAAAAAAAGATAAAAATTCACTGAGAACTCCTTAAAATATAGAATTGGCCAAATGGAAAAGGTGGCACAAAAGCTCACTGAAGAAAAAAAATCTTAAAAATTAGAATTTGGCAAGTGGAAACTAATGACTCCATGATGCATCAAGAAACAATAAAACAAAATCAAAAGAATGAAAAATAGAAGAAAATGTGAAATATTTCATTAGAAAAAAGAACTGACTTGAAAATAGACCCAGGAGAGATAATTTAAGAATTATTGAACTATCTGAAAGCCTTGACAAAAAAAAGCCTAGGTATTATATTTCAACAGATTATCAAACAAAATTGCCCTGATATCCTAGAACCAGAGGAGAAATAGAAATGGAAAGAATCCATCAATCACTTCCTGAAAGAAGTCCCAAAATGTAAAATTCCAGGAATATTATAGCCAAATTCTGGTTTTCTCAAGTCAAGGGAAAAAATGCTGCAAGAAGCCAGAAAGAAGTAATTCAAATATCACAGAGCTGAAGTCAGGATAACCCAATATTCAACACTTCTACATTAAAGGATCAGAGGTGTTGGAATTTGATATGCCAGGCAGCAAAGGAGTTGATATTATAACCAAGAATCATCTACCCAGAAAAGCTGAGCATAATCTCTCAGGGGAAATATGAATATTTAACAAAATAGATGACTTTCAAGCATTTCTGATGAAAATACCAGAGCTGAACAAAAAATTTACTTTCCAAACACAAGATTTAAGAGACACAAAAAGGTAAACAGGAAAGAGAAATCATAAGGGATTTCATAAGATTAAACTGCTTATATTTCTACACAGGAAGATGATGCTTATAACACCAAAGAACTTTATAATTATTAGGGCAGTTAGAAGGAATATACATAGATGGAGGGCACAGATGTGAGTTGACTACAATGGTAAGATTTCCATAAAAATAAAATTTAATGGACAAGAAAGAAGAATGCACTGAGAGAAGGGTGAAGGAAGAGGTAGAAGGCAGTAAGTTATCTCTCATAAAAGAGGCAACAAAAAGGTTTTATAGTGGAGGAGAAGATGGGGGTACTGGCAGGCAAAGCTCAAACCTTACTCTCTTCAGAATTGGCTGAGAAAATATCATACACATTCAGCTGGATATAGAAATCTATCTTACCCTACAGGGAAGTCAGAGAGAAATAGGCTAAAAGAAAAAAATAGGGACTGATAAAATGGAGGGCTAAATTGGGGAAGCAGAGATCAGAAGCCAAATACTTTTGAGGAAAGATAAAAGGGAGGGAGGGAAGGAGTGAGGAAGAGAGAGAGAGAGAGAGAGAGAGAGAGAGAGAGAGAGAGAGAGGAAAATAAGATGGTCTGAAATACATAGTTAATAATCACAAAGATGAACATTAATAGGATGAATTCACCCATAAAATGAAAGCAGATAGAAAATTGCATTAAAAATCAGAATCCTACAATATGTTGTTTACAAGAAACACATTTGAAGCAGAGAGATCAAAACAAAGTAAAGGTAAGGGACTGGAGCAGAAATTATTATGCTTCAACTGAAGAAAAAAAGTATGGATATAATCATCATCTCAGTCAAAACAAAAGCAAAAATAGATATAATTAATAGAGATAAGCAAGGAAATTAATTTTGCTTTGCATTGAACCATAGACAATAAAGTAAGATCAATACTAATCATAAATGGCACCAAATGGCCTAGCATCCAAATTCTTAAAGGAAATGTTAAATGAGTCACAGGAGGAAATTGATAATAAAACTATATTAGTGGGGGACTTCAACTTGCCCATCTCAAAACTGGGTAAATCTAGCAAAAAAAGAATATAAAAAGATGAATAGAATTTTAGAAAAGTTAGGTATGATAGACCTCTAGAGAAAATTGAATGGGAATAGAAAGGAATGTATCTTTACTCAGTGGTAAATGGTACCTCCACAAAAATTAATCATGTATTACAGCATAAAAACCTCACAACCAAATGCAAAACAGAAATATTAATGGGCAGCTAGGTGGTGCAGTGGATAGAGCACCACCCTTGGATTCAGGAGGACCTGAGTTCAAATCCAGCCTCAGACACATAATGCTTACTAGCTGTGTGACCCTAGGCAAGTCACTTAACACCATTTCCTAGCCAAAAAAAAAAGAAATGTTAAATCCATTATTTTTAGATCATAATATAATAAAATTATATTTAATAAATGGCCATGGAAAGATAGATTTAAAGTTAATTGCAAACTAAATATTCTAATTCTAAAGAGTGAGTAGCCTAAAGAAAAAATCATAGAAATAATAAATAATTTCATTAAAGAGAATGCCAATAATTATATAACATTCCAATATTTATGGCATACAGCCAAAGCAGTACTTAAGGGAATTTTTTTCTCTGAATATTTATATCAAAAAAAGAGAGAAAGAACAAATGAATGAGTTGGGAATACAACAACAAAAAAAGAGTCCCATAAAAAATCCCTAAAATAAACACCACATCAGAAATCCTGAAAATCAAAGAGAGATTAAATAATTTAAAGCAAGAAAATCATGGAACTAATAAATATATCTAAGAGCTGGTTTTATGTGAAAAAAAAATAGAAAAACTATTGGTTTCCCACCTCTGGAATGATATCAAGGAAATCAATGAAATTAAATGAAAAAAATGTGAAGGAAGGTGCCATAGTTATATCAGAGCTCAACTGTATTACAAAGTGATTACCATCAAAACTATCTGGCATTGGCTAAGAAAAAGAGTGGTGGATCCATGGAATAAGATTGACTGTGCAATACACAGTAGTCAATGACCATAGTGCTCTAGTGTTTGGTAAACACAAAGATCCCAGCTTTTGGGATAAGAACTCACTATTTGACCAAAGCTGTTGGGGAAACTAGAAAGTAGTTTGTCAGAAACTAGATGTAGACTGACATCTCACACCATGTGCCAAGATAGGGTGAAAATGTGTACATGATTTAGACATAAATGATGATGTCATGAGCAAATTTCAAGAGATGGGGTACTTGACATTTCAGATCTATTAATAAAGGAAGACTTTATGATGAAATAAGAGATGTAATGTGTTGAGGTATATAAAATGGATAATTTTGATTACATTAAATTTAATTTTTTTCCAGAAACAAAATCAGTGCAGTCAAGTTTAGGAGGAAAGCAGAAAACCAAGGGAAAAAAATGTTGCTTCTCTGATAAAGTCTCATTTCTCAAATATAGAGAACTTAGTAAAATTTGTAAGAATACAAGTCATTCCCCAACTGATAAATGGTCAAAGGATATGAACAAGTACTTTTCAGATGAAGAAATTAAAGCTTTCTATAGTCATACAAAAATGCTTTAAATAACTATTGAATAGAGAAATTCAAATTAAAAAAAACTCTGAGGTACCACCTCACACTTATTAGAATAGCTATTATGACAGAAAAGCAATGATAAATTTGGATGGGATATGTGAAAATCAGTACACTAAAGCACTGTTGGTAGAGTTGTGAACTGATCCAACACTGTGGAAGAATTATTTAGAATTATACCAAAAGGGAAATGAAACTGTGCATACTCTTTGACCCAGCAACGCCACTACTAGATCTATGTACCAAAGAGATCAGAGAAGAAAGAAAAGAATCTATATGTACAAAATATTTATAGCAGCTCTTTTTGTGGTGGCAAAGAATTGGAAATTGCAGGGATACCCATCAATTGGGGCATGGTTGAACAAGTTGTGATACATAATTGAAATGGAATACTATCATAATAATATGAAATGGAATACTATCTTAATAATAAGAAATTATTATTGGATGCTTTCAGAAAAATTTGGAAAGACTTGCATGAACTGATGTAAAGTGAAGTGAGCAGAACCAGTAGAATATTGCACATAATAACAGCAATATTGTATGATGATCAAATGTAAATGACATCTATCTCAGTAATATAAATATTCAAGACAATTCTGAAAGACTTATGATGAAAAATGCTTTCCACCTCCAGAAAAAGAACTGATAGACTCAATGTAGCATACTATTTTTTGCAATCTCTATTATTTCATGTTTTCTTTGGGGTGGGATCTGCATTTTCTTTCATGAGATGACTAAAATGGAAACATGTTTTGCATGACTACACATGTATAACCTGTATCATATTGCTTGCTGTCTCAGGATGGGGGAGGGGAAGGATGGAGGGAGAGAATTTGGAACTTTTTTTAAAATGAATGTTAAACATTGTTTTCAGATGTAATTGGAAAAGATAAAATATTATTTTTAAAATAAGAAAGACAGCTCTTTTCCTGAATTAGAAAAAGAAGTAAATTTGTAGTCACACTATATAGAAGAACTATCTAAGAGGCCCTGATAGTGTCCAGATATCACTTTAGAACTCTGCCATTAACACAGGGCCAGTTTGTTGCTCTTCACTCTTATTTATTCCATTTATATGTTGATCTGCAATCAACCACACTGTATTTTGGGATGGAATGAATTGCCATATAGAATAGCTTTTAATTACTAACTCTACTAAGTGAGGACAGATTTATAAACCCTTTCATGGACCTGGAAGGAATTTTAGAGGCATCCAGAAGTATTTGATTCCCCAGAGATGGCCATAGAAAATTCTCTGCAGGTTTTTTGTATCACCCATTAATCTTGATCTGTGACTCTCTCAGTCAAATGACCTGACAATACACTTGGCTCTCTGACAGATACTTTTTTTTCCTCCAGTCATGACAAATTTCAAAATGTGACTAACCAGTTGCTGTGTGTTACAAGGGAATATATGTGACAGTGGTTCAATTTTTTTTTCTAATCCTCAATTTCCTCTTCTGTAAAGTGAGAATAATATTACTTACTTCCCAGGGTTGTTGTATCAAATGTGATGATTCATTTTAGGTATTTTGCATAGTTTAAAGAATTATATAAAGGTTAATTTTGAATTCTAACATATGTATATATATACACACACATATATATGCACACATACATATATATATAAATGTATGTATAGATGTGGGAATACATATATGTAAGTGTGTGTATACAACATATATCCTGATATATGTTTAGATACTGAACAATTTTCTCCCTTGCTACTTCTTCCATGAAGCTTTTCCTATATCCATGAAATGGATTTTTTTTCTCTCTTTGGATCTTTCTTACTTTTAAAATGTATATTTCCTAGGTAGTACTAATGTTACTGCTACTATTACTGGTATTGCTGCTACTGCTGCTGCTACTCCTTTATTATTACATAGAAATTATATGTGTATGTCTACACACATACATACACATACACATACACATATATTTCTATGAGAGATCCAAATCTTGAGAGAACAAATTTACATTTTGGTGATCTAAGGAAAACTTCATTGAGGAAGTTAGTACTGGAGAAAAAAATGTTGTATGCTGAACCATATATCATATCCTATACTGTATCTAGCACAAGTAGTTACATTTTTTTATTAGTTTCTTATGCCCCTTAATCACACCCCTCTTAACTTTTGAAAGATGGATAAAATAGTGCTATTTAGTCTGCAATCGTTTAAATGCTTAAATAAGAAGTCACTTTAAAACTGTTTTTATGCATTTATATAACATATTGTTGTCATATTTTGTAACTAGTTAGTAGGCTTTTAAATCTATACAGGCTGTGAAAATATTGTGTACAAGAGATATACAAATATCCCTATCAGTCAGGATTAATTTAGGAAATTCAGTCAAGAAAAAAGGCAGAAATTTTCATTTGGTTCTTTTGAAATTTTAAATCATGTACCTAACAGAAGTATTTAAAATAAATGTGTCTCATTCAAACATTTAAAATAAGTGTCTCATTCAGACAGCATTGGTCACGAGAGTCAGCTTAAATCTGCCAACAAGATCTACTGATTAGCATGCTGCTTGGCAGTTGGTTACTGAAGAAAAGCATTCATCTAGATACCATAGACCAACCATTTTTTGAGAACTGGAATTTTCAGACAACATCATATGCATTTTCTTTTCATATTTTGACATCAAAATGGGGGCAAAGATGATATAAGGATATGTGAATTTATAATGTGCATTTTTATTAGCCCCCTAGTCTGCTTTTAGAACAAAGAGTAAATTCTTATTTCTTCCTTTTATACATTAGCAATTAGGGGATAGTGGACAATATAGTATTTCAAATTAACCTAGGTTCAACTCCCTTTGGCACTTCATAGCTGTATGACCATAGGCAAGTCACAAAATCTATGAGTTTCAGTTTGCTTAATTGTAAAAATGATAATAACTATATTTTTGGTACCTAGCTCTATGATTGTTGTGAGGAACAAAGATAACATCAGAACACTGTATTTTTGGAGTTGAAAAAGACTGGAGAGGTGTTCTGACCTAATAACTTAATTTCGCATATGAACAAAATGAGCATAAAGAAGTTAAATGATTTGTCCATAGTAGCCCAAATAGTAAGGGGCAGATCTGGGATTTAACATAGATCTTATAAGGTATAAAAAAGATTTCTCAAAACTTAAAGTACTATAAAAATGTAACATGTCTATGGTAGTAGTAAAAGCAGCATTTATTTTGTTTATGTATTTATGTGTATATGTTGATATACATACATATACATATATTTTCTTTGTAAAAAAAATTATTGAAGTGTTTTTGTTTAAATGCCTCACAAACATTTCCAGATTACTCTGCACTGTGGAAAGGCTCTTATTACAAAATGAGACAACTATTAAAAAAAATCTAACAATACAGTGATTTTATCCAGAAGTTTATGTAAAATTTCAGAGCTTTAGAAGCCCCTCTTCCCCACAGTTCTCTATCTCTTTTTTAAATTAATAAAATATTAATTTCCTCCTGATTCTATCCCCCATCATGTTGGGGGGAAAAGAAAAGAAAACTAAGTTTTCTTATAGCAAATATGCATAATCAAGCAAAACTAAATTGCCTCAATGGCTAAATTGTATGTGTATCTCTATCTGTCTGTCTGTCTGTCTGTGTATCTATCTATCTATCTGTCTGTCTTTATAATTGTACAACATTTTCTATCACATCACTGTAATAGATATTATATTTCACCATCAGTTCTCTGGAATCATGAATTATCATTGTATTCATCATAGCTCTTATAGTTTTCAAATTTTTACCATGTTTTTATTATATAAATTATTCTCTTGTTTCTCATTTCATCTTTCACACTTTTATAAAAGTCCTCAAAATTGTTAATTTTTATAATATTGATGTTATGTATAAATTGTTCTTCTTTTCTTGCTTACTTTAAATTCATATGTCTGTACAAATCTTTTTAATATCATCTATCTTCTCATTACTTACAGTCCAACAGTTTTCCAAAATGTTGATAAACCACAGCTTATTCACCTATCCCTTGATTGATGGACAACCTTTTAGTTTCCAATTTTCAAAAAAAATGAAAGATAAATGTGGAGGGGTGATGGAAATGTAGGCAATTTAATGCATTGTTGGTGGACTTGTGAATTGGTGCAACCATTCTTTTCTTTATGAGAAAAAGAGATCAAAGAAATAAGAAATGGTCCTATATGTTCTTTGTAAGTATTTAACCTGTTGATTGATAGTAGTTGCAGCAGCTGACATGAAGTTCAGTCTATATAACCTTACCCATTTCTAGTTTCTACATGTATTGACCCAATATCAAATATTAGTAACTACTGTATTGACATCAGCTGTAAAATTTAGAAAATGGAGTTAAATAGGAGAAGGCAAAGAGAGAAGAATCAGAGAAATATGTTCCCAAAGCCTTTTTCAAGGCTGAACAAATTTCACTAGTGCACTGAGTCAAATGATTTTTCTCATAAACAATGAGACATTTGGTTGGTATCCATTTTTTAAAATTATAATTGTTTGTGTCTGTAAATAAGAGAGAGATCATAGCATCATAAATGTAGAAGCCAGATGTACTATGGACATATAATTTAGGTAAAGTTATAGGAGAGTTAAGATTGCAATCCAGAGCTGCTTTTTACAAATGAACTAATCTTGGCAATCTACTATGCTGGGTCTAGAGAATTTCAGAATTAATTCTACCTGTGCAGTTTTTCTTTTCTTCACTTTGATTCAAAAAAAGACAACTAGATAGTACAGTGGATAGATTGCTGGGCATAGGTTGAAGAAGACCTGTGTTCCAAATTGGCATTATACACTAGCTACATGACCCTAGAGTGGTCGCTTTGCTTTAGTTTTCTCCACATAAAATGGAGATAATAACACCTATCTACTAGAGTTGTTGTGAGTATCAAATGAGATAATGTTTATATAGTGCTTAACACAATATGTGGTACAGAGGAGGATCTTACTAAAAGATTATTTTCTTTCTTCCTTCAATAGTCCTATCAGATAAAAGTAATGCTACAGTTTTATATTGCTTTGTAGTTTTTAAAGTATAAGCAGAAAGATTAAATTATTCTTTGTTAAATCTTCATCTAGAATCACTGTCAACACTCAATCAATACAGTGAATATATTCTTATGGGGATTTAAAAAAAATCCTCATAGCAATACCATAAGCTATAGAATGCTAGAGTTCAAGGTTCAAAGGGTGATTTGAAAAAACAAAACAAAACTAAGCCAACCTCATCATTTTATAGTTGAAGAAAATGACTTTGCCAAGTTTATATGAGTAGTAATTAAGTTGACAAAGCAAAGAGGTCAAGTTTCTAGTGTACTTTTTAAAGTGGCAAAGGAATACGGGTGAAATCTACATATGCTACTAGGATTGTGGGAAAAATAAGCTACCCATTCATTCCAGTTCCCAATAGGGGAAAAAAAGCAGGTTTCATTTCCACCTTTGATGACAGGAGAGAGCTAGAACTGCATTTAACTATTTAATGAATACAATGTGGGCCATTGCTATCAGAGCAACAGTAGCTTTTGTTACATTTATATTGTTTTGCGGCTGCAAAACTTTGTCATATATATTCTCATTTGATGTACAATATGTCTTTTGCAAGTATTTATTGTGCCCATTTTAACAATGAAGAAATAGACCCAGAAATGTTATATGACTTGATCAAAGTTAATGACATAGGCAACATTTAATCCCAGATTTTCCACAGGGTCAATGCATTATTTATTTTCACATAAGGAGTAACATTCATTCATTCAATATACATTTATGAAATCTCTTTTGAATAAGTTATTATTCTATGGACTAGGGATACTAAGATTAAGATGACCTAGATCATTTTGTCAAAGAACACATTAGAGGAAATTCACATTAACAGATAATAAAATTGAAAGGGAAAGGGAAATAAGCATAAGAAATAGATCCTGTGAACTTTAAGAATGATGTTGAGTGTGGGTGGGTAAAAGAAATCTTCCTGGAAGAAAGTGGTACCAAGTTGAACCTTGAAGAAAGAAAATTATTTCAACGGAAGGAGATATGATATGTGTGCATAGGTCTGTGTATAAATGTGTGTACGTTGGTCAGAATATATTACAAGCATAAGAAATGATGCAAGCAAAGATTAAAAGACTCAATAATGGCCAAAATTACAATATGGAATGTAAAGTACTTTAATCATGCTGAAACATAAAGTATATGAAGTATAAAAATGTACGATCAAATTCATTCACTAATCATTTTGCCTTTGGATCTATAAAATATAAATGAACATGTGCCTTTCAACTTTCCACTGCCATGATATGCTTAGTATTTCAGGACTTCCATTTTAATACAATTATGTCAATTTGAAATTATTTAAAAAATAATTGACTACTGAGTTTCAAATACTTTTGGCTGAATTTGCATGAGAATTCAAAAGGCTTAATACAAAAAAGTCATTTTCCTCCCTGACCAGATTCTCTGATTTTGACAATGCCACTTAAGCTGATTTTGAAAGCCTTATGGGAACAAAAAAAAATTCAATTTGGTTGGAACTAACATTCAGAAAGGAAGTAATATGAAATATATTTGGAAAGGTAAGCTAGAGTAAAATTGTGAAATTCTTTAAATGCTAAGCTAGTAGCTTGTAAGTTTTCATTTTTTTTGGAACTACTGAATATTCTTGAGTAAGAAGGTGATGTGTTAAGTCCTGTCTTTTAGGGAAGTAATTTTGTCATCTCTATGGAGGATTGATCGATTAAGCTATGCTGGCTTTTAATGATCACTGCTTATCTTCTTATTTGTTCATTACACCATCATAAGTTCTTAAATTTCCAAAAAATTTACATTATGTTCACTCACTTATGGTTTGCAGATTCTACTGTCTTACTTTCAATGAATCTGAGACATTTTCCTTTCCTTAGGGAAAGAGGCAGCTGGTGATGCAGTGTTTTTTGGCCTGGAATCAGAGAGACCTAAATTCATATCTGGCATCAGACTCTTTAGCTTCCACAATCTGACTCTAACTTACCTTTCCAGCTTTATTTAACATTACTTTCTTGCCTCCATCTATCTATCTATCTATCTATCTATCTATCTATCTATCTATCTATCTTCTATCTATCTATCTATCTATATCTATATGTATCTATATATATCTACATATATCTATATCTATCAGATAAAAGTAATGCTACAGTTTTATATTGCTTTGTAGTTTTTAAAGTATAAGCAGAAAGATTAAATTATTCTTTGTTAAATCTTCATCTAGAATCACTGTCAACACTCAATCAATACAGTGAATATATTCTTATAGGGATTTAAAAAAAATCCCCATAGCAATACCATAAGCTATATATCTATATCTATATCTGTATATAGATAGATATATATATATAGATATATAGATAGATAGATAGATAGATAGATAGATAGATATCCCAAGAATCTTGATGCAGTTCTAAGCTGCTAAAGTTTATAACTCCACTAAGACTTTTTGAGGAACTCTTTATTTAAAAAACTGTCACCTGAGATGAAAGATTTCAGTGGTTCTGTTTGGCCTCCAAGGGCAGAACTAAGAAAAATGGGTAGAGTTTACAAATTTAGACTTTAGGTAAATTTGTTACAATTAGAGACATCCTAAAGTAGTTACCTCTGGAAATACTGAATTTCATTTTTCTAAATGTTCTCAAGGAAGAACTAGATGTCCTTGGGAATGTTATAGACAGAATTTTTTTCTGTTATGGAATAGGCAGCCACTGGGATCCCTTCCAATTCAATCCTGTGATTCTGTAAGTTCAGGTCTATTCTTTCATCACTCTTATGGTGATGAGTGTCATCATCCTCACATTCATATAACTGTTAATTACCAAACCTTGACCTTTTTAAAATACAGGAAGTTTTTAAGTCACTCCTAGTAGGAGATATTTTATTTGGAGATTAGAGGATTAATTATAAGTCAAACTAAAAAAAAAAAACAACTAAATAACAGGTTTACTATAGCATAAACAGGCAACTAGACAATGAAACACATTTCTAAATATTAATTTAAACATTACTATTATCATTTTAGAAAGAGTTGAAATAATATTTAAATATTTCCCCTTTGAAAATATCTGTTCTTTCACTTTACTTCCAGAACAATTCACAGTGTCTGTAATAAAATAAATCACTATTGAAGGAAAATAATTTGAAAATGAAACCACAGGAAACTTTTGACTGAGGTATGAAGTGTTCCAAAAGACTTAGAGTGGTTTTAAATTATTAAAGATAAAACAAAACAAAACAACTAAACAAAAACAAACTTTTGGGGATCCTAAATTTAGAGATGAAAAGTAAAGAATGCTACTATTTTCCATGCCCCTAAATGTCAGGAAAACAGTGACTTTTTTTCTTCAGGGTCTGAAGTAAAATTACCCCATCCTGAATTATATTTTTTCATTGACTGTCTCCCGTGACTAGAATCCTCTGCCTCTTTTCTTCCACCTTCTGGCTCCCCTAGCCTCCTTCATGTTTTGTCTAAAATCTCATCTTAGTCAGTCAATAAATATTTATTAATTGTTTACCAAGTGCCAGCCATTTAGTTTAAACCTGGGTATAAACAATGCAAACGGAAAGAAAGACACTCTATGCCCTCAAAGAGAATATATTGTAATGGCTGAAGACAACACATGGAAGGAGGCTGAAAAATGAACCATGGGGAAGAAGAGCCCTGATATGAAGACATGATGGAGGATTCTGGATTGAAGACACATGAAAAATGAAGAAATAACGGGCCTAGGCTCTTTATTGAAGCTGTGATGAGTCATCCAAGCACAGGGAGGGGGACAAGAATGTCTTTGCTACTCCTCCTTAATCTTAATTTCTTCTTCCTGAGATTATTTACACACACACACGCGCGCACACACACACACACACACACTTTTTTTCCTGTATATTTCTTGTTTGTACACAAGTGTTTCCATATTGGTTCTCCCATTAGATTCTGAGATACTTGAAGACAGGTGCTATTTTATCCCTTTTTATGTATTCTGATCATTAGCACATTGCCTGGAACACAGCAGGTCCTTAATAAAAACTTGTTGACTCAGCTTGAATTACCAGGACTAGCAATTTAACTGTTTAACTTCATTATAAAATTGCTTGCTTTTCACTTTATGCTATGTAGACTTGGCATTCCATTTCCAATTGATCATGATGAGAGGCAAACTCTAAAAGGAATTTTTTTTTACAAAAGGATAATGTAAATGAAAAGCAATCAGAAAAATGAGTTTATATCATTTTTTTGAGACAAGATGTGGGGGGAAAGTATATCATCAGCAGAAATTGCCTCCTTCACCCTTTAATGTGGATGATGACCCCATCATTTTAAAGATAAGTGCTACAAAGGATCTAGTAAGTTTGAGTTTGATTTATACCATACCTTTTAATTGCTTTTCAACAATTAATTAGATATATACCATGAATCTATGTACTACTTGTGAGCTGGCATATCTTTTCCAAATTTTATGAAGTGCTAAAAGAGATAAGAAATATATTTTGCAAAGAGACCAAAGGAAAAAGATCAAAATAAGCTTTGTGGATTCTGTATTATGGTACTAATTTTGGTCCATACAGCATGTGTAAAGGGATGAAAAGCTAG
Organism: Vombatus ursinus; assembly: GCF_900497805.2. NCBI lineage: Eukaryota > Metazoa > Chordata > Mammalia > Diprotodontia > Vombatidae > Vombatus > Vombatus ursinus. The sequence goes on from NW_020954619.1 coordinate 26,157,566, forward strand.
AGATGGTTTGTGGACTCCACATATACCAAAATAAAGTTCACTTTTAAAAGAAACAGAAATCTCTCTCCCTCCCCAAAAATGAATTTCCAGAAATGACCTTTATTAGAAAATCAACATAAAAATATCTAATAATTTGTCTCTGGATATTTGTTAATAATTAATTCAACAAATAGTAAATGCCTACTATGTGAATGCAAGTTACCATAAACTGATGGGAATGTAAAAAATAGTGAAATAGGTCCTATTTTTCAATTATTAGAAACCTCTTTTTTTGATCTGTTCATCTCTGCTGTGGCTTCCATGTTACCTTGTGAATGGATTACACTTAAAAATGATTCCAGTTTGAGATAACCTTGGAATTGGAAAGGGTTTTTATCCTGATAAAGAATGTAAAAAGAACAAAAACAAAAACAAACAGAAGTCAGCAAATATAATGCAATATAGATTCAGTGAAAAATACTCATTACACAAAATTAATTTCCAATTATTATGACTTACTTTGTTTATAAGAATGGACAATTGAACAAATGAATATCCTGTTTGGGAACAATGTGTTCCATGCATAATATGCAGAATTGTTATGACTTGTATAATGAAGGGAATTTTCATTTTAACTACAGTATTAATAATACACAGTTCTTTAAATAGGACAATGGGAAGACTAATGGAAGAAATTAGATGGTACAGAAAATTGAATGAATAAGAGACTTTAAAAACAAAAGATTTTGACTCTATGACATTCCTTCCCCTTATACCCTCCCCCATCATCAAATAGAATAGAGGAGCTCAGGACAAAAGTTGATCATGATGCCTGTCTTCCTCCACAGTTTCTTATTATGAGAGGATAAAAAAAGAAGCCAAAGGATGATTGATAGATTGTGGTAGTGGACTGATGCCAACCAAAACTCATGCTTCCTGTTACTACCTCTATCTAAAATTCTTCAGGAATGCCAAGCATGTCTTTCATAGGTGAGCTAGAGGAATAAGTAATTCTAAACTTGATAGGTTTAGTTGTGTATCTGCTACAGTAAACTACTCCCCTCCCCCCCTAAATAACTATAATTCCTATTAAGCCAGGCACCCACTACTATCTCCTTGCTCCTTAAATGTAGGTCCTACCATGTCTGATCTCAAATGTTTCATTATCTATTAAGCCTTTTCTGAGTGACTTTCTCTGTTCAAAGGGATCATTTACTCCTCCAAACACCTATGTCTTTATTTCCATTACCACTCATGTAACAATTTTTCCTAACTAGTAAATTTTAGGCACCTCAGCCAGATATTTAACATTCTCCACAATATTGTATTATCCTATTTTTCTTGTATTATCACATAGTATTTCTATTCCATTCACACTGGACAATGTCCAACCCACTGAACATACATTGAACTTTCATGTGTTGAGGGTGCCTTAGCTCATTCTGTTCCTTTTGCCTATGATGCCTTCACCCATCTCTTTTACTTTTAACTCAGACATTCTGTAAAGCCCTAGTCAAATGCTAACTCCTTTACAAGGTCTTTCCTGATTCCAACAAATGATGTTATATCATTTTATAACAGATTTGAAGCTTGATAGGACCTTAGAGTTCAGATAGTTACATTGTATTCATTTAACATCTTAGGAAACTTAGGTCTACAGAACTTAGTGATTTAAACAAAGTCACAGAGGTAGTAAGTGACAGAATTAGGACTCAGACTCAGGATTTTGATTCAAAATCTAGTGTTTAGCTTTCCAATGTATTTATTATTAATTCTCAATCAACAATTGATAATCACATATTTATAAAATGCCTGCCATGGACCAGACACTGTGTTAGGTACTAAGAATGCAAATAGAAAGAGTGAAACAATCCCTGATTGCAACTAACTTACATTATAATGGATGGGACAATTACATATAGTAGTATATGCAGATAAATATGAAGATAATAAAGTTAAAGGTCGAGTAGACAAATACAAGGTAAGTTGGGAGGTAGGCACTATTATTTGGGAAGGGTCAGGAAAAGCTTCATGGAAAATGTGATGGTTGAATACCATCTTGAAGGGAGAAAGTATTCTGTAAAGTGAATATAAGGTGGGTGTATATTCCAGGGATGGAAATAACCAATGTTAAGGCATGGAGACAGGATCATTTGTGAGGAATAGAAAAAGAGATAGTTTGACTGAAACATAAAGTATGGTTGAAGGAGTAAAGTACAGTTAGGTGCCACATCATCAAGAACTTTAAAAGCTCAGCAGAGAAGTTTGTATTTTATAAGGAGCCACTGGAATTCTTTGAGTGGGAATATAACACTGTCAGATTTATATTTAAGGAAAATCACTTTGGTAATACTGTACAGAATGGACTGGAGTGGAGAGAGATGAGTTAGGGAAACTAAGAGGCTGTTACAATAATCTAAGAGAAAAATAATGTAGGTGATGTTGGGAAAGTAGAAATAGAAAGATTTGACAATTTATTGGATATGTATAGATTGTATATGTAGAGAATGAAGAGTTGAGTATAATGAAATAGAGGAGACTGGAATAATGGTAGTATTGCTGGGAGTAAGATGGTTTGAGGGAAAGGGTTTTGTGAAGATTTAAAAAAAAATAAACATTTGTTAATAGTTTGTTTTAGAGGCATAATAATGAGCATTTTGGCTATCTAAATTTGTGCTTCATTCTTCTATGAGATTGCAAGTTTCATGAGGGCAGGGGATATACCTTACCTAAACTTGGACTTTCCCACAGCACCTATGATAATATCATTTACCTATTTATGTAGGTAGCGTCCCCTTTGGGATACCTGATGGAGGGTCACTCCTCCAAGTTGAGAGAAGGAGCTGAGGTTGCTTCCTATTAGTCATGATGTCACTTTAAATTAGCTAATGAGCCTGAACTACTCAGATATTCTCAAGGGGGTAATCCTTATGACTCAGACTTGTTCTTCCTGCTGACCTCAAAATTTATGTGTAGGAATTTCAGTTCCCAAGGTCAATAGGTGAATGTTTTTCTTCAAAAGAGTCAGACCATGAGGATGTTGCCACTTAGGCAAACCTATATTTGGGATAGGGCCACCTTCTGATTATATCTTCTTTGATTTCCCATAGGACATTGTGGGGTCTTAAAAGGCACCTCAGCTGTGGAATATTAGCTACTGAAACAGTTTGAGCAGCAGTGGCAGACCAATTAGTAGGAAATAATCAAAAGATATCTATACCTAGTGGTGGGCTGGAGACAGTTCATAATGACATCTAAGATCAAATTGTGAAATTTTCAGTGTGAGCATTTATAACTCGGGAAACAGGAAACTCTACACATGTGGGCTGGTTTTGTTGGGTTTTTGACTATCTAGACTTTAATAAATGGTAGAGAAAATGTTAATAATGTAAATTAAACTCAAAAGTGAGTCATGCTATTTTTTTTTCTATGTCATGGAGAGCAGATTGTTAAACTTTTATTAGCCCTTCCTTGTCAGCCCTGGTTCTGAAACAGAGATGGTGAGAGAACAGTCATCATACATCTCTCAAAAGATACTAAACTCACTAAATAAATATTTGGATTTTTTTTGTTCTTGTTGCTATGTTATATCTGCATGTATTCCTTTTGCTTAGCATAGAACAGGTACTTGATAAATGTCTTCATCACAAGCAATTCTGATAAAGTTCTCAAGAATGATGTTTTGATAGTGATTTATTATTCTGAGCAATACAAAGCATTGAGAAATCTGCACCACAATGGAGTTTAAATTGTTTCAATTCATGCATTCATTTACATCTGTTAATTGTATTCTAGACATTTTCTCATGCATTTGACATGATGAAAATAAACATATTGAGAAACAAAGGAGGATTAATGGGAAAAGACTTGTTAAGGATTCAAAAGATACAGATTTGAGATCACACTTTCACAGTTACTGTATGACTCCAGACAAGTCACTTTATTTCACCCTCTGTTGTAGAATGGGCATAATAGTTATACTACCAAACTTATGGAGTTATGGTAGAAAAAGTGATTTGCAAACCTCAAAATTCTACAGAAATAGCATTTTATAAAGAGATTATGCAGGAAGGGGTCCAGAGAAGAAACATAAGCTTTCCAAGGATCAAAAGTTAGGCACTTTATTGCTTACATGTATTTATGTGGCTCACTTTCCCTATAGTCTCATGGACATATGATACAGATGGGTTGGGTGTCCAGTGGGATTTGTACCATAATGGAGAGCCTAGATTTCCTGCGTCTCTGTTCTTATATATGACAATCATAGCAAGTCCGTTTCACTGGAAATTAATGAGAGGCAGACCTTAAAAGTAGTTAGTCAACAAGTGGTCTGAACTGCAATCCCCTTATCAACTGCAAGGATTTTGTGATTAGTAAAGTTTTCTAATTTTATAAACCTGGATTAATTGAAATTTGCTAAGCTGATAGCTTGCTAGCCATGTATTCCTCATTGTAAACATTGCTAACCAAGTCAGGTTCACAGGAACTTCCTGGTATGTATGCAGGTCAGTCTATCATCAAATATGAGTAACATGTCAGCTTAGGCCTAGCAATAGTCTAATTCTCAGATACTTATTGCTACTAGAATATCCTTTACATTTTAATTCAATTATCCCAATGTAAAATTTTTAAATTTGTAAAATAAATTTATGTCTCTGTGTGTGTGTGTGTGTGTATCCATAACATTAATTTTATAAACAAAATAAGTCTTCATTTTTAGTTTATTCCATCCATCTTTTGGGTATTGTGACTCCTGACTATTGGAAAGAAGCTCAAAATGGCACAGTGGATGGAGATTTCATCTTTCAGATAAGAAGACTGTTATTCATAATATTGTATAATAATAGATTTTTAACCGGTGAAGTCCTTAAGTCATGTAGTCCAGTGGTGTCAAATTCAAATAGAAAAGAGGCCACATAACTATTTTTTGGTAGGCTGCATATTGATGTAGGAAACCATATATTAGCATTATATTTGTTTCATTGTATTTTTTATTTTGTTAATAATTACACAATTACAGACTGTTATGCACAATTTGCAGTTCTCAGTTAAGTAATGGAATTTCAACACCAGGTGTACTCTGATGAAATCAAAGATCTAGAAATGCTCCCCCTCCACATCCCAACCTCCAACAATAATTTAGGAAGCCCCTACTATGTGCATATGGGGGCAGCATAGTGGACTTGAAGTCAAGGAAGACATTCATCCCATCTATAACAAATGCTGTATATTTGAGCTTGGCAAAGTCACTTAACCTTTTAATTGTCCACACAGCTCTCAGACTCGAAGTTGTAAAAGATGCCCATTTGCTTTGGGAAAGGAGGTGTTACCATGAAGTGTGTTCTATACTCATGAAATCAAAGGACTAGATCCATATTTATAGCAATGGGCAAGTTACTGACTGTGAGTGAGGAAACAAATAAAGTAAAAACATTCTTCATTTTTTATGATTGAGGTAAATACATAGGAATTTACAGACTACAGTTAAAAGTCTATTTCATATATAAAGATATAGAGATAGATATAAATATTTATCTCTATATCTTTAGAAAAGCAATTTTATCTAAGCTTCCAAACTTATTCCCTCTCTACATTTGTAAATTTGCAAAATGGCCAGTCTCCATATACCCGGGGACATTTGTGTGGAGATGAAATGAACTTCCTAAAATATATATGTACATCACAAAAATCATTAGGCTTGTTTTTACACAATAATAACAGAGGTTCAGGGGCAACATTTCAGTGTTTAATTAATTTGTTATGTGCATGTTAAGAAGAAGGGTATTAATATAAGCATGCTCATAAAAATCATATTAACAGTCAGATTCCTGCAGAGATTCCATTAACCTTGTTTTTCAATAGCATCAGCATGCTACATTTTGTGTTCTCTCTTTTAGTGAAATGCCCTATCTTTATATTCTTTTTGCTCAATCTGACATTGTTAGTTGAAAATTGAAATTAACAAAATTGAGTTGTGTAGAGAGAATTAAATTTTTTTGGCTATCAGTCAAAGCAATATTTTCAAAACAGAGGTCTTTTCTGACCACATCATTCACCTGAATAAAACTCCTTAATGGTTCCCTATTGCCTCAAGGAAAAAAATTGAAAACTCCTTAATATAACATTTAAAGCTCTCTGCAGTTTAGCTCCCATCTCCCTTTCCAGGCTTCCTTTCTTTACTTCTTTTTTCCACATTCTAACTGTTAGTCAAGCTGACGTGACTCTTGTCTTGTCTGTGTCTTTGGAAAGGCTTGCCCTCATTCTTGCAATGTACTTTTCATTTAAAATCTTTTGTTTCCTTAAAGGTTCAGGTCAAGTGCTTTCTCCTCCATGAAAATTTTCCTGATCACCTTTGTTGTAGTCTTCTCTCCTTCCTCACATTATCTTTTTTCTTTCATTCTATCTATTCTCTCTGTCTCTGTCTCTCTGTCTCTCTCTCTGTCTCTGGCTCTGTCTCTCTCTGTCTCTGTCTCTCTCTCTGTCTGTCTCACCTGCTATCATTACTATCATTCAAAGGCTTTGAGTGTAGAGACTGTTCATCCCTTTTGTATTTCCACTCCTCACCTCTTCATATGGAGTCTTGACCAAAAAGGATACTTACTGAACCTGTATTTATTGATTTGACATATCTCTTTGTTAATATAGATATAACTCCACTTATGTCTGTCTGTATATTTGTCTAATAGCATCTATCTCCCGTGATTCTTTTTGGAGTTAACTGAGCTAATACTTGTAAAGCACTAAGCACAGGGTCTAGAATATTGTGAATACAAAATAAATGTTTATCACCTCATTCCCTATCTGCTTAGGGCACCAAACTCCTACTCTAGTGCATCATTTGGCTGTGGAAGTGACATTGGTTTTCCAAAGGCTATTATAATATGCTTCCATCTACCAACTTAGGAAATCTTTGAGTATGGTCTTAGTAATAAATATAATTCTGTTATCATTTGGACAAACAATGAAATCTACAGGTATTCATCCTGAGATTAGACCAAAGGTTGTGAGTTTATAGCCATGGTAGCTCTCAAGGAATATTTTCTAAGTTACATAAAAAAAGAAACAAAGTACTATTTACATCAGTGAGTCCACCCACTTTAAAGAACTTACAAAATGTTGAGGTGCTGAAATTCATCTTACTATTTACTTGGATATGAAAGTATCATTGCCTACCAATCATTAACACATATATTTATCTCCAACTTGTCTGTGCCCCATCACCCCAGAAAATCAATCACAGATTCTAAATCTGTAATATCTATTTGTATGTATTTATGTATAAAATTTTCTATTGAGATATTAATGAATGAAGTCATCAACACAGTGAATCAAATATATGTATGAATATATTTATATATAAAGTGTATATTTAATAAATAACACATTGTGTATATATAATATATCCATGTACATAAACTCATAGAAGATAAGAAGGAAGGGATCATTTGATGAGTTCACGTATCTCCAAAAGGTAATATGTAATTTGTGATGTTTAGATGCCCATGGATATAACAGAATCTGTATTCCTCTTGTACTTTTTGTTGCACCTAGAAACAATCAAATACATCTAATTTTATTATTTTACTTTAAAGAAGTGAATGTTGTGTGAAAACTATGTGTCAGAGACATTGAATTAAATTTCTAGAAAAATCACAGAAAATAAGATTTTTTTAATTTTTCAGTTGTTAATTTTTTTTAAATGAGCATGCCATAGTAGACCAATAGATTTAGCAACCAATTAGCTCAATATGAGTAAATAAATTGCAATGGAATGCAAGAAATTTAATACAATTTTAAATTACTTTGAGAGGTATGTTAACCAGGATTTTAGAGCTGATTATTTAGTTGTACTCTACTCTAGTCAGACAGTATGTGGGATATTTTGTTCAGTTGTGAATGTCAAATTCTGGGACCTGTAATGATAAATTAGAGAAATCTAGTGAAAGGCAACTGGAATGGTGAGGGGCCTCATTCCTGCCCAATGAAGATCAGTTAAAGGGAAAAATGGAGATATTTATCCTGCAGAAGAGGAATCGAGCATTTTGGGGGCAGAAACGAGATATGATTGTCTTCAAGCACTTGAAAGGATGTCCTGTGTATTTGGACTTCATTTACTTAGAAGTAAAGGGCAGAATAAGTTACAAACACTGGTTCTTGCATTGAGGCAAATATAGATGCCATGCATAAATTTTGCTTACAATTATAACTCTCCAAAAGTAGAATTATCTGCCTCAAGACATTATAGCTTTTCCCTCACTGGGATCTTTAAATAAAGGCCAAATTACTGCTTGAATTACCTGTAGGTCTGATATGGCATGGATTAGAAGGTCTCTGAGGTACATTGTCACTGTGAGAACCTGCAATTCTAAAAGAATTGATATAAAAAAAAAGGTAAATGAAAAAAATATGGAATGGAAAATGGAAAAAAAAGAAAGAAAGATAATGAAAAAAAGGTGGTATATTATCTTTGTTTTTTTTAACTAAAGTCAGTATAACCTAAAATATGAATCCTAGTACAAAGAAATATATAGTAGGTATTTATACATAAGCACTTTATGTGCATTATTTCATTTTTTCTTCATAAAATAGTATGCAGTCCTAAATAAATGTTTCCTTTAAAGGAGCTGAAAAGATAGGAATTGATTGTATGTTTATTTTTTTAAATCAACAATGGAAATATAGACTTGAAATGCATTTTCTAATTTAGTTTGTGAAACCACTTGAAAAGTTCCATACATGCCCATACCCTCCTTAGTGTTCCTTTTTTTTGTCATTTACAGTGTACAAATTAGAAAATATCTTGTAAAGAAACAAGAGGACCAGAAAAGTTGTCTTTAGCTTATTCAATCAACTGGTTATTTCTCATAAATCATCCCTACAAGATTTCCATTTTTAAATAATTTCTGAATATGCAGTACTCTACTATTCTACTAATGTCATGATATCAGACATCATATTTTATTTAATCTTTTTTATTTCTACATACCCTCAATCCTATGCTTGACAAAGTATTCCTCACCTAACAGATAATAAGTTTTCAAATATTTATTGAAATTTGATATTATAATTTGATTCTTTAATATGTTTACATTTATTGATCTTTCATTAATATATATTCAAGTAATAGTTATTAAATTCCCATGATTGGAAGAGGACTGTGCTATGCACTGAAGTGAATTACACAAACAAACAAACAAACAAACAGATGACAAGTCTCCTGACTACCTCCAAGTTCAAGGCCCTGTATAGTATATGTACTGAAAAAAAATTCCAAAAGAAAATATAACACAGCACAACAATCATCAACAACAACAAAGAAATCCTCCCACAAAAAAAAAAAGAATTTGACTTGTTACTCCTTCAAAGTTTGATTATTACTTTGAAATATATGTGAAATGTAATCCAGCATTATGTCTTGGAAACAGAGGTTGAGTCCATAAAATTCTCATTCCTTAGACCTATATGGTAAAAAAAAGACAACTTTTGGAGGGATGCATTTTCATTATGCACATGATCAAATTCTGCAATAGGTAATATCAGACTTACCAGTGAAATGAAATGTAGAATTATCAAGTCACATTGCTATATATTCACAGATATTTGTCATTGTCTTTAGCTACATTCCTTCAGAAGTAAAAGGGGATTGTTTTAAGCTAAGCTATGGATGAATATTGGGAAGTGCTTACATTGCTATACAAGAAACCTTGGACTTGGACTTTTGTAAAGCAAAAATATACTCCTCTATACAATAAAGTACACTACTATTTAACAATATAAAGTTGTGTAACAATAAATACATTTGTTATTTTGATGGAAAATAAAAACATAGCTTTGAAAAAGTTTGAAACAGAAGTTTAAAGAAGATTGAAAATTGTTTTAAATCCACTAATATTCCACAATTTTGGTCTCAAACCTTACATGCTTACTTGAAATACTTTTACAGAGGCAATTGATTGGAAATTATTTTTTTAAGGAAATGAGTGATTTCATAATGTTTTAGGTGATATCATCCTCATTTTGAAATAATACTTCAGTCCATGATACCACATTTTCAGTAAAAATATTGTTTCTCTGATAACACCTAAGCAATTAAAAAGAAACTTAGGTGGAAAAAACTTTTATCAGTGAACCTACCGTACAAGTGCACAAGTAATATTGTTATAAATAGTATTGCATATAGCACAATAATTTAATTAGATTAAAGATATTTTCTGATATAAAAGTAAAGATTTTTTTTAATGAAAAATAAGTATAACCACCTGGGAAAGAAATCTCCACTTGACATAAACATTTGAAAAATAGTTTGGTGAAAAAATGAATGGTTTAGATAAACATAGTAAGAAAAATACTAGATTAAAACAATTTTTAAAATATTAAAAATACACAAATAAAAGATGAGATTTTAAAAAGAATGAAAAGTTGCATATTTTATGACTATGGTAAAGAGAAGAACTCATGACCTTAGACACGTTAGAGGAGGTTGCAAAAGACAAAGCAGACAATTTAAATTACGTGAAATTGAAAAGCGTGTGAATGAACAAAATAAGTGCAGCTAGAGTAAGAAAAGAAGCTATAGACTTGGCAGGAAACCCATTTGCAACAAATGTTCATTACAAAACTCTAGCATCCCAAGTCTACACAAAATTGAAGCAAATACGTAAAAATAAGAACCATTCTCCAATAAATAAATGTGCAAAGATTATGAACAGTCTTCAAAAGAAGAAATAGATGCCAGTATATAGCAAAATTAAATTATTGTTGATGACCCTAGAATAAAACTAGTCACCAGCATCTATCCAAAAAGAAAGTAATTTCTCTAAAATAGAGATGATAAAGTGAATGGTTAATAGGAAGATATAAAGCAGTTCTCATATGATAACCCATTATAAGACAACTGCAGAAAGTGCAGGTGAATTAATTATTAAACCTGTTTCAGTTCAAAGTGTCATAAATATTAACTGCTTAGTAATGAGAAACCAGTGGAAAAAGTGATGGACTTGGAATCAGAAAGTTCAAATCCTGAGTTCAAATCCTACCTTGGATATTTATTAGCTATGTGACTCTGGGTGTGTAATTTAACCAATTTTTCTATTTTCCAAATTTCTAAAAATAAAGATATTGTACTCAATGTCAATAAAAATGTATTAAATACCTACTATGTACCAGACATTTTGGTAAGCCTCAAAGATCCCTTGCAGCCCTAAATGCATGGTTTTGTTTATGTGATATTGAGATACCATGGTTCAGTAAGAAGAGTGCTAGAATTAGAAGCAGAGGATATAAATTCTAATCCCCACTCTGCCACTTACTATCTAGGTGACCATAAGCAAGGCAATCAATATTTATGGGCTCCAGTTTCTCCTTTGCAAAATGAGGGAGTTGCACCATTATCTAAAGCTTTTTCTTTCTAAATCTGTGATCTTATGAATGGATTTTAACCAAGAGGGCTTGGAGCAATTAGGAAAAGGATGATTTAAGTATGGCAAACTCATCTGTGTACATGTTATCTCTTCCTTGTCTACATTCCCCATCTCCAGGAGAATATTTGTAGCTTAGGAACAATGACTGATTCATTTCTTTTTAATCATCGCATCCCTAGAACTCACACAGTTCTGTGTACAAAATAGGTACTAAAATACTTTTTGAAGTATAATTCAGGCAATGGAGAGAAAGAAGTCAATATTTCTAAGAAATTGACAAAATGCCCCTTTAAAAAAGACTATGCTCCCCATATTAGACTTTACAACCTGACTCTTATATACACACAGCTTTCATTATCTGTGAATATAGAGGACAATGGCAGTGTGTGTGTGTGTGTGTGTGTGTGTGTGCGTGTATTTCTTAAGTGATGAGTTTACCTGGGCTATAAAACCAATTCCTGAAACTGCATGGTGATGAGGATAAAGAAATAAGACAGGTTGTCAGACATAGCATAAATTGAAAAAAAGGGGAAAGACCATGAAAAGCAAATAGTCAAATGTAGCACAGATGTCAAGGATGATTTTAAATACATTGCTATCAATCCCAAGGGCCCACTAAACCATCAGGGATAAGACACAAGTGGAGAAACTACTGTTGCTGCAGATAAGTTAAATGAAATTTATCCATCTTTGCTACAGAACATAATGGAGAAAGCCCTATTTCAAGGACATTTTATACAAGAAAACATGGCATGGTGTCATGTAAATAGGACAATTGCTGAAGTATAGCATTCCAGTGTTCCAAGGTGGTAAATTACTAGGAGTGGCTGGTATCTTCCTGAGAGTTGTAGGAGAACCAAAGTGCAAAGATGTTCTAGCAAAGGATACATTACCAAAAATAACAGTGATTCAAAAACAACAACAGGAACCAAAACAAAACAAAAAAAAACAAAAAACAAAAACTAGACACTAGGTCAGATTTTGCACATCTTCAAATAGAGTTGAATGAGACTGTGAATATAAGATCTATGAGTCCCACTTATATTTCAGAGAAGCTGTTTTAATGTGTAACTAAGGCTATTGCAATATAGGACAGCAGTTAGATATAGTTAATGTTATAGGATGATCCTTTGCATTGTTTCTGCATGAAACAACAATATCTCTACAACCCATCTGGATTTCTAGAAAATGTTAACAAAGCTTAGGGGATAAAGAATAATTGGACATGACTTACCATGTGAAGATTTTTAAAAAATTGTTGTTATATTTCCCTAGAGAGAGATGTCAAGAAAAACAACCCCAAAAAAAGGTAGGAGAGGAAAATGAAGTTGTGTAATTTGTCTTGTTCTAAGTGGTAGTCAGCAACCTAGAAGAGAGATGTATCTATCTAAATGAGCATAGTTATAAGGAAACAAGATTCATTTCCTCAGCCACAAGAACATGATTACTTTATACACACATCTAATATTTATAGAATTGCGAATAACTAAACAAACATTTCTTAGGGACCTTATATAGAATGGAAGCTCCTGAAGGAAGGGACTATTATATTTTCCTTTTGTTTCCCATCACCTAAAGCAGTGCTGGGCACATGATAGAAACTTAAACAATACTTATTGAATGGTTCATTAATACTCTGTATCAGATACTTGGAATACAGAGACAAAAACAAAATATAGTCCACATCCTCAAACTGCTTACATTTTGTGCAATGGTGTGTTTGGAATGCAAAGAATGCAAATTTTTTGAGTTGGTCAGGGAAGTCTTCACAAAAGAATTGTCAGAACTAATCTGAATCTTGAAGGAATAGAATACCTAGAGAGATGGAGTTAAGAACAGAATATGTTCCAATCATAGAGAATGGCTAAAGTTAATTCACTGAGGAGATGACATGTCCGTATTTAAGAACAGTAATTTTTCAAATTTGGCTAAAATGTAAAATGCTGCAAAAATAGTAATATTAAATAATGCTGGGAATGTAGGTTGGAGCCAGTTTCTGAGAGATCTCTAATGATGGAATGAGATGGTTGTATTTCATTCTGTATGCAATAAGGTTCTTGTGAAAGTGTTTTGAGCATGGGAACTGCTTAGGAAGATTATCTGATACACAAAAAAACCTCTGATTTTGTTAGTTTAAACCTATAATTTTACTGGCATTGGGAATGTTCAGCGAGGAAACTCTATCTACCAAAATTTGTCTATAGACAGGCAACAGTTCTTCAATTTATAGTTTTAGAGTAAGGATTCTCTCTCTCTCTCTCTCTCTCTTTCTCTCTCTGTGTCTCTCTCTTTTTCTCTCTCTCAGTTTGCTTGTTGTGAATTTCTTTGACACAATAGTTCAACCTGTGAAACTCTGATAGACAGATATAGATATATTGATATCACTATATATTTCAATATTGACATATAAGCATATATATGTGCATGTGTATATATAAGTGTATGCATGTAAATATATATGAATATGTATGTATAAATTTCAGTTATTATTTAGTGAATGAAGAAAAATGTATTTTTGCCATCCATGTTGAGCATCCCTATGAATTCTATCCATGAACCTACTGTGTGTATGTGGACCTCAGGTTAAGAACACCTATTTTAGGGAGTTCCTGGTGATGCTGAACAATTAAATAATTTACTGAGTTTATGAGGGACTTTAAGCCATATTATCTTGAATTTGATGTCAGCTTTTTTTTGTTACATGCTAACTAATAATAAAGTAGTAGTTGATAAAACTCACATTTATAGTTCTTTATATTTTGCTGTTTGCTATAACTTGCAACAACAAAGTGGTATAAGTAGCTATGATTTCTACATTGCACTGATAGAGAAAATGAGGCTTTGCAAGGTTGTTATATATTTGGTAAGTGGAAAAGTTGAGAATAAAAGCTAGTTCTTTCTAGCCAGTTAGTCAACAAACCTTTATAAACCACCTACTATGTGCCAGACATTGTCTTAAATTCTGGGAATGTAAGGAAAGGGAAACAGAGTTCACTGTTCCCAAGAAACTTATAGTCTAATGAAGCAGATGACTTGCAATCAATAGTGAGAAGTCACTAAAATTAAAGGTTATCAAGAAAGCCTCCCTCTAGAAGGTAGGTTTTTCAGTGGAATTGAAGGTAGCCAGGGAAATAAGGAGGCAGGATTGAAATAGAATAAACATTCTAGGAGTGGAAGATAACCAGTGAAAATGGATGGAGTCATGAGATGGAATATCTTGTGCAAGGCGCAGAAAGGAGTCCAGTGTCATTGAATCACAGAGTACACAGGACAAGAATGTAAGGTTTAAGAAAACTGAAAATGCAGGATGTGGGGCAGGTTTTGAAATGATTCATTAACCTACTAAAGAACTCTATGGGCAAGATATTGTTAATGTACCCTAACTGTATGGAGAATAAAATGAGATTATATCTAGGAAGTTCTAGGACAGTATTCCCCTTACTGCTACATATATGTGGACTTATGTAACTCATTTAACCTCTATGAATATCAATTTTCTGTATGCTAATAAGAAATTAATAAAAGCTTACATTTGTGTTATGTTTTAACATTTAGAAAGAGGTCTACATGCATGATTTCATTTGACCCTCACACTTATCATCTGTGGTAGGTATTATCAGTATCATGACCATCTAATAATACAGAGGCAGGTATGGCACAATGAAATTTGGAAACTATATCATACATGAAGTTCATAAAAGAGAGTAAAGTGTTATAAAACAAGAAAAGCAACTGAAAGTCAGAAGGTGAGGGGCATCAAAGGAAAGTAAAGTAAACATTTCTTTTTATCTTTTCCTATAGGCAATAGGGAGCCAACGTAATTTCTTCAGCAGGGGAGTGACCTAGGCAGGCTTGTACTTTAGGGTCATTATTTTGGCTGCTCTAAGAAGGATGAATATGGACTAAGAAGAGAATGGAAGCAGGGAGACCAAGTAGAAGGTTATTATAAGGATCCAGGTAACAGGAAATATAAAAGACCACTAACTTGTTAATAGTGAGTGGACAGGAAGGTTTTTACTGTCTTTTATACACTCTCTTGTAACTCTCACAATGTCCTTACCTAAGAATTATTACAGGAACTATTATCCCTACTTTAACAATTAAAGAAAAAGGGTTTTAGAAACCTTACATGACTTAAAGAAGGGCAGACATTCCACTAAGTCAAAATCTGGTGTCCATTTTTACCTTCTATCAATATATGATGTGAGAATTTGATGTATCTAGTTTCTGACAAATTGTTTTCCAGTTTTCCTAGGAATTTTTGTCAAATGTTGAGTTTTTCTCCCAAAAGGTTGGATATTTGTGTTTATCCAACATTAGATTATTATGGCAATTTATTACTGTATATTATGTACCTAATCTGTTCTACCATTCTATTTCTTAAACAATACCAGATTGTTTTGGTGATTATCAATTTGTAATGCAGTTTGAAATCTAATATTGCTAAGTTACCTCTGTAATACTTTTTTTTCATTGATTTCTTTGATATTCCTGACCTTTTGTTCTTCCAGAAGAATTTTGTTATCATTTTTTTCTAGTTCTATAAAACATTTTTGGTAGTTTGGTATGTAGTTTACTACATGAGTAAATTAATTTAGGTAACGTTGTCATTTTTTTTATATTGGCTTGTCCTTCCCATGAGCAATTAACTTTTCTCCAGTTGTTTATATCTGACTTTAGTAGAGTGAAGTGTTTTACAATTGTATTCATATAGTTCCTGAGTTTCTCTTGGCAGATAGACTGCCAAGTATTTTGTATTATCTGCAGTTATTTTTAATTGAATTCCTCTTCCTGCTGATGGACCTTTTTGGTAATGTGTACAAATGCTGATGATTTATATAAGTTTATTAATATCATATAACTTTGACAAAGTTATTGTTTCAATTGGTTTTTTAGTTGATTCTCTAGGATTCTCTAAGTATACCATCAAATCATCTGCAAAGAGTGATAGCTTTGTTTCCACATTGCCAATTCTAAATCTTTCAATTTCCTTCCTTTCTCTTATTGCTTTGGCTATCATTTCTAGTACAATATTGAATAATAATGGAGATAATGGGCATCCTTGCTTCATCCCTCATCTTATTGGGAAGGCTTCCAGCTTATCACCATTATAGATAATGCTTGCTAATGGTTTAAGTTAGTTACTACTTACTATTTTGAGAAAACTCCATTTATTCCTTGTTTTCTAATATTTTTAATAGGAATGAGTGTTGTATGTTGTCAAAAGATTTTTCTGCATCTATTGAGATAATCATATGATTTTTGCTATTTTTGTTGCAGATATGTTCATTCATGCTAATAATTTTTCTAATATTGAACCATCCCTGCATTCCTGGTATAAATCCCAACTGGTCATAATTTATAATATTTGTGATATATTTCTGTAATCTTCTTGCTAATATTTTATTTAAAAATTTTGCATCATTATTCATCAGGGAAATTAGTCTATAGTTTTCTTCTGTTTTTCTCTTCCTTGTATAGATATCAGCATCATATTTGTGTCATAGAAGGAATTTGGTAGTACTCCTCATTTGTCTATTTTTCCAAATAGCGCATATAATTTTAAAATTATTTGTTCTTTGAATGTTTGGTAGAATTAATTTGTTATTCCAAATGGTCTTGTTTTTTTTTTTTTTTGTTAGGGAGCTCATTCTTGGTTTGTTCAGTGTCTTTTTCTGAAGTAGAGTTATTTAAGTTTTCTAGAGTTTCTTCTATTAATCTGGGCAATTAACATTTTTGTAAAGTATTCATCCATTTCACCTATTTTGTCAGATTTATTGGTACATAGTTAGGCAAAATAGCTCCTAAAAATTGCTTTAATTTCTTTTTCATTGATGGTGAATTCACCCTTTTTCATTTTTGGTACTAATAATTGGTTTTCTTCTTTTTTTAAATCAAACTAATCAATGATTTCTCTATTTCATTGCTTTATTCATAAAACCTGCTCCTAGTTTTATATATTAGTTTAATGGTTTTCTTGCTTAGAATTTTATTAATCTCCTCTTTGATTTTCAGGATTTCAATCTGGTGTTTAATTGGGGACTTTTGATTCGTTCTTTTTTCTTGTTTTTGTTTATTTGCATTTCAAATTCATTAATCTGCTCTTTATTTTATCGATGTAAGCATTTAGAGAAATAAATTTTTCCTTAAGCACTGCTCTACCTGTATCCCATAAATTTTAGTATACTGTCTCATTGTTTGTTATTCTCTTTAATGAAATTTTTATTGTTTCTATGATTCATTTTTGACCTACTAATTCCTTAGAATTAGATTAGTTTCCAAATAATTTTAATCTACATATACACAGCCTTTAATTGAATGTACTTTTATTGCATCACAGTCTGAAAAGGATATATTTAATATTTCTGCTTTTCTGCATTTGATTGTGAGAGTTTTATGCTGGGAATGAAATCCAAGTTATCTGCCTTAACTGTTAGGGGGTAAGTTTCAGTATAGTTTTAAACTTCAGAATCTCAAAACTGCACTAGGATTTTTGTTACCTTCTTTATTATTTTTTAAGAAAAGTGGGTGAGGTTCATCATTTAGCAAAAAAGCTACAAAGTGCACTTTGCATTTCTGAAAATTAGAAATAATTAAGATAATTCGATGTATCTGCTTCTTCAAGTAGGCTGTTTTACAATAAAAAAGGGCCAGATTGCCCCTATTGGCCTCACTTACTATGTTTTTGCTTTATTCTATTTTTTTTTCTTTTCAAGAGGCAGGTTTATAATGAGATTTGGTTGAACATACAGTAGGAATTGTATTTTTATGTTATATTATTAAATATTTAAGCCATTTTAAAAGTAAAAAAAAAAGACATGGAGAATAAAGTATAAAAAAGGAAAAACATTTGTCTGTATTAGAACTGTGTGTGTTTTTTGTACATAGACCCTCAAAATCTCTAGATACAGATTCCTAACGTCAGCAAAGGAAATTAAAGAAATAAAATTTCTCTTCCTATTCCCTATCCTGTTACCATGGCAACAGGTACACAGCATTCAGTGATTTAGAAAACTTCCTATACTGCTTTGGGGACTTTCTCTTGCATAAATCTAAATACTAATTCATCATGTTAATCTCCTGAATGAAATGCTCCATTATAACTGAGTTATGAGATTTGCAGAAAATATGCAAAATGAAATCCATTTGAAGGAAGATAATTTCAACTATTAATATTTAAATTCATTATAAATGTATTTTATAAACATGCTGATGTCACCAGAATTATACATTATGTAAGTTGAGAGCTATTAAAAATGCTTTTGTTGAAACCTCAGTTTAATCCTGTGGAGTGATGGTTGTGAATTTTATCCCCTGTAATTATTGTTACATATGATTATTTATTTATAAAAAACTTGAAGATAAATTACAGCTTGTAACTCTATAGGTGTAATATCTACTATAAGATTTTTCTGGTGGGGGAGGAAAAAAGCTATTCTTTCTGGGGTAATGAATAATATCAACAAAGTGAAGTTTGATTAAAGCCTGTTGTGTGAATTTTTAAATGAATGGAAATAAGGACTCCCAGTCTGTATTCCCTGGAGATGACGCATACCAGTATTCTCATCAGGAAAAGAAGAGGAAGTTCGGAAGAGAGTCAAGTTTTTTTTAATAATAATTTCCATTCTGTAATGTTAAGTTCTGTGTACATCAGATTCATCCTTTGTAAAAAAGGAACCTATACTCACTGATTCCTTTTGTACTAAACTACAACTATCTCATGATTACGGTCATGACTAGAGGGTTATATAATAAATTTTAGTCATTTGTATAGATATATATTGTAGCAAAATTTTGTGTAGTTGATATGAAAACACAAATCTTAAATTGTTTTCAGAGAAACAAAGTTATATATACACACACACACACCCAGGATAAGTAAAATATATGTAAAATATATTTTTCACTTATGAGATAAGTATATTGGTTTGGGCATTAGGAGAGGGACAGAGTATACTTTAATTTTAAGAAATAACATTTTAAGGAAAAATACCCCTTTTAAAGTTTGGTGCAATATCTACAAAATTAGAGAATAATAATAAATTTTATGTTTGACTTTGAACAAGTAACAATGGTTCTGGCCATTTATAATTTACCTCATCAATAAACTTTAGGGATTTGAACTAAATGATCTCTAAGGATCTGCTAGAGAAGATACAATAGAATGGTATTATATTTGTGCAGGTAAAAGTGTTTGCCATGACAAGAAGATGATGGTAAAAGTGGAGACAATAACAGAGGGAATCTGAGTGAAGTAATATGAGGAGAAGGAGGAAAGAGTGAGTTCTCAAATAATTGTATCCTTTTATTTCTCTCAATTATAAGGCAAAGTTATCAGCTAAGAGTGAGGGGAATCATAGAAGATTTGACTAGTAATTAACAGGTCTGGAAAAGCTATTGTTGTAAATAGGACAGTGAATTGTTTAGGGAGGTATGAAAGGATTGCCACGCCACAGTGAGCGACTAGTTGGGATTATGTAACATATCTGTCATGGATCCATTTAGCATAGTTTTGTGATTTATCTCTTGCTTCCTTCTGTAGTATGTTAGCAAAAGCTAAGGCAAAGGATGGTGAGAATAATCCAAAGTTATATCTGGGCAGGTCAAGATCAGTGACAGAATATTGTAACATGGGAAAAAGAAAAAAAAGCACAGTGTAGAGTTTAACTGGTTTACCAAAGGATCAAGACAGAAAAGGGAGGAGGGTATAATCATTTGCAGGGGTACTGAGAAAAAAAAAACCTTAAGGGTTAAGCTATTGGATATCATCAGGAGAATAAAACAAAAGGATTAGAAATCATAAGATGGAATGGAAAATGGAATGAAAAAGTGATAAAATATTTTGATCAGTTGGAGGAATTTTAGGGTTTCTGAACATGGAAGTATAACACTTGGAGTTACAGCAAGATTAGCTTTAAAAACATCTCTGTATATGGCTGAGGAGGAATGAATAAATAGGTCATGAGAATTGACTAGACTGAGGAACTGGAGAGGCTGAGGAGTATCAATACATTTTGAATTCCTTTAGTTTGATGGCTGAAGTTGGGAAAAAAGAAGGGCACTTAATTCAGTGAGAAAGGAAGGAGAGTATCCTGGAGCTTGATATAAAATACCTATTAAAATAATGATTTGTTGACATATTTGGATTGAATTCATCTCAAATGAGATGTTACTGAATAACATATGTAGAAGGAGTCTGGAAGAAGAAATGGGGATTAAGGAGTATTCTGATACCTCCCTCAAAGACCACTAATGATTCAGGGTCTTTTAATGATAGTGTAACTGGTCCTAGAAAGGGTGGCCAGTAATGCTTTCTCATTGGAAGGGAATCAAGTATCAATGAGAATGAGGAGATGGTGGGAGTGGGAGTGAATGAGTCTTAAAATGAACATTTGTTAAACTGGAAAGCATGTATTCCAGAGACCACAATGAAAGGGACAAGTAGTTTTGTTGTAGTAAATTTGAAAGGTGGCTTTAAGGAGGATAGGAGTAAGGAAGTTGGCAGTGGGGCTTGAATGGGGATTGGTATTTGTATTTCAGCAGCTGAAGGTTCAATGTCACTGGAATGGGTACATTGGGAGTACGTCAAACAGTGAGGAATGAATCTAAGTACCTATAGTCTGTAATTATATAAGTCTGTAAGTCTATGGCTTGTTTCTATTAAATTACAAATACAAAAAAAATACAAAATTACAAATACAAAATAAATACAAAAATATAAAAATACAAAAAAAAAATCTGAGAACCAGTTGGAATAGTGTAATGGAAAGAAAATGGACATTGTTTTCAAAAGACCTTGGTTTTAATCCTAGAAGTGATGACTACTAATTGTACATAAGCAATTAACTTAATGTCTCTGGAATTCCTTTTTTTTTTAATCATCAAATGGAGAATGATATTCCTTTCGCCACTTACGCTGAAGGTTGTCAGGAATGTGTCATGTTAACTTAAAATTCTATAGAAATAATCAAAGACGTGTTTGATATCATTGATTCAAATGCCCTGCCATCAATAGAGTAACCAAAAGATAGTGAATAGAACTGGCATCAGAATCAGGAATCATTGGGTTCGAGACCCACCTCTGACACAAACTAGCTATGTGATCCTGGGCAAATTACTTAGCTTCTCAGTTCTCCAGGTAACATTTTAATATTAGAAACTGTGGAAGAGATGCTGACCTACATTGATAGAGGAAGTTTATTTGCCAGGAATTAGTTCCTTATATCAATGAAATCATAGATACATTCTCTATCCATATCATCTTTTGATAGAGATTACAAGATTTTCATCCTGTGTGACTCTTGCCCAGGTCCCATTAAGTTTGCAACAGAAGTCCATTCACAATGTGAAAAGGCTTCTGTGCTTTCTCTATACATCCAGTGGAACACTTTGTCTACCTGTTATTCCTTATAGTTACCACAAGCCCAAGACCACTTGTTTTCCTATCACACATTTCCTGAATAGCATTTTTTACTCCACAGTTACTGATATCATCATCCCACCACCACTATACCCTACCACCATCTATCCTCTACCACTGCTACCATCATCACAATGTTATTATTTAATTTATCAGAATTTTATCAATATTTAAAATTTTTATTATGAAGTTTATTGGAGTTAAAACAAAAAAAAATGTTCTGAGCCAAATTGTTGTCTTGCTATTTTAAAAATACTTGCTATTCTAGGGACTATTGTACTGGTGAATACAAATTTTTGGTAGTCAAATAAAAGCAGTGATATGTGGCACCATCTTCTATAGGCTCACTGAAACTATCCTCAGTAGAAATTTAGCAAAGTGAGCAAGAGGAATTATATACACCTATTTATCATTTGATCTAAAATGATTCCTCAGTCCTCTTCTTTCCTTTTGACAAGGAATAGCTAATTTTTCTTTTAGTCTCCTTGGGGTTATAGAGCACTGATTGGATCATGAATAATTGTGGGGTTTTTTGCTGAGATAGTTCACATATCCATTATCATTTATTTTTACTATTCCCAAAGTGCATGAGAAGATGGTAATTGAGATAGTGTTAATAGCTCTAAAGGTTAGCCTCCTCCTTCTACATGATCTTTCCAATATATTTTGAAAAAGCATTAAATGAAACTATTGAAATTTAGAGAAACAGCATCAGAGAGTACAAGGAGCATTGGAATTTGATGTAAGATAGACTGGTTTTGTTTAGTTCTTTATTTAATAGTCATATAACTTTAGGGAAATAATTTTGTCTCATAGATTTATAATTTTTACATTGATTATATTAGAATAGATTATCCTAAAATGGCTTTGAATTCAAAATCATTGATCTTATTGCTACTTTATAGAATGGCAGTAACCCAAAACAGGGAGTGGGATTTCTTTATAGGTCAAACTCACCTCCCTTTTGAAAGTATAAGTCCAGCAGCTGTATTTAATGTTTGAAGGTTTTTGGAGGTTAGGGGGAATAGGTGGATAGGGATATGTAAATAAAACTATATGTAACGAACATGTTCAGTGAAATTAACTTACAGAAACACTCAAGAAAATTAAATTCCAAGTATCATACCTCCTGTCAATTAGACCATCCATGCTGCTTCCTCCAGGAGAAAGTCTTTGAGAAAGGCAGTGTGTGGTTTAACAAGAAGAGCTCTGCTCATTTGGAATCCAATGTTCTGAGTCTGAATTACACTTTCTTGGGCAAGTTACTTTAGCTCTCTGGGCCTCAGTTTCCCTATCTATAAAATAAATGGACTAAATTAGATAATTTTAGAGTCTCTCGTGTCTCTAAATTTTATGAAGAGTTTATTCACAAGAACATATTTTTGTTATGATTATATGCTATAATAATTATCATAATCATAATAATAATCTAGATTTTTAGTAGTGATTTTAAAGTTTACAAAATACTTTGTGCAGTATATATTTACTCATGTGATCCTCACAACTATCAAGTGAGGTAGGTATTATTATTATACTTATTTTACAAATGAGAAAACTGAGGCACAGAGAGGCTAATTGTCTTGCCCAGGGTGCTACAGCTATTAAATGTCTGGGGGTAGATTCAGAATCAGATCTTCCTGACTTCAAGTCCCACACTCAATCTGTTGGACCACCTATCTGCAATGATTATTTTACTTTATTTCATACAAACAATTTTCAGGACAAGTTGGATACCACCACAGTGCTACTTCCAAAGTAATCTCTGAAATAACATGTCACATTTACTCAGCATCAGACTCCTGAAAGTTTTGAAGTGGCCAGTTTCCAAATGTGTGTGGTCTTTCCTGTATAGAAGACAACACATATGCTATTCTTAGGATGTGTTCCCTGAGTGCAACTTAGCTATGAGAAAAAGAACTCTTCCAATGAAATAGGAATGAACAGAGGTGGGGTGAATCTGAATTGCTCAGTGGTTTCTTCCCTGTCACATATACTAAGAGTTGGGATAGGGGAAAAATACAACAACAGTGATATTTCAAAATAGGAAATATGATTTATTTATGGGAAAATTTTAAAATCTTGCAAACTTTCAATTTGTTTCTAAATATTTATAACCCTAACTACTGCCAGTGCTATCACATCATTTTTACAAAATTGACCAAAATGTTAAAGCACTAAGGTAGGAAGTTAAGTAAAAGTACTGATACATGATTTAGACTCTAGGGCACATGAATTGGCATTTTTTTCCATTTTGATTTTTAAAAAGTGGAGCCATCATATTTGTGTGAATAAGTAAAACATATTGTCTTGAAGTCTCCAATCTGCCATAGTTCTCTTTCAATTTTAATATCAACATAAAATAAATGTAATTCCATACTTGTATGATAGATGGATAGATAGATAGATAGACCGACCAACAGATAGACATATAGATAGATAGATAGATAAAGAAAGATGTAGTTATTGCTATCTAGAATAGATTATTCATAATTTATTTATTTTCATATTTATCTCCTATCCATTCTGGTCAACATAGCTCCCTGCTCCTGTAAGCTAAGACCAATGATCCCAAATCTTTTCTTCATAAGATTGTTTCAAAAGCAATGGTTGTAGACATCCTATGAGTCTCATTGTGCCCAACTGAATGGCCTCTTAAACCTCAGTGCCACAAGAGAAAATTCACATTTTAAAATATCTTCTTCTTCCAAAATCTTTCTCAGTTTTAATTTGTAAATTTAAAATTATTGAACTGTAGCTGGAAAAGCTGCTAAGAAATCATCTAGTATAAACATCTCATTTTACAGATAAAAACAATTGATACTCATTAGGAAGTCACTTGTCTACATGTAAATAGTAAATAGTAGCTAAGTAAATAGCAAATAGAATAAAGTAAATGATAAATAGAGCTAAGATTTAAATCCAGTCTTCACATTCTAAATTGAATGCCCTGTGTAGTTATATAACTTTTTAGTCTTAGATCTCCCTTAACTAAAACATCATGTAATACAATACTACCCTTGCTCTTTTTCCTTAGCAGAGAAATTTAGAAATATGTTTTCATAATAAGTGTTAACCATAAAAAGAAATTATCTTTTGGAGTTGAAGGACACAGTTAAAATTTCAAAAGAAGAATAAAATCTCGTACATACAATGTATCTTTTTGATACCTCTCAGCTTTCAAAAATGCATCTAACCTTTAAACATCTGAGTCCAATGGGTTATTTTAACAAGGAATGAAGGAAACAAGCATTTATTAAGTACCTACTATATGCTAGTCACTCTGCTAAATTCTTTATAAATACATCATTTGATCTTCATAACAATCTTTTGAGGTAGATGCCATTATTATTATTCTATTTTACACTTGAGAAAACTAAGGTAGACAGAGTTTAAATGATTTCCTTAGTGTCAAACAGCTAGTAAGTGTCTGTGGCCAACTTTATAAATAGAAGCGCTCTACTATTTTATTTTACTCATTAACTCCTTGTCCATCAATACATCCTTATTGCAAGCTAAGTAGCAGCTTCCAGTGATACTCTGATACGCAGGTATGTATTGCTTATGGAAATCTGTGTCTGAGCTATTTCCTAATCTGGACTAATTTAAATTGCTTTGTGACTTTTGTCATTGAGAGTGTAAGACCAGTTGTTGCTACAAGACATTTTCTACTCTGTATAAACCCCAAGTGTGTACACATTGAAAACATTGCTTGAAGCAACTAAAGGAATTAGAGCATTAAGGTGATAAGTAAGAAAGGGGCAAGTCAATTTAAGAAATCTACTCTTTATAAATTGGAAGGATGAATTGAGATCGAATAGTCCCATAAATACATGATTTCATTGTAATTGAGTTAAAAATGGGAAGATTTTAAAGAACATTCTTTTCTTTAGTATAAGTTTCTTTTAAAGATATTGCTTGATTTTTAGTAGTAGGCATCCATTTAAAACTTTAAAATTATTTTGCATTATACTACCAAAAATCTAAAAACACTACATTTGCCTAAACATCCATTGTTACACTAGAGAAATTGTTGGATTTATTATTGAGAGCTGTGGGTATAGAGTACCACAGTTGTTCATGATTGATTCCAGGTTGTTGTTTTTTCAGACAGCCTGGATTTGCTATAGTTGCCCAAGCCTGATTTTTAAAATTACAGACCTGCACTCTTTCACATGACAATTTTCTACAAAAGTACAGTGAATGAAAGCATTCTTACATAAATTTTCCTTTAAGTGTTACTTAGGAAATATGAATTCATGAGTGAAGAAGTATTTATTAAGCACTTACTATGAGCTAGAAACTGTTCTAAGTGCTGTGGAGTGCAGAGAGAGAGAGAGAGAGAGAGAGAGAGAGAGAGAGAGAGAGAAGGAAAAGTTGGAGGAGGAAGAAGAAGATGATGAAGAAAGGAGGATGAAAGAGCAGAGGTAAGGGAAAGTAGAGAAGGTGTGGGGAGAGAGGAAGCAAAGGGAGAGAAGGGGAGAAAGAGAAGGAATGATGGTACAGACACTATCATCAAAACTGACATTTTGATTGGATAAGAGAGTACATATAGGTGAAGAGGTGACCAGTGTTTCATTCTGGATATGTAGAAGGAAATTATATGGGATTATGTTCTTCAGATCATCAGTTAGTGATATGTACAGAAGTTTGGCTGGGCTTTGAAGTTGAAGTATGGTTTTATATCTATAGTAAGCCAATAAGTACAATAGGCTAAAGGGGTTAATTTGAATATTTTCAGTGACCATTCTACTTGCTTAGGTCTTAGAGCTGACCCTCCAGAGTTAAGTGGTTCAACTTCTATATGGACTGGGGGCATAGATTCACATACACCTCAGTATGGTGGTTGAGATATAAGGTTCTCCTAAAGAGGTTGCTGATTATAGTAGAGAAGAACATATCATACGTGGCAAACTGATGCTGAGATGGCCCACTCTGATTATCCTGGATAGCATGTGAAATACAAGCATGAATTGGATGAGTTCTGTTTAAGAACTTTGTGACTTCCTCTTTGTGGCAAAGTTGAACTCATTTCAGGAAAAAAATAATGTAATTTGATACCCAGTCATTGAGTATTAAACATTCACTGCAAATTCTCCCCTCCTTTCCCTAATGACTATCACAAGAGGCTTTCTAAAAATGAAAAGAAAAAAAAGTTATCAGCGATCTCAAGTTGTTTATGTTTTAATTGGTAGGACACTTAACAAAGTACATGTGTGTGTGTGAGTGTGTGTGTGTGGATATAAACAGAAATACATGTATACGTATTTCACTGCATAATCATCACAGATTTTGTGCCATATTCTTTTTGCAAAGAAGTGGATTGCAACCATTATGTGATGCTTTAAAAAACATTGTGCTGGTATTTCTTAAAAATCATTTATTAGAATGCACAGAATACTTGTGAATATACATTAAAATTCAATACTGACAATTAGCATGGACTGAGAATTCTAGGCTCCTGGGCTTACAATGTATGAGAGATAAATGAATATCCATATGCCACTGGTAAATACATTGCTGTTCTGCTTACCATTTTAGTGGCATGACAAATAGAATTATACCATGCTATGATCACAAGATGAAAAGTTATAAACCAATTTTTGGACTGAAAAACCAGGGCATGACAATCATGCAGTGGTGATTATTATGCAGTAAAATATGGTATGTGAAATGTAATATATTTCTGAGTACATAATGTGAAGGAAACAAGTCATTATACAAAGAGGAAAACTGTCATACCAACTGAATAGCTAAATTTTGAAGAAAGGTGAATATAAGTAATAATAGTTTTATAAGACACTTCAATTACAGGGAGAGGAGAAAATAGCCTATGAGTATAGATATAATTAGGTGTGTCAGAGAATCTAAATAGATTTTTAAAATATGTTGCTTAAACAAATAAATAAATGCTAATTTATTAAGTAACCACAATTAATAGCTTCTTGAAATGGTCTCTTGACTATGTCTTGGAAAAAAAGATGTAAGTCATAAGGAAAGCACTTCAATGATTGTTAGAAATATTGCATCCACTATTAGTTCAGTGAAATCAAGAATTCAAGGATCATCAAAACCCATTATGAAACAGAATTGGTCATAACAAAACCAGAGAAATATGGAGTAAAAATGAAAACAATGTCAATAATTAGCAAATATTTGCTGTGAAACAGCCTAATTTGTTCTCAGTAAACAAACAAAAGCATTTATGTAGACCTATTACCTACGAGGATTATCACTGAGTCATTTATACTCTAGCACAGATGCCTAAATTTGGAAGAATAATGATAAAACTAGCTAAAACAAAGAAATACACAAAAAAGTTAACTTATTGCTATTAAGAAAAAAGCATAATGATCATTGGCAAGACGATGCAAAAACTGGAGAACTGAAGATGAGATTGGCATTTTTTTACTGATGAAATTTATTATTTAAGTCTATATCAATATCATTGTTAGAAAAAGTTCAGATGATTCTATAAGATCTATAAGATTCAAGTACCTTCATCAGAATTTAAGACATTCAGCCAAAAGAAAAAAAAAAGTTATAAGGATTTTTCCACTTCTTGGGGGCCTGGAAGTCTTGCCCTTATTGAGGAAAATGATTGATTTTGATAAACATATCAATATAATAAGAAAAAAATTGTCCTGTACTTATAAAATTCCTTTATGGAGATGAAATAATACAATACAACTTTGCATTATGCCATACCATTTTTACATTTACAAAGAGAGATGCAGACATGCATTCTGCAATATCTTAGGAACTCCCTTGGTAATACATTTCTAGACTAAAACCAAAGGTATAATTAAAAAAAAAACATATTGTTCACCAAATACATGCATATATGCCTAATATTTAATATGTTAAGCATGGTTTCTGTACAGAGGATTAATAAATCTATATCAAAATCTTGTGAACTCAGTGACAAATTATGTAAATCAATTGATTTCAGCAAAATAAAGACATATATTAAACATTTTAAAGGTAAAATGTTGTAAGAGTTATTATATGTTTATACTTTTTTTTTACTTTATTCTAATTCAGACATGACAATATAATGTTTTATACTAAACCTCTTTCTTAGAGTCATAGTATCATAAATTTATAGCTGGAATGAACCTTAGAGGCCACTGAATCCAACAACTTTTATTTACAGATAAGTAACTAAGCCTCATCGAAGTTAAGGGACTTGCCCAAGTTAAAAAAGATAGCAACTAGCAGAGACATTATTTGAACCCAAGTCCTTTAGCTCCAAATTCTGTATTCTTTAGACTTTATCACACAGTTTCTCTTGTTCTCAGTATTTGCCATTGTAGTACTTCAAAATTATTGAAAATGCTATCACACATTTTTATAAGTATAGCTAACAATCTCATGTGAATAAAACCTTAGAAAAATACAAACATACTTACTGCTTATGTGATAATTCAGTCTTTTTTAAACTAAATAACACAACTATTTTAAAATTTCTCTTCTTTCCATAAAAAAGAGTGTTATCTTCCCTATTCAAGAGCATTTGATTATAAAACTAGTGAAAGCTGAGAGAGGGAAGTGAGGAATGTATGACTCTTCTTAAGTATCAATAGTTCACATAATTACAGAATCTGTGAGTTTAAAGGGAACTGGACTTCTAAGAGCAAAGCCAAAAACATTCAGCCAAGCTCTCCTAACATTCTTTTCCAAACTTTTAAAATAATGCTTCAAACCAAATTCTGGAGTTGCAAATCCAACAAAAGATCAATGAGAATCCTTCTTACAGCCCAATAAACTTTAGGAGGTCAAAAGGAGAGATCTGCGGTGTCTGACTGGGAGCCCAGGTGCGTGCAACACTAGTGGTGGGCCTAGGTGGTGGTGACAGAGGCATCAGCAGCTTTGGGAATTCTTAAGCCAAAGCCAGTACGAGGATTTGGCAGCTGGTCAAAAAGAGATTACAGGGGACCCCAGCACTGGACACAGAACCAGATGTTGTTTGGCAACTCCATTACTTATGCCTGCTTCTGGGTCACAGTTCAAGGGTATAGAGGAGTGTTATTTATCATGATGGAGATTGGAAACTGAGGAGCAATATTGCTTCCAGCACCAAAGGGAGCAGGGGCTCTGAGGAGCAGTATTGGTTTCAATCCCAGCATAGACTAGGAAAGCAGTGACCATACTTCTTCCAGGACCATACCACCTCAGAAGTAGCCAAAAAAAAAAAATGAAACCCACCAGAACTAGCTCTGAAAATAGCTGTGCAAAAAAGCCTAAAGCTTGGGACAGTGCCCCACACCCCCATCCTTACCAATATCAGATGCCAATTTTAAGATAAAGTTCAAAGTGAAGAAACAGTCTGGAAAAGTGAACAAACAATAACAATAAGAAAAGAAAAACATGACCATAAAAAGCTACTATAGTGACATGGAAGATCAAGACACAAGCTCAAAAGAAGACAATCTACAAGAAAAGCCTCAAAAAAGAAATGTTATTTAGACACAAGCCTCATCAATATTCCTGGAAGAGGATAAAAATGATTTTAAAAATCAAGTAAGAGTGGTAGAGGGAAAAATTAGAAAAGAAATGAGAACAATGCAACACAATTTTGAAAAGAAACCACAATAGCCATTTAGTTGAATTTGTCTGGATTTTGCCCTTGATTCCACTCTTGGATCTTTGATTTTTCCTAGGCTGCATCTGGATGTAATCCCATTTCAGTAACATTTGACAAATCCCATTATGTGTTCAAGTTATTAGGTTTTACTATTGTTCAAAGAAACAAAGTATGTTTTTTTTCTGAAACTATTTCTGTAGTTTCTTTTAATCTCAATCAGAGAAATTCTGTAAATCATTTTTTTTTCATTTTGATGAAGATATGTTACTACTCATTACTGCCTTGGTATGATGGACACTGTCCTCATTAATATTGAATAAATTTTTGTTTAGATATTTAATAAATCTATAATGGTCAAAATACGTCTCCTCATATGTAAGGGAAATTCTATTGAGTATCCATGAAAAGGTATTAGTTATGATATGTTATTTTTTACTAGTGATGTTCCATTAGAATTGGTTCTAATTATTCCACATGGTCTTTTGTCACCAATAGGTCATGTTTGGAAGATGGCTAGTCAGTAGTGGAGTAGGGTAGTTGCCATACTGGACCTGAGTTCAGATCCTGGCTCTGTTAACTCTTGATCCTAGATAAAACATTGCTTTTCGCTGGACCTCAGTTTCCTCACCTACAAAATTATGGTATAAGGTGAGACTATAATTAAATACCCTTTCAACTCAAGCACATGACCTGTGTCCTTCGACTAATTAGCACTGTGTTCTAAGGCCCTAAAAGAACAACCTCAGAACTAGAAGTAAAATGTATTTTTAAAATGTGATTCTCCTCTTCTGATGTTAAATTTTTGACTTTCTGAATAATCTAGTGTTTCTTGAAGATCATCTTTATATAACCAGGGAAAATAGAGCTTATGCTACTTACCTTTATACTCTTATAATAGAGAATCAAGGGGATTATTTTATCTTGACTACTTTAGCTCAAAGAATTACCTTCTTCATTCATTTGTTTATTTAAGAAACAAGAATTAAGGATCTATTAAGTATAGAGTGGCATTTTCCTTCAAAGCACTTGTTTAAAATGTGATATATAGAGTTAAAATGCATTTTCATTCTCCATTCCAATCTTGACCTTCAATAGCTTTGCTCATTCATGCCTACTTTTATGGAGAAAAATACATGCTTAGAAATACAAAAAGTCAGGCTAATACACAAACACCTTTGAGGCTTAAAGCTATCTATAATCTACAATGACAACTTAATATATCTGTTCTCTTACTTTTCCTTTGCCTTTTGAAATGAGCATCAAAAGCAGTTGGATGATATGAACACCAGATTAAGTATAATAGTTGTCATGTATAGCTTTATCTACCAGTTTTCTGTATTTATCTGTTGAAAAAATTAAAACACTTTAAAAATCATGAGCATTTTATATTTTCTAGGTTATGTGACCAAATAAGCATGTTTTGGTAATTGTTGGTAATTTAAAAGTCTTTTGATATATTTGATATTGTAGTTATTGGTAAAGTGAGTTTGAAGGCAACTTTGCTTTATTTGGTTTTATAAAATAGTGTATTCTTTAATGTTTGTTTTTGAAGGTTAGCTCTTACATATAATTATTATTTTCTCTAAAATTAGCTGAAATGATTTCAATGACTAAGAATTATTTTCTATTTGAATTATTTCTTCATTAAACCCAACATTCTTATACCTCTACATTTTTCCTTAAGAGGAGATTTGACAGTAATGGAAAGTGCTGGAATTAGAATCAGTAAGAAATGAGTTCAAATTATGTGCCTAAGATTTATCACTGCATTCTCTTAAACTTGGTGAAGTATAATTTCATCCTCTGTAAAATGAAAATAATAGCACTTAACTCACAGGTTGAAAGGAGATTAAGATTAATTAATATAACTTATATAAAGCAGTTTGAAAACTTTAAAGTACTTTAAAATGTTACTATAGTTTGATGTTATTTCAGAACATTTTTATTCAAAAGAATGAGGCACTATATGTAGCAATCTCACTACCCCTCCCAAATGATTTCCTGATATTTGAGATTCTTCCAGAAGAATATAGTTAGAGGTTGAATTCCACAGTTAGAGATAAGATTTAGGCGGGGGGAAGGTGGGAGGGGAAAGAGAGAAGGAGGTAAGGAACATTTTTATTTCATTCATACTAAGATATTGAAGTCTTTCTAGAGAACAATTTTAATGATAATAGGAAATAAAGGGAAAATAGCATGGGGTAAAGGGTAAGCAAATGAATGATATAGAAAAATTTTACCAACTTTGTACAATTTAGCCTTCATGTTAATAATGATATTTACACTAAAATACACAGATAAACATAATTTCCCAATTATCTCATTGATGTAGTATAAAAAAACCTATCTAAGTAGACCCACTATAAAGAGATAATACAATATTGGTTCAAATTGAGTCTATAACATATCCCCACATTCAATTTCCATAAAACATGAATATAACCTATTGTCTTAGTTTTGTTCATTTTCTTATTTTTGTGGTTATCTCTTTTTGATAAGTGATGTTAAAATAGATAAATGGCTTTACTTAAAAGAGAAAAAACAGAAAAAATTCACGATAAATGGTATTCATATATATACATATACATATATATATATAGTACAATTATTTTAATGCATTTTTTCCTTTGAAAAATACCTTGTTGGGGGGTACATAATTTAGCCTATACTTAAGAATAATCTATATTTGGACTAATATTGTCTAAGATTTTAACCCTTTAGAGCTAACTGTCCCCTGTAATATTGTTTTCATTTAGCTGCTTTAATATCAAAGTAGAACTGTATATTTTGCACACTAGTCCCCAGTTCAATGGAAAGAAGAAAAAAAATACTATAATTGCCCTTCATGGAGGGCAGCAATTGGACACAATCTTTAATCTAGTAGAAAATATACAAATGTACTGTCTGATGCTGGTATACTGATTTTTTTTTTCAGAGACAGTATAGTAGATTAAAGAAAAAAAATTCTGTGGCAGCTAGGTGGCACTGTGGATAGAGCACCAGCCCTGAAGTCAGGAGGACCTGAGTTCAAATCTGGCCTCAGACCAAACACTTGACACTTACTAGCTGTGTGACCCTGGGCAAGTCACTTAACCCCAATTGCCTAAAAAAAGATGCTATTTGGAGTCTATAGACAGAACTTTATAGCTTGACTTTGCCTCTTATTTCTTGAGTGACCTTGTCCCTCTTTGATTCCTTAGTTTCCTCATCTGTAAAAAATAGTTTGACAAGATTATCTTAATGGTCCCATGTCTCTCTAAAATATAAGTTATAATTTTTACCTCATTAAACCTCATTTCCTATGCTGTAAAATGGATCTGATTAAACCTATACTTCTAACTCATAGATTTGTGGTGGCAAAATTTGTAATTATTAAAACATTTTCAGAAAATGATCTACTCGGGGGTGAAACAAGGATGTCCATTATCAACCCTGTTGTTCAATATCATACTGGAAACATTAGCTTTAGCAATAAGAAAAGAAAAAGAAATAGAAGGCATTAGAATAGGCAAAGAAGAAACAAAGCTATCACTCTTTGCAGATGATATGATGATATACTTAGAGAATCCTAGAAAATCAAGTAAAAACTACTTGAAATAATAAACAATGTTAGCAAAGTTGCAGGCTATAAAATAAACCCACATAAATCATTGACGTTTCTATATATTACCAACAAAGCCCAACAGCAAGAGATAGAAAGAGAAATTCCATTTAAAGTTACTATAGACATTTAAAATATTTAGGAGTCTACCTACCGAAACAAACACAGGAACTATATGAACACAATTATGAAATACTTTCCACACAAATAAAGTCAGATATAAATAATTGACAAAACATCAGTTGCTCATGCATAGGCCAAGCTAATATAATAAAAATGACAATTCTGCCTAAACTGACTTACTTACTCAGTGCCATACCAATCAAAATACAAAAATTATTTTATAGAGCTAGAAAAAATAACAAGATTCATTTGGAATAACAAAAGGTCCAGAATATCAAGGGAACTGATGAAAAGAAATGCAGGGGAAGGTGGCCTAGCCATTCCAGATCTAAAACTGTATTATAAAGCAGCAATCATCAAAACTACTTGGTACTGGCTAAGAAATAGTGGTAAATCAGTAGAATAGGTTAGATATTGTAAGACACAGTAGTCAATGACTATACCAATCTACTATTTGATAAACTCAAAGACCCCAGCTTCTGGGAATAAGAACTCACCATTTGACAAAAACTGCTGGGAAAACTGGAAAAGAGTGTGGCAGAAACTAGACATAGACCAAAATCTCACACCATATACCAAAATAAAGTCAAAATAGGTTCATGATTTAGATATAAAGGCTGATACTATAGGCAAATTGGGAGAGCAAGGGATAGTTTACCTATCAGATTTATGGAGAACAGAAGAATTCATGACCAAACAGGAGATAGAGAACATTATGAAAAATGAAATAGATAATTTTGATTACATTAAATTGAAAAGTTTTTGCACAAACAAAGCCAATGCAACTAAGATTAGAAGGAAGGTAGAAAATTGGGAAAGAATTTTTACAACCAGTCTCTCTGATAAGGGCCTCATATCTCAAATATATAGAGAATTAAGCCAAATTTATAAGAAAACAAGCCATTCCCCAATTGATAAGTGGTCAAAGGATATGAACAGACAGTTCTCAGATGAAGAAATTAAAGCCATCTATAGTCACATGAAAAAATGCTCTAAATCACTCTTGATTAGAGAAATGCAAATCAAAATAATTCTGAGGTACCACATCACACCTATCAGAATGGCCAACATGAAAAAAAAAACCAGGAAAATGATAAATGTTGGAGAAGATGTGGGAAAACTGGAACACTAATGCATTGTTGGTGGAGTTGTGAAATGATCCAACCATTTTGGAGAGCAATTTGGAACTATGCCCAAAGGGCTCTAAAAATGTACATTCACTTTGACCCAGCAATAGCATTTCTAAGGCTATATCTCAGAGATCATACAAATGGGAAAAAGACCCATATATACAAAAATATTTATAGCAGCTCTTTTTGTGGTGGCAAAGAATTGGAAATTGAAGGAATGCCCATCAATTGGGGAATGGCTAAACAAGTTGTGGTATATGAATGAAATGAAATCCTACTGTGCTGTAAGATATGATGAGCAGGCAGAATTCAGAAAAACCTGGTAAGATTTTTATACACTGATGATGAGTGAAGTGAGTAGAACCAGGAGAACGCTGTATACAGTAACAGCCACATTGTGTGATGACTAACATTGATAGACTTAGCCCTTCTCAGCAATGTAAGGATCTAAGACATCTCCAAAGGTCTCATGATGGAAAATGCTACCCACATCCAAAGAAAAAAACTATGAAGTTTGAATGCAGATCTATGCATACTATTTGCTCTTTTTTTTCCTTCTGTTTTGTTTTGTTTCCTCTTTCTGGTGTTTCCTCCTATTGGTTCTAATTCTTCCTTACAGCATCACTAATGCGAAAATATGTTAAATAGAAATGTATATGAATAGCCTATATCAGATTACATGCCATCGTGGGAAAGGAAGGGGAGAAAAATTTAAAACTCAAAAGCCCATGGAAGTGATTGTTGGTAAATCAAAATAAATTAATAAAAAAAAAGAAAATGATCTACACACATGAAAACACACACACCTTTTTCCCCTACTATATTTCATTGGTACTTGATCCCCTACTTGATCCCCACCTTGATTTCATCAAGTTTCTGGAAATAAACTCTCTCTACCAGTACAAATCAACACCTATACTCCAATTTAAAGTCTTAGAGCTTTGCCTGGAGATTTGAGAGGTCAAGTTACTTGCCCAGGATCAGATAGTCAGTGTATTGATAATATATTGATATACTGCCGAATATGTTCCAAGTTTTCCATGATCCTAAGTCTAACTCTTAGGCCAAATTGCTTTTCTCCATACAAAAAA
Organism: Vombatus ursinus; assembly: GCF_900497805.2. Classification (NCBI taxonomy): domain Eukaryota; kingdom Metazoa; phylum Chordata; class Mammalia; order Diprotodontia; family Vombatidae; genus Vombatus; species Vombatus ursinus. Next base: position 26,193,914 of record NW_020954619.1, read on the forward strand.
AAACCACATAAATATATGTGTATAATTATATTCTGATTCAAATTCCACAGTTATCTAAAGCTTTTATGTAAAGCATAATATATTTTTGACTTTCTGTATTATTTTTTCATTGAATACCTGAAAGGTTACTTGTATGAAGAAAGTAGACTTTTTCTTGAGAAAATAAGTCATTTTAAAGATAAACTAAATATCTTTTTATTTTATCTATTGACAATTAAAAGACATTAATAATAAAGTAGCAAAGTGAATAACAATACTTTTCATGTTGTTAGTAGTTTGTATATAAAAGACCTAAGGATATTTGAAAGTGGGAGAAGGGAAGAGAGATGAGATATGGAGATATGCTATCATTACTAATGGAAGTGAACACATACCACAAAGCTGATGAAGCTGTCATACCTTGCTTTGCCTACATTAAGAAGTTGGAAGTGTTACTGAATGAGAAGGCAATAAAGAAAAGCTAACAAGTAATGTTATTATCCATAGATATGAGAGGGAAAAGTACCTAGATATTTTTACAAAGGGTGAGGAATTTTTTTAATTATCGTTTCATTTTATTTTATTTTTTATTGAGGAAAGAAGCAGCAAGAAGAAAAGAATATTAAAAGATGGAAATCTCTCTCCTTGTTAGAAGTCTTTAAGCAGAGGAAGGATGAGTAATTGTTGAGGCTGTAGTAGTTTTGGTATGGAATGACAAAATTGATCCAAATCTAAAATTCTGAGCAATGGAATAATGATGAGGCAAAGATCTTCATATTAATATGAGCATTTCTAGTTGTGTTTTTTCTTCCTTAGGCATAGGATTTAGAGCTAAAAAGAGACCTTATACCTCTATGAGCCCACCAAGTTGATGTTCAGATAGCCCTTATGTAATTGAGGCTCCAAGAATAGAGTGATGGAAGTGTTTTATCCAAGATCACAAATATATACTAGTAGCCAGGATCCTTTCAATCATGTCATGTTATAAGTTAAAGAGATCCCAAAATATGTATTCTTATCTCTTCTTTTTCCACTTTTTTAATGGCCTAAGTTTATATATAGATATAGATATACATATAGATATACATATATATACATACACACACATATATACACGTATATATGTATGTATGTGTATTTGTATATATGTATATCTATATATATATGTACATGTCTGTGTATATGTGTGCATGTGTGTGTGTGTGTGTGTGTGTGTGTGTGTGTGTATGGAAGGGACCAAGCATTTATTAATCAGCAACTATGTGCCAGGCACTGTGCTAAGCACTGTACAAATTAAACTTCATTTTATCAGGACTAGGATAGAGAGAAACCCACCTGTATTATTTGAATTTACTTCAATTGGAATGACCTTTGGCCTCTCATTTGTAGAAAGGTTGGGCAAAGAGGAGACAGAGACAGAGAAGAAGGGAGGGAGGGAGGGAGGGAGAGACAGAGACAGAGACAGAGACAAAGACAGAGACAGAGACAGAGACAGAGACAGAGAGAGAATATTTTAAAGGAAATCAAATGTTTATTTTTTTAAAATTTGCTCCCAGATGCATCTTAGAAGATATGTGGTCAGTTCTTCCCTCCACCCTTACCCCTGAACATGAATTCATTTATTAACTGAATAGATGACTATGTTATATTTCTGTAGTGGGATTAGATGAGATAACACCTTCAATATTTTCTTGTGAAAGAGATTTAAATTGTAACTAACTTGTTTCATGTTAGCTTTTCTATGAGGGCAAATTCTTCTTTACATAAGGGGAAAGCTACCTAATATAAAGACATAGATGTACATACCGGTGTGAAATTTTCTTTCACCAGTGGAATTATTCTTTCTCCCAAAGGAAAGGACTTTTAAAAAGAGCTAAAGGTCTAGAATGAGATTAGTGTGAGCAGTGGTGTGGAAAGAACAGAGAAGTTTGTTTTTGTTTTTCCTCCTGACTAATTAATTAAATTGTGAGAGACAAGGTTATGTAGTGGATAAGAGGCTAGCCTTGGAGACAGCTTGACTCATTGTCATTGAACACATGCTGACTATGTGACCCTAGGCAAGTCCCTTAACATCTCAGAATTCCAAGCAGCTCCTGAGATTTTAAATTGCCAAACATGCTATTTCCATTAGTAAAGGGAATTCTTCACCTAGATCTTTCTATATTTAAGAAAGCACAGGTCTACATCTCCTATCCCCCAAAAATAGAAAAGAAAAAGAGTAAATCAAAAGAACCAAAGGCAAATGGAATGCCCTGCTTCATTTAATTTAATTTAATGAGAATTTGTGGAACAATAATCAGTGCCTTTTGTAACGGGAATACCTGGGACTGTATTATTCCATGTAAAGAGTCTGGTAACCTGTTTCCAAGTGAGTATGGATGATGCATAAGGGAAGTACTCTGGAGAGACTATGGAGGATACACAGACATTCTGTAACTACTTCTGTTCTGATAACCACATGGTTTTAAATTTGTTCCCAGAATGGTTTGAATGGTTGCAGTAGCATTCAAAATGCCTTAGTTGACTCTTACCATTGTCTCTCTTTACTCAGTTCTTTTGGATTCTCTGTTCATAGTTGGTCTCTCACCATGTGAGTCAGAGATCAAGAGATCAAGTCATAAGAATTGCGAATTGGAATCTAAGTTTGTTGTGTGAGCCAGTCCAATATTGATGCCCCCATGGAGCAAGGGATGACTTGTAGGACCCCTGCTCAGCACTAGATGAGACCAAAGTCTATCCAGACCAACTTTGTGGGCCCACTGTTGTTGAGGAAGTGAGACACATTTTGAGCCTATTTCCCTCAGAGATCAAGGTGGGGAGGGGAAGCATATATCCTCTCGGTTTGAAAAAAAGTCTTTCAGGCTATTCACTGGAAGGTCAAATACTGAAGCTGAAGCTTAAAATTCTTTGGCCACATAATAAGAAGACAGAAGTCATTGGAAAATATTCTGATTTTGGGAAAGATTGAAACAAAAGGAAAAGGGACAGCAGAGAATGAAATGGATAGATAGTATCATGGAAAACATAAACATGAATTTGAACAGACTTTGAGAGATAGCAGAGCATAGAAAAGTCTGGTGTGCTATAGTCAATGGGGTCATGAAGAATTAGACACAATTGAACAACAAATTGGGGGGTGCATTTGTTTTTCCTATATCTTTAAAAAATATTTCTTTATAAAAACTAATAGAAGTTAAGTGGTTAAATGGAAAGAGGGACTAGTTGCTAACACCCAAAAGTTAAACATAAGCTCAAACTATTAGCCAAAGATATACCTCAACTTTTCAAAGTACCCTAGAATCTCAAGTTATAATTGTCACCTGCCTGGCTTCAGGAAAGAGAATGAGAAAAAAACGACAAATAAACAAGCAAAAACCAACTCCTTCCTCTCTAAAGTAACTTTCCTTTACCATAAACATGTTAACCTCAAGGCCCATGGACATTCTGTAGTAAACAAAACTACTGAGTTGTGCCAGAGCCAGATTAAAATGTAACTGGGAAATATTTGTTAAAAGAAATCAAAACACAACACAGCATAGACAATATTAATTTGTGGTTTCCTAAGTTAATATTCAGTGGTCTGTTTTTATTTGAGATTGACATAACTACCAAAATAGAATGTACATTCCTTGAGGGCCAGAGACGTTTTTGTTTTTCTTGTTTATCCCCTGAGGTTAGCCCAGTATGTAGCACATAGTCCATGCTTATTTAAGTGATTGATTGAAATATCAGGTAGCAGGTAATCGGGATGTAAAGCAGAATTCATTTCTCCTTTTCAAGTATTAGATAATTGCCTGATGGAAGAAAATGATGCTTGGACAGGAAGATTTAGTTCATCTGGATTGATCATATCCTCATGTACTTCAATATAACACAGAACAAAAAACATATAGGATAAATCTTGCAGAGTACTGTTTCTAGAATTATAATGAAATCAAACTTGAAACTTCTACCTACATTACTATATTTCTATGGAAAAGTATATGAAAATTCTTTTAGGTTTCTTTTAACACAATTAAGCTTTTTCTGGGTCTTTTAATAGTCCTTTGCCTTATAGAGCATTGAGAAGAGAGGATAATGGAGATAGAAAGCTAAAATGGGGTACTAAAACAGGTCAACAATAAATAGCATTTAATGCATTTATTTAAATGATCTCCAATGTACCTTTCAACCATATGATTTTATAATTTATGAAAAAATAGGAGGCCCTGATGACAGTGAATGAGTGAAAATTACTTAAGCATATTTTCAGGCTTTTTCCTTTTTCCTCAAAGGGTGACTAGAAAGTTTGTCACTGATATCTCAAAAAGAAATCAAGTCAGTAAACATTTATTGAATGTCTACTAATAGGCACTTCAGTGCCTTACAAAAGTGTTCATATATAGTGTGAATATAGTTTGCTATTCAATGTGAGAGAAGTATTTGGGTTAGGGGCTAAAGAAAGAAGTAAAGTAGAACAAGTTGCTTAAAAGAGAAGATCCGGATGGAAGAGAAAATGATAGAAAGAAAAGAAGGGTTCTCTGACTAGAAAAGGGATAGTATGAAAAAAAATCTATGTATAAACAAGATGCATACATCCACCAATATATATAAATACATATGCACACATATATGTGTATATATGCATATGTTTCTATATACACACTACACACACACACACACACACACACACATATATATATATATATATATATAAAATGTCAGACAGAAGTCACTAAGATTAGGGAGAATTAAGAAAATTTTCTTATAGAAGATAGAACTCTAGAAGAGGATTGAAGGGATGGAAGAATTCCAGAAGATTGAGGAGGATGAGATTTACAGGCTTGGGGACAGCCACTGAAAATGGCCATAGTCAGGGGATCATGTGTGAGGAAAAGAAAGAAGGCTGCTGTCACTCTATTTCAGAGCACTGGGAGTGTGGGAGGGCATATAGTTGATTTGAGAACTTCATTAAAATGGGGATTTCAGAAGAAACTGATGAATCAGAGGAATGGTCCTGTCCCTGGATTTGAACTTGTCTTCTTAACTCCAGGTTCTTCTTCCTATATACCATCTATCCTAGAATCCCTGATTCAGGACATTTTCACTGTTATAATCTCACTATAATGATAATGAATAATTTCTACTATTATAATAATTATATAATAATTCACTGTTCTGATTACACACACAACAGGCTGCTATATGTAACCAAGTTTTCTAAAAAGATATATAGAATAATTTAAATTATGTTAAAAGAGAACCATAGCAATTTTTTTCATTTTGTAGCACTATCTGAATATAAATTTTATCCTATATATTCTTGTTCTGCCTAATATTAAAGTACAGTAGTATATAACTAGCCCAGGCAAATCAGCTCCTCATACCAAGGCAATCCTAGTCTCCAGAAAAAGAAAGACAAATAAAAGTTAGCAGCTTTTGAATGTTAATAGGAACTATTAGCACCCCAGGTGACAGACATCCCAAGTGAAAACAACTGCTAAAATACATGTCTCAAAGCCCAAACTCGCTGCTGTGTACTCAAAGTAAAAAAAAACAAAAACCTTTCAGAATTTTGTGGTGGAAATTGAAGCTCAGTTTCCAAAGTCAGCTTTAAATTTGCATAGAAGAGCTGTCTGTGAGGCTATGGAAAGCTAGTATGACATGCAAGATAAAAGTGTTTTGAAATAAACATGAAACTTACCATAGTATTTATAAATTTATTTTTATTCCTGCAGAAATAAACTCATTGGTTGACTCCAATTCTTTTCCATCTTTAGGCCTATTGGCTATTTCACAGTAGACACTAATCTTTGTGTCTAGGTTTCTGAGCAAAACATTCTTCTTTTTTTTTTTTAAACTGGTAATTGGGTCTGTGTGGGACAGTGGATGAAACACTGGACTTATGATCATGATGACCTAGATTCAAATCTATGGGGTAAATATGGACACCTGGGATGTCTCCCCAGACCCTGTGTTTGAGGAAGGCAATCAGGAAATTTACCTCATTATATCACATCACATTATATCCCATCCCTCCTGGATTTCATAATATCCAGGAACTCATCATTCTGCAAGATGAAATTAACTCTGAAACTCACACCTCCTCAGATTATTCTCCACTCAAACCACAGACCACTTATACTAAACCAGATTGAGGGTAATTAACAGGCCTCAAACCCATCAGTGAGTTAGGAGGATGTCTGCCCCAGGCATGTGAAGACTTCCCCCAGTGGAACAGGTCAGATAAGAACAATTTGTTCCAACAGCCATGAAGGCAGTGGAAGCAGGTGCTGTGAAGTGCTTAGATCTTGGTCAGACATTGAAGATGTCAGAGTCATCTACAGCATCCCAAGCCCTCACTAGTCAGATTGACTTTTATCGTTGCCACTTGACTTTGATTACTGAAAGATGGTGAGGCTGAAGACTTTGTGGAATTCTACCTCACTTACATCTAATCCATGCATAAGTCCAGACATCTCCCCACGATGTAATTGGTCCTCTTTGAAAATTAAGGATGAACAACTGCAACTACAAAACTTCATCATTCCCTCAGCTAGGGTAATCCTTCCTCCCCACCCTTTTAAATTTATTTTATATGTTGTTTTTCCCCCCTTTTGATTATGAACTTCTTGAAAGTAGAGACTGTCTTTTACTTTTCTTTGTGTCCTCAGTGCTCAGGACAGTGTCTGGCATATAGTGGGCACTTAATAAACGTTTATTCACTATTGACAGTTCTTCTTTTACTAGTTATATAATTTTGGGAAAGTCAATTAAACTCTCAGTGCTCTAAATAATGCTCTAAACTTTGAAATTGCAGAGAAAGTGCCAATCTGTTTTGGCAGAAGGAGCTTACTCTATCAACAAAATCCCATGTCTGAATCCCATTGCTATTATGTGAATTATGATTTATTCTGTTCTGGTTGATGGGGTAAATTTAAGAATAAATGAAACACGACCCCTGTCCTCAAGGAAATCTTGGGATTCCACTGAAATGATCAAATATATCTTCCTCAGGGAAAAATATATTTTAGAAAAGGCAATAATAATGGCCTACATCCAGCAAAATGTATCAACTCATGTTAGCCTGTGTTGTTCCCTCGAGGTCTTGTCCCTTGAAGCATTTTATTTTCCTAGAATGAGTTTCTCTTCCACCCAATTGTTATTCGTCCTTCATTAGCCAAACTCTTTATAATGAACAGCAGATCATCCAAAATAGTTAACGCTTGCTTCCTAATTGAATGTTTGGATCTTCATCAGAGACTTCTCTCTACTTTATGGTGAGTATTCTAAATACTTGTCAACTTTTAATCCCTTGAGAATATAGTCTGTATATACTTACACAAGTATACATGTTATCTTCTCTCTTAATGACACCTTTTTGAGGGAAGCATTTGTTTCATGTGTCTTTGGACTTCCATAAGCATAATTTCTTGCATGTAGAAGGTTCACAATAAGTCCTTGTGGATTTATTATTTTCCCAATAGCAATCAAATATCTCTAGGATTTGGTGTTCCCCAGTTGGCAAAAATTGTCATTTTCATTTTCCCAAGTAGTTGAATGGCAGATGTGTCAAAAATCACAGCCAGGGGCTACAAGCAGACTGCAAACCAAGCCAGACTAAAACATAATTAGGAAATGTTTCATAAAATATCTGATTATGCAATACAACATAGATAATGTTAATGCATGGTTTTCTTTTTTTTAAATTTTTTTTATTTTTCATTTTCAACATTTGCTTCCAGAAGATTTTGAGTTCCACATTTTCACCCCATCTCACCCCTCCCCCCACCCCAAGATGGCATGCGTTCTGAATACCCCTTCCCCTAGTCTACTCTCCTCCCTTTCCCCTTCTATTTTCCTGTAGGGCAGGATGGATTTCTGTACCCCATTTCCTGTATTTCTCATTTCTCAGTTGCATATGAAAATGTTTTTTTTAAACATGTGTTTTTAAAACTTTGGGTTCCAAATTTTCTCCCTTCCTCCCTCCCCACCCACCCTCATTGAAAAGGCAAGCAACTCAATATAGGCTATACATGTGCAGTTATGCAAAACACTTCCATAGTAGCCATGCTGTGAAAAATTAACTCTATTTCCCTTAATCCTATCCCACCCCCCCATTTATTCTATTCTTTCTTTTGACCCTGTCCCTCCCCAGAAGTATTTGCTTCTGATTACCCCCTTTCCCAATCTGCCCTCCTCTCTATCATCCCCTACTCTCTTGTCCCCTTCCCCTCCTATTTTCCTGTAGGGTAAGACAATTTTCCATACCCAATTGAGTGTGTATGTTATTCCCTCTTTAAGTCAAATCCTATGAAAATAAGATTCACTCATTCCCTCTCACCTTCCCCTATCCCCTCCACTGTAAGAGCCTTTTGTTTTCTGTTTTTTTGTGAGATAATTTACCCCCTTCTACCTTTCCCTTTCTCCTTCTCCTAGTATAATCCTCTCTTACCCCTTAATTTTATTCTCCAGATATGACCCCTTCATCTTCAACTTACCCTGTGCCCTCTATCTATCTATCCATCTATATATATATTTATACATATATATATATGTATGTACACATGCATATATTTTTTCCCTCCAACTACCCTAATACTGACAAAGGTCTCATGAGTTGCAAATATCATCTTTCCATGCAGGAATGTAAACAGTTCAACCTTAATAAGTCTCTTATAGTTTCTCTTTCCTGTTTACCTCTTCATGTTCCACTTGAGTCTTGTATTGGAAAGTCAAATTTTCTATTCAGCTCTGGTCTTTTTATCAAGAATGCTTGAAAGTCCTCTATTTCACTGAATGACCATTTTTTCCCCTGAAGAATTGTACTCAGTTTTGCTGGGTAGGTGATTCTTGGTTGTAATCCTATCTCCTTTGCCCTCCGGAATATTATATTCCATGCCCTGCAGTCCCTTAATGTATAAGCAGCTAAATCTTGTGTTATCCTGATTGTCTTTCCACAATACTTGAATTGTTTCTTTTTGGCCACTTGTAATACTTTCTCCTTGACCTGGGAACTCTGGAATTTGGCTACAATATTCCTAGAAGTTTTCCTTTGGGGATCTCTTTCAGAAGGAGATCAGTGGATTCTTTCAATTTCTATTTTGCCCTCTGCTTCTAAAATATCAGGGCAGTTTTCCCTGATAATTTCTTGAAAGATGCTGTCTAGGCTCTTTTTTGATCATGGCTTTCAGATAGTCCAATCATTTTAAAATTCTCTCTTCTGAATCTATTTTCCAGGTCAGTTGTTTTTCCAGTGAGATATTTCACATTGTTTTCTAATTTTTCATTCTTTTGGATTTGTTTTACAGTGTCTTGATTTCTCATAAAGTCACTAGCTTCCGATTGTTCTATTCTAATTTTTAAAGAAGTATTTTCTTCAATAAGCTTTTGGACTTCCTTTTCCATTTGGCCAATTTTGCTTTATAGGGCATTCCTCTCCTCATTGGCTTTTTGGTCCTCTTTAGCCATTTGGGTTAGGCTATTTTTGAAGGTGTTATTTTCTTTGGTATTTTTTGGGTCTCCTTTAGCAAGCTGTTAACTTGCTTTTCATGATTTTCTTGCATCACTCTCATTTCTCTTCCCAGTTTTTCCTCTACTTCTCTTACTTGCTTCTCAAAATCCCTTTTGAGCTCTTCCAAGGCCTGGGACTGATTCATATTTTTCTTGGAGGCTTTGGATGTAGGAACTTTGACTTTATTTTCTTCTGGTTGTATGTTTTGATCTTCTTTGTCACCAAAGTAAGATAATATAGTCTGACTCTTTTTGTGCTGCTTGCTCATGATCCCAACCAATTATTTGAGTTTTAAACTCTTTGTTAAGGTAAGAGTCTGTTTCTAATGTGGAGAATGTACTGTCCCAAGCTTTAGGGGTTTGTACAGTTGTTTCCAGAGATATTTCTAGGGACCTGAAAAGTGTCAGTTCTTCCAAGGTGCTATGAAAAGGGGTGAGGTGTTTCCTCTCCACTTCCACAACAAGCTCCACCACACCAGCACTCCTCCTTGCCCCAAGACCGCCCCTCAGAACTGTGACCCAGATCCCATCACGGGCAAAGCAAGAGATTCCTGCCTCAGCCCTGGCAAAAAGATCCTTGCAATCCCCTTCTGATCAGCCATTTGATTCCCCCTCAGTCTGTGGGCCATAAGCTCAGGAGGAAGCTGCGGCCCGGCCCACACTCGGGACTTATGACTGAGACCTAGCTTCTTCTCTCACAGCAGTCACAGACTTTTCCCACTGACCTTCTAAGTTGTCTTTGGTGTTCAGGGGTTGAGAAGTCTGGAAACTGCCACAGCTGCCCGCGATTCAGTCCTCTGAGGCCTGCTGCAGCCTGCGTGCCCATGCCAAACTGTGCTCTTCCAGCCCAGCGTGATATACCTTTCCGATCAGCCATTGAGGTTGTCTTGGGCTGTAAATTTGTTTTACTCTGTTTTTTTGTGGGTTCTGCTGCTTTAAAATTTGTTTAGAGCCATTAGCAAGAAGAGCTCTAGCAAGTCACTGCTTTCCCTCCACCACCTTGGCTCCGCCTAATGCATGATTTTCTAAGTCAATATGTAGCCCACAGGGATTCATTTCTTTTTTAGCTTGAAAAACCATTGGTTTAGAAAGAGCATGTAAAGATAATTCCCTCCTTGTTTCTGGTATGTGCTACTTGCTTAGAATATTGTTGACCCTTCACAGACTGTGTAGCTAATCAAATTATGAAAGCTTCTTTATACCTCATATACAGCATTTACAGAGACAAAGAAATACAGTGTATTTATGGTCTGACTTACCAGCCTGCATTCCTCCAGATTCACAATTATGCCCCAGAAATCTCTTTATCCTGGAAGATCACTTTGTATCTGGAATTTGCAATTCTCAAATACTATCCACTTGGGGCCCCTCCATCTGAAAGAAGAGGGCTCCTCCCAGAACCTCCATAGAAGGAGGGCACCTAGATCAACCATCTCTTCCTTCCTATCAGGTTGCATTCCCCTGGACTTCTCCGTCATCTGTGGAAGGTACATCCCCCCAACTAATTTTCAACCTTTTTTTTTGGATTGTCTTTCCCATTCAAATATAAACTCCTTGAGGGCAGAAACTTGCTTACTATGTTTCTTTTTGTCTTTTTGCATTTATTTATATTCTCAGCACTACCTGGCATATAGTAAAAATTTAATAAATATTTCATAATTGACTGTCTGGCAATCTCACTGTTACTCATACATGGCACTCCATTTATTCTATGTTTTTGCATCTTCCATGCCTAGAAGGAACTTTTATCTCATCTCTACCTTCCAGACTCACTATTTACCTTCAACATTTAGTTCAAGCACCAATTTATACAAGGTGCATCAGTTGTTTTCTTCTCCCCTGCCCTAAGCTACTGATAGATCCAGTATCTTTTTATCTAGTTTGAATTCAAGTCTCTGTATACATTTTGTTCATTTTGGTTATCCAGATAGATTGTAATCTCCTTGAAGACTCGGGTTATTTCACATTTATAGTTATGTATCTAGAACCAAACAAAACGTTTGGCTAATAAATGATTATCAGTTGATGTAAGTTTATGCAAAATAATTATGAGAGAATGAATGGAAATGAAATATATTGTTGAAGTAAAATCAATAAGATATGGCAACTTATAAAATATAGGTAGCAAATGGGAATAAAGTAAAGACTGGGTTATTAAACTTGAGTGATCAGAAAAATGGTGTCGTTTTCAACCAAGCAAGAAGTTTGATGGTGGGTCAGACATAAAGTAGAAGGAAATTACTTTTGTTTGGAACATTTTGAATTAGAAATATGCATGGCAAATCCCGGTGGAGATGTCCGACAAGCAGTTGGTGATGTGAGACTAGACCTTAAGAGAGAGAGATTGAGGCAGTTGTACAGATTTGGAAGTCATCTTAAAGACATGATCATTGGACCCATGGAAACAAACAAGATCACCAAGAAAAGGTTTAGCGAAATGCAAGAAATCCCAGGACTGAGCCTTAGGGAATATACATTGTCAAGGAACAGATGATAACACAGTGAAGAAGATTGAGAAGGAATGGATTAGATAGGCAGTAGGATAACATGGTAGGGTGATGAAAGGAAAAAAAAAAAAAAGAGGGTATCCAGGAGGAGAGGAAGTGGTTTTCAATAACAATAATAAGAGCTCACATTCATATAGAACTTTACTTACATTATTTCATTTTTTTTTGCAGACAATAACCCTACAAGGCATATTCTGCCTCATTTTATAAATGAGAAAAATGATATTCAGAGAGATTTAGTGTTTTGCCCAGAGTCACACTTCTAGGTAGTTAAGGTCTCATTCAAATCCAAGTTTTTTTTTTTCCTGACAACAAGTCCAGCACTCTTTCCGTTGCTCCTTCTCAACAGTGTTAAAAATGCAGGCAGATCAAGAAATTAATACTGAGAAAGTATAATTGAATTTAGCAATAAAAAGATTCTTAGTAACTAACAGGTAGAACTGAATTGTTGCTCCAAGACTCATTTCAGAACTTCCACATAACAGGGGGGGCATTCATTTAACACACTAAGTTTCTATGAAAAGATGGTACTTTTTAAAAAGCATAGAATAACTCTACATAAAAGATCTGAGAGACAGAGACAGAGACAGAGAGAAAGAGACAAAGAAAGACAGGTAAAGACAAAGATGGAGAGATCAAGATCACAGCAACTAATTTCATTGAACTGAAGGGTTGCACAAAAAGTTTTCACTGAAGCTAAGTATAATTGATTTTTTAAAAATGAAGATACAAAAAAGGTTCATTTTTTCATTTCTTTTTTTCCTGAGATCCATTTTTCAATTTTAATTGCTTATAGACATTGTAGAATATCAAAAACTATTTGGAAGACAAAAGTTCTAGAGTTCTTTTAAATAATGATAATTCTCTACAAAAATTATATTTTAAAAATAGATTCTGAGTCTCAAATGAATTTTTAAGGGCAATTAATTATGTCTACATCTGCTTAAAATATGATATACACATGATGTATTTAAGATAGAAATCAGAGATTACCTCATCCCTATGTTGTCTTCCCAAAGTTCCTTATAGGGTTATTTAAAATCTATTAGAATGGTGTATTATTCCTTGTGAAATAATAGGGATGCACCTGTCTAAACACCTGCCTTTAAATGCTGTAGCAATTACATTGACAATTGAGGAGCAGTTAAAATAAAAATTGCATTTTAAGTAGATAGATGGAAAATCAAATACCAAATTGCAATGATTTTTGAAAGCATTCCACAAAAAGTAATTTGCATATATTTCTAATCAAATCACATTTAATTATATATTTTAAAATAAAAGCTTGTTCTTTGAATAAATTATGAAAAATATTTTCAATTTTTGCTTTTTATTTCTGTTCTAAAGATTTTTCTTTTACTTTATGTAAATGTAGTAATATTGATTTTATGTTTGTATCAAAAGAGGAATCTTACAATAGGGCATTGGTCTAATTTCATAATATAAATGGCAAATAAACAATGAATATTTATAAAATTAAACATATTTGGTACTTGACATAGAAATAAGTTTGGAATAAGGGGTAGTGCTTTTAAAAAAGTATATACATGTGCTTATATAACATACTTACTTTTATTGAAGCACTACCCATTGTTCCAAAGATAGGTAAGCAGATAGATAGATAGATAGATAGATAGATAGATAGATAGATAGATAGA
>NW_020954619.1:26207559-26217508 GCF_900497805.2 Vombatus ursinus
AGATAGATAGATAGATAGATAGATAGATAGATAGATAGATAGATAGATAGATAGATAGATAGAAGTGCTCTGAGTATGGCAAATTAGCAATTTTAGTTGGAAAAAAAAGTGAGAAGAGGAGATTAATTCAAAATAATTCTGGAAAAGTAGATGGAAACCAGGTTATAAAGGGTTTTAAATGTTAAACAGAAGATTTTATAACATTATCTTATAGGATCATAGAGAGCAACTGAATGTTCTTGAGGAAAGGAGTAATATGGTAAGATTTGTGCCTTAGAAATATCAATTTGACAATTCTTAGGAGTATGGATTGCAGATGAGAGTGCATGGGATCAAAAGATCAGTTAATTTTGATTATTTTCTAATCTGGAAAAGAAGCAATGAGAAGTTAAAAGAGCATAGTGGTCAAATTACAGCAGCTAAGGGAATGGAATATTATGTAGAGGGAGAATCAGTAATTTGTAGCCTACAAATTTGATTTGTAGTTAATAAGATACATAGCAAGCAATGGTAAGGTTGAGAATGATTCTAAGATTCCACAGCTGGGTGTCTTAAAAGTCATTTGTGTTTTCAATGGAAATAGACCTAACAGTATTTTAGAATCACTACTCTGCATGTAGCCTATGTGGTTTTAGATGGGTTATGTCAAGCAGTATACTAGTCAACAACCACTCAAAGTCCCTACCCCTCAACCAGCTACTTGACTAATTACTTTATTCCAATCCAAGGGTTGTCAAACTACAGCCTGAAGGCCAAATCTGACTTGACACCTGATTTTGTAGGGCCAGTAAATATACCAAATCTAAAGATCATTCCTAGCTCAAAGACCAAACAAAAACAGTGTCAATCTGCATTTGTCCCTCAGGCCTCAGTTGGTCAACCCAACTAATTCAACATTATAAGAAAACCAAGAAGTATAGCCTGATTTTTATAATAAATTAATAGAATTTATATTTTCTATTATTAGTCAATTGAGCCCACATTCTATTTTTTAATGAAGAATATTTTTTCTATAAACTTTCACTCATCTTTCTCTTAATATCAACCCACCAAATCTGATAGGCTCAAATAAGCATCTGTGAAACTATCTATTAGAATTAATCAACAATGAAATAAATAATATGAAATATTTCAGGATACCAACAATGTATTACATTACAGAGATCAGAGGCAGAGCTTCATCTGCCCATCAACCGTGACAGCTGATTTCTCAACTCTGGACATAGAGTCCCCAAGTTCAGATCTCTCAAGATGACATTTATGGTCTCTAAGAAATCTTCTTCAAGATAACTTCTCTTATAGCATATCTTCTCCACAGGATAACTTAAACTCATTCTTTCAGCAAAGAAGTTTTCTTTCCCCTTCTTTCCTTAGACATTCTCCAACTGTAATAGTATGGTAGTGAAATATCCTCTCTCCCAAGATTTTACTCCATTTTAAAGATACAATTACAGTGTTTAGAATATTTAAAGAAGATTCTGCCAAAACTGGTGTTTCATAGGGTGGTTAAGAAAAGGATTGGACAGAGAACAGGTAATGAGCTCTGTGATGGGATAAATTATGTGTTAAGTAAAATGGTTATGAGATATGCCACTGAAAATGTCTGGCAGGCAGTTGATGATGCAGGGTATTCTTAACAAATGGGCCTCCTGACTTCCCTCAGGGATCTGGAGTGAGGGAGAATGCATACTCTCAAAGTTATTTCACTTTTAGATAAGTTTAATTGTTATTATTTTGATTTTGCTTACATCAGTGCTGAATCAGTTTCTCTGTAACTTCTAAGTTGTCCTTTGTGGTCAAAGAGAATGAATTTAATTCCCTCAAATATCTGGCTTAATCCAAGAGAGAGTGATAACAGTTTGCCTCTTCTTCAGACTACTGTTGTTTAGTCATTTCATTCTTTTCTATGACTCTCTTTGACACCATTTGGGATTTTCTCGGTAAAGATGCTGAAGTGGTTTTCCACTTTCTTCTCCAGCTCATTTTACAGATGAAGAAACTGAGGCAAACAAGGTTAAGTGACTTGCCCAAGGTCACACAGCTGTGCCTGAGGGCAAACTTGCACTCAGGTCTGCCTGACTCCAGGCCTAGCACTCTATGCACTGCAACAGCTAGCCTCCCCTTCTCCAGATTAAATATATCCGGTCTTTTTAAGTGGTATTCCTTTTTCATGATCTTGTTGTCTTTCTCCAGCCTAGTTTCCCTGTGCTGAATGTTATTAGCTTATTGATGTTCTTTCTGTTTCTCTAGGTCTTCCTTCTATCTCTATAAATCATGTAGAATGTCCTACAGCTACATTTCCATCTTGCCCCATTCAACTTTTCATTTATTGCCAATGGTGCTACCAAGATCCAAGTTCATGTTAAATGTTATCGTATCTATATAATTTATTTGATGACTCCCTGAGACATATTGATTATATGGTAGATAGAAAATCAGAAATACCAAAATTCAAGTTCCATTTCAGACATATGTTCATGATTATATTACCTTAGCCAAGTGACATAACCACCCTCAGCCTCAGCTTTCTCATCTATAGAATGAGAATTATAATGACACCTATATAAAAAGATTTACATGAGAATCAAGCGAGATTGTATATAGACATATACACATATGTCTATATACATATAGTCATATATGTATATATATACACATACATGTTTGTATAACAAACGTATGTAATGTTTTACAAGTCTTGAAGCACTATATAAATGTTAGTTATTATCATAATTGCAATTAATTTTACTGCATGGCATAATCATCCAGTCATATCTGTTATCTTTTCTGTCTCTTAAATCACTTTATTCCATTTATACAAAATATCCTTGTCCAGGATTTCGGCACCTCAAACCTGAGCTATTGTAATAACCTCCTGCTGATCTTTCCAAATCAACCTGTGTACATGTGCCAGATTTGCCACCCTCAAACACTGAACATTATGTTAATATATTCTTAAGATAGTGCCTATAACAATTTAAATATCTCCTCCCAGGTCAGATGTCTAAACTTTTGCAATTATCTTTGACACCCTGTGCTAACAGTAATGCTGATGCCACCTCAGTCTATCTCATTAAACTCATTTCTCGTGGCTGTTTTTGTTGTATAGGCAGACTGTTGTCATTCCTTATGTTATATGTTGTTGTTGTTGTTGCTGATAGATACTGGAGTGGATTTCCATTTCCTTCTTCAGTTCATTTTACAGATGAGGAAACTGAGGCAAATAAGGTTAAGTGACTTGCCCAGGGTCACACAGCTAGTAGGAGTCTGAGGTCATATTTGAATTTGATCACATTTTGAGGTCGCATTTGAACTCAAGATAAGTCTTACTGATTCCAGACCCTGCACTATATCCACAGCGCTGTCTAGCATTCCATATTATATTTAATTAATCATCTCAGTGCTTCTGTGTATGTTGTTCCCTTCACCTAGAATGTTCTTCTCCCTTTTTTTTTCCCAATCATGCCCCTAAACTCACCCAGAAACTGTCTACTACAAGGTACTTCCTCAATTTGATTTAATCTGCCGTTTATAACCATTTTATTTTAAAGATGCTCCTCTGTTTTATGCATTGTGCATATGTGAAGGCTGGGGTAGAGATCTAACTCTTGCTCCTATAGAATGTAAACTCTTAGAAGACAGGTAACTGGTTAACACTACTGTTTTAAGAAGAAAGCAGGCTTCTAAATGTTTCTGGTACAAATCATTTATATCTACATATATCTATCTATAGCTAAATAATTCTAGTTTTAACTCTAAATCTACAAAACCATATACTATACACACACCAGTGTGGGGTGCTCCCTAGTATGCACAGTGCTTCCACAAATACAAGGCAGCAAGTTTCTGTAATTTAGGATCTTAGAAAGTTGGCTATGACACTGAAAATGTGGGTGACTTGCTTATGGCTGCAAGAATAGTATGTTAGAAACAAAGCCTGAATCAAGGTTTTCCTAACTCCAAATCTTCCCCTTAGCCTCCTTGCAATAACAATGATAATAATAATAATAATAATAATAATAATAATAATAATAATAAACAGACGACTGCTATAGTACCCTATGGTTTCCAAGAGTCTCTCTCAGGAAGCAGGTTGTAGGGGGTATTCAGGGAGGACTAGCACCTCTGATATGAAGGCTTTGCTGAGCTCTTTTCAGGACTGTTAATCCATTTTGGTGTCCACCTGCCACCCAGTCCTAACCTTTGGCTCCAAGAAGCTGTAGTATGCACTCCAGTCACATGCTAGTGAAACCATCTCACCAGGTGGACTAAACTAGGCTGTGAGTAACCAACAGGCCTCAAACCCATCAATGACTTAGGTGATTGTCTACCCCAAGCATATGAAGACTTCCTCTGGTGGAATGGATGAATGAGAATAATTTGTTCTATGGGCCATGAAGACAACTAAAGCAGGCACCATGGAGCACTTAGAGCTTGGTCAGACATCAAAGACACCAAGGTCATCCATTGAATCTTGGGCCATCTTAATTTTTGTATTGCTGCTGGACTTTGATGACTGGAAGAGAGAGTGGGGCTGATGACTTTGTGCAACTCTGCTTCACTTTAATCCAATTCAGGTACAAGTCAAGACATCACCCAATGATGTCATTGGTCCTCTTCCAAAATGAAGAATGAACAAACATCTGAGGAAGCAAAACTGGATACCAACACTAAGGATTAAGCAATTTATATAGAGATGGAGTTATTCTTCTCAGTTTTCTTTATTCTGGCTTAAAGATTTTTAAGTGTCTATAGTAAGAGGTGGCTTGGTCAGTCCCTGAGAAAAGTGGTCATCGTGTGCCTATTACTTCAGTGGATAATGTACAAAAATTTCTTCACCCATGCTTGGTCTAAGACATTGTATAAATTATTCTTCTCCATTTTTAAAACCAATTGTTTGTTTTGCTTTATCAAACCAAGAATGTTTTCTAACATTTTCTTGTGGCACATACTATTCTATATTTTTGATTCCTTTTCTTTATGTTATCGGAATCTCTGGCACTAATGCCTGAACTGTGAAGTTGCTATACATAGGAAATTTTCTTGACCAGCAATTCTCAAACTTTTTGGTCTCAGTACCCTTTCATGCTCTTCAAAACTATTGGAAACTCCTTTGTTTATGTGGATCATATCTAACAATATTTTCTATATTATAAATAGAAACTGATAATTTTAAAATATATATTTATTTTAAATATCTGTAAGCCCATTATACATTAGCATAACATTTTATCAAAAAAATTCCAAAGCAAAAATAATGAGAAGAGTCGCATTATTTTACATATTAATGTATGAATATGAATGAATATATGAATGAACAAAATGAACAATATGAATGAACAAAAGGTTCATCGTTCAGCTTAATAGAAGCCAGATGGATTCTCATATCTGTTTCTTCATGCATTTGGTTGCTATATGTTGTTTTGGTTGAAGTATATAAGGAAAATCTAGTTTCAGGCACATTATAGTTGGGCAAGAGAGAAGTATTTTGACAGGGAAATTATGTGTTAGTATCATTATAAAATAATTTTAATATCACAGACCCTCAGAAATGATCTTTAGGCCCCTCGAGGTCCACACACCACACTTGGAGAATGACTATTTTAGATGATCTGCTAGAAGGCTTCAACTATGTCTCTTCCTGCCGTTCTAATATTCCTGGAAAGTAAATCGGTTTCTACGTCTCCTTCCAAAGGATAATGTATAACAATTCAGTAACTCTTTCCTATTCAGAGTCAACATTACACCTTTTAAAAAATAGTATCACCCAAGAAAAGCTTAAATGAAAAATTACTTTCAATCTTGCAAAGGAGAATGCTTTTATGCCATGTTGCTTCTTGAGTGGAGAGGTCCATATATTTTGTAGAGATGTTTGGGACCACTGAACTATCAAATTGTGGATGAAGTTACTAGATGAGATTTGGCTAAATTCCATTAAGTAAAAGCATATATCTTTTACTGCAAAGTAGTAATGTTTTTAAAGCATTGCTCCCTGAATACTAATTCATTTTCTTCTCTTCAAAGCTTATAGAAGTAGAATTTTGTGTATAAAGGAGTTAAAATCACATTTATATAGGTTTGCTTTAGGGTAAATTAATGAGATGTGAGATATATTTGTGTGTATATGCATATATGTATATCTATACACATATATGCTATGTAACTATATGTGTATATTAGTCCCTATCTATCTATCTATCCATGAATCCATCCATCCATCCATCCATTTATCTATCTATCTGTCTGTCTGTCTGTCTGTACAGCAAATGTTCAGGCTTGCTGGTGATTATTTTTACTTATTTATTTGATGACATTTTTAATGATACCAAGGTCATATATTTGACAATCATGTACACCAGTTGGTTATACTCTATACATTTTTTCCTTTAGCCATATTGGAAGATTAACATTTGCTGCCTCCTTGGCCTTTCAGAATCCATTTGCTCCCTTATGGTCAAGTTGAAATGCCTGCTCCATTATGAAACCTTTCTTGATTTCCCTAAGCTGAAATCTTTCTCCTCTTGCCCCTGAGATATTACTAGGACACTTTGTCTCCTTTAGCCCCTTGCATTCTTTTCTTTTCAAAGATTTTAAGATCATAGATGTAAGGGACCTCAGAAGCCATCTAAGCCAATGCCTCTAATTTTAAAGAGGAGCAAACAGATCCAGGGAAATTAACTGTTGTGTCCAAGGTCACATATGTAATAAACAACCAAGGTTAGATTTGAACTCAAATGCATTGTGTTCATGTCACTGTGTCATGCTCTCTTGGTGCTCTAACATGTATTCCAATATACTTCCTTGTGTTTATGGCATACCTATAAGCTGCTTGAGGGCAAAAATATATGTATCTTGTATCTCCAATACCAAGCACATAGTAGAAAATTGATAAGTTTTCATGCAGTGAAGTTCAGTTAAATGGTCCTGCTTGCTGTTTATCACATATACCATTCTATCACTTGTTTCCAGGACTTTGTAGTGACTTATCCTGAAAGGCCTTAAATTTACTTCTTCCTCACTGACGTTGCTTAGAATCTAAATTCTAAGAACAGTTCAAGTGCTATCTCCTACATAAGGCCTTTCCTAATTCTTTCTGTAACTGATGCCTTCCTACACCCTAATATGAGGTTGCCTACAAGTTTTATTCACACACATTCACACACACACACACATGTGCACACAAACACGCATACACACACACATGCATACACACACACATACACACATACCTCCCATCCTCTACTCTCCCAGACACCTTTTTATATTACCCTTCTCCAGTACCCCTCTCCAATGCATTGATCATATATTATTTTCTAGTCACATCATGCTTTAAACATGGCACTTGGTAATAAATGGGTGTTAAACTGAAATAATGCATGGGGTTACCCAGAGGTTGAGTGATATAATGTAGGTCCAAATCTCAGCCCTGCTATCTAATACCTGTGTGGCACTGGTCAAGTCACTTAACCCCTGCCTGTAGTGCTCATTGTCAATTGTAAGGCAAGAGGAGAAGGGAAAGGGATGGGAGGAAATAAGTGTTGTGTATTTGTGTATACATATATACATTTATATATATGTACATATGCATGTGGGTATCCCACTACGTACAAGGGACTGTCCTAAGCAATTTACAATTTTTATCTCATTTTCACTGGGTAGGGACCACATGATTTCTAAATTTCCTTCTAGACCTAAAGTTATGATCCTATGAATTATGGCTGATTTTTATGATCTCACTAGGTTATGGCTAGTGACTTATTAGTGTTCCGATCATAATTTTGACTTAAGATTATAAGAACAAAAATTGAGGGCTGGAAGATACCTTAGAGACCTTTGAGTACAAACTTCTTATTTTTCTGATGTGTGAACTAAGGCCTAAGAGAGGTGAAATTTGTCCAATTTTATACAACTGGTAAGTATCCACAGTAGAATGCAAACCTATGCCTTCCTGATTCCAAGTCTTTTGCCCCATGTATGACTAATAAATGTGAATTGAATTAAAGAATATTGTGGAGCCAAGATGAATGTGTGTGTGTGTGTGTGTGTGTGTGTGTGTGTGTGTGTGGCTGTGCATGTGCAGGTCCTTGTGTGTGCACTACAATGTAATCTAGGACAAATCACTACCCCACAGATCTCAGTTACCACATCTGTGAAATCAAGTTAATTGATCTCTCAAATCTTACAGATTCAAATGAAATAACCTTATGATATCAATCTGATTCAAATATGTGCTGTTATATTTTTATAATGTCAACAAATTGGCCAGGTTTTTAATATGTGTGAAATTAATTCACATAACTCTAAAACCACATTGGAAAGGAACAGGGAGGAAGCACCTCCCTACCTTTTCTTTCTGTAGACCTTAAAAAATACATGATACACTATAAAATATTAAAATAATCATCCACTTTGAAGAACTGGCAGTATCTTCTTTCCCTGAAGTTCACGAAGGGCAATATCAACTTATCATTGGTTTAATAATTTTGATTCTGTTTGTTGTATATCACTCTGCCTATTCTTAAGAGCAATTCATAATATAGACCATATTAATATGGTCACAAACTTTTGACATTTGCTTAATATGATGTTAACTGCTTTGCCAAGTCTGATGGAAGAGGAATTTCATGACCCAGAGCTTAGGAAAACCAATGACATATTTAATGCAATTTTGAAGATGAATGCCAGGTGAGTTTTATAGGAAGCTGATTAAAAATGTAATTCCAAAATAAATAGAATGATTGCTCTAGAGGTGAACTCTAAAACCATTATTGTTGATCCATGGGCTCAGGAAAAGAAATTTGAAAGTCCATTTACTCTACAAATGTCTCCTAAGATATATTTTCCATCCCACATAGGCACTCTGCTTTCCGGAAACGTTGTGAAAGAATACTTAACACAATATTTAGTGCCTTGTGACTTATGGCACTTGCAAAACCTGAATGCAAACATGCAGTGAAATAATTCAAATCCCATGCTAATTCATAGAAAATCCATTTCTAGCTTCTTCTGAAGAATACACTAAGCTAAAGGTCACCATATAACATTTCTCAAAAATGCCAAGCCTAGCTTTGGCAGCCAGCACTAGTGATAAAGAACTCAAGGCACCTAAGAGAGAATAAATGAGGTTCTGATTCGTTTTAATTTTGTGCCAATCAGAAATGTTTGCGCTACCTGTCTCTTGATCCCTTGTTCCCTTCTCTCCTTTCTTCCTGCCTTCTTGCTTCCCTGCTTGAACAGCTGCACACACGTGAAAGAAGCTGTCTTTACTACTTAACACATCTCTCATATCTAACCTTTGCCCTGGCATTACCCATGACTGGAATATATACCTTTTAGAATTTCACTCCTTTTAGAATTTCTAGTTTCCTTCATAATTCAGGTCAAATAACATCTTTTACATGAGGTTTGTGCTTAATTCCCCCAGAAACTGTCTCCTCAAAAATCAGGTTGTATTGATTTTGTTTATACTTTTATATGTATAAGTTGCCTCCTTCATGAAATGTAAAGAGCTTTTTGTTCCTTTTTATTCCAGTATCAAGAACAATGTTTGACCTCTAGTAAGTACTCAATAAATGCCTGTTATTTCCAACCTATTTTCTTATCTTCCTTCCTCCATTCTTCCCTCCTTCTTTCCTTCCTTCTTTTTTTCCTTCCTTGCCTCTATTCCCTTGTTCCTTCCTTCACTCATTTTCCCTCTTCCTTTCCTCCTTCTCTCCCTTCCTTAGCTCTCTAGCTTTTTTTGAAATTGAGGGTAATTTCAGAAAAAAGGCACCAAGATTAAGGAAGACTAAAAAAGGCTACTGGCAGAGGTTAAAACATTAGCTAAGATTTGAAGGAAGTCATGAAGTGAAGATGAGGAGGGAGACAAGTCCAGTCATGAGGGCCAGGCAGGGATTATTTCCTTCTTCCTTCCTTCCTTCCTTCCTTCCTTCCTTCCTTCCTTCCTTCC
>NW_020954619.1:26217908-26246915 GCF_900497805.2 Vombatus ursinus
CTGAAGCAAACATAGTTAAGTGACTTGCCCAGGGTTAAACAGCTAGTGTCTGAAGCCAGCTTTGAACTCAGAAAGATCAATCTTCCTGACTCTAGGTCTGGTCCTCTAGCCACTGGGCCATCTAGCTGCCTTGTTACTTCTTGTAGTCAAGACAGAAGTGTTAATGTACTGTAGATTATGTACGTTGACAATGGTCCTTTGAGTAAATGGTCCCCTTACGTATGTTCTTTCATTTCATGGCAGGGATAACACAGGTTAGAAATTTAAAGGAACTAATTCACAAGCTTGTATGACAAACAGAAGTATAGATTGTGACTTTTTTCAGAGATGGAATGAATTTTATAGTCAAATAATTTCATTTTATATGTCAGGAAAGTGAGGCCATAATAATCAAAGAGTAAGTTAGTTTCAAGTAGGGGACTAGATAAAAGATGGAAAAAGCAGAATAAAAAGACTAAACAGAGTTACTTTAAAAAAAACTATGTTTACTTATTGTTCATATTCTAGTACATGGTAAGATGTGATAGGTAAGTAGATGAGAGGAAGAAAATAAAAATGTAGCCCTTTCCAATTAAATTTAAACAATACCATTAATTCTACTTGTGCTTACACAGTCATTAGTAAATAGACCTTCAGAAAATACACTTTGATTAGTGCATTTTTCTGTATTATTGGGAATATAAAGCAATCAGCTACTATATTTATATTCAAAAATGTGATTCAATTGAATTTTAAAAAATGTTCATGTTTCTTCATGGAATCTGGCAATAAATATAAATTTTAAAAACAAATTGGCTATAGTCATGATTATTGGACTTAAATCCTTTCTTATAAACTGGAGTAATGACTTAGAGGTAACAAGCAAAATCCAATAGGATACTTCCACATAATGCAAATGCCTTACTTTTTTAGGAGACTGATTTTGCCAACGATTGTTCATATTTATCAGAGGGCCTATGATTTTTGTCTATATGGCTACCTGATCAGTAACCTCAAATAAAGGAATCAGACTATGTTGCCTAAAGATTTTCTTTATTTCAGAAAGTACATGTTTCTAATTGCCTAAATGATAAGCATCTAAATAAGAAGGGATCTGTGATTTCTCTACCAGTGGAAAATCTGATTTATAAATATAAAAGGGTGGATTTGAACTCTGGTCTTACTGATTGATTCTAAGACTTGTACCCCATTCACTACAGTAGCCTGTACAATAAGTAAACAAAGAGAGGTAGTGAAAAAAGGTATAATAAAAAAATTGAACAATAGGACTCTATTATGTTCAAATATTACTTCTCAGTTACCATTTGTATGAACTTAGGCAAGTTACTTAATCTCTTTTGGTCTTGGTTTCCTTATCTATCAAGTAATATAGTTCCGCTCAATGACATCTAAAGTTCCTTTTCTCTATATAACTATGATACTATGTTGCTCAGAGAAACTAGACATGTACTATATTACTTTGGTGGGTGGCTTTAATGGCCTTCCTTCTAGGTTTCTGCAGGTACATGGGTTCCATGTTCAGATTCTTATTGAAAATATTCATGCTGTTACTGATAGACACCTTTCAATATTGGAGAATAAGTTTGCATAATGAACCAAGAAGAGATCTGACATATTCAAAGCTCCAATGAAATATTGAAATGCATTTCATGCTGTTATAAGCTAAAACACTTGTGTGAATCACATGTTCTATTTCCTTAGCACTTTGTAGTTCACAAAGGATGTTTCCCAACCAGTGTTCTGCTATAGGTAATATGTGTATCCTTATTCCTGTTTTATAGAAAAGGAAACTGTGGTTTAAAGAGTTGAAATTAATTTCCCAATACTATACAATCTCAACATATGCAATGCCTTTTAAGATTATGAGGATTACTCTAAAATTAGAGTAAAATACCATAATGACCAAAGTATTATATTTTTCCTGACCACATCCTTACACTCTATTCATTAAGAGATATAACATGTAACACTGAACACATTTTATCAAAGTACTTAATTCATATATATTTTTATATTATGTAACCTTTCTAATGACACCTATCATTTTTTCTCTGTTACCCTGGAAATAAATAAAATGAAACATATGTCTGAGTCACATTTATAATGGCAGCAAAAACTAAACTTTTGTGAATTTTAACTTTCTGATTGGATATTAAAATTTATAGTAAGCCACTTGTCATTGCAATGACAATGTCATTGCAAAGAAACTTTTATTTTCCTATTTGATTTTTAAAGCTTTTTTTAAATCCTAAGGAGTAGTAATAATAACAGTTCAACGAAAAAGCCATCCCAAATTCTACATCAGGACAATAATATGCAGAGTTTTTGTTTCTTTAAATATTTTCTGATGTAAAACTATCAACTTTGAAAAAAATGTAAAGAAAAAAAACAGGAGAGAACACATAAACATAACAGAAAATAATCTAAAAGAGAATAGCGAATTAACAAATCATTTACAGAAGCAACATGATATTGTGGAAAGAGTGCTGACTGTTGTAGGACTTGACCTTGAATATGAAATCTATCAGACTTATTTGGAAAATAAAGGAGTCAAAATTATTGTCCTCTTAGGTTCCATCCAACTTGAGATTGTGTGAAGCATTTTTTTCCAGTGACAAAAATATCTTTACATTTACTGTAGGAATGGTAATATTCACTCTGAAATGCTTGTTCCATTTCACTTAGAGGTAATCATACTTTTCCCCATAATTAATAAGTCAAGTTAATACCTTTGTTGGTTATTAGTAAGCTTCCTGTGACTTCAAATCATGAAAAAAAGCAAGGTCACTAATAATGAGGTTCAGAAGCCAATAATCTCTTTCACCTTTGGAGTTATGCTCACTGAAATTCATTTTAGAAGGACTGAATGTATTGGAATCTTAATAATTACTAAATCACTTAAAGAAGGCCTAGATTTCAAGCGAAATCAAGGTACCTATGAGAAAGATAGATAGGAATCGGGAACAGTGCAAGATGTTGTGAAGACTCTTATCATACATGATGCAATCCTTGTTTTCTGATTATCATCAGTATCAGAGAAACCTTGTCAGAGCATAACTACCTATAAAAGGCGAGGAACAAAACTTTGCTTAAAAGAGAGAATCCTTTACCTTTCTTTCTGAAACATTTATGTGGAACAATGGATAGAGTACTGGACCCAGAGTCAGCAAGTCCTGAATTTAAATCTGGCACCAGGCACTTATACCATGAGTAAATCACTTAATATCCAGCTGCCTCAATTTCCTCAATTGTAAAATGGGCTAAGTAATAAAACCTGCCTTCCAGGATGGTTGTAAACACAAAATGAGGTCATGCTTTAAAATGCATTGCAAAACTTAAAGCACTATATAAATGCTAGGAATTACTATTACTATCATCATTATTATTACCTTACTTAAGCTCTAGTGTCTCTTAGGATGTCAGATACTGTTCCTCAGAGATATGGCTGCGGAAATGGAATCTTATAGCTCATGAAAACCAGAAAGAAGCATGCTGTATTTTTTTTCCTTATTAACGATAGAGTAAGAAGTATGGACAATACAGGCTTGAAATGTCATTGCACATAGCTAAATGACCCAACCAAATACCACACAATACAGTGAGCCAACTATTTGAGTTGTCTTAGTTGACTGAAATGAAACACAAAATGGCTGGAAAGCAAATCATGCAATAATGCCATGTAGTTCTGTGGTATTTCATGATTCACTAAGCATTTTTCTCACATCAGGATTGTGAGGTAGACAGTACAACCATAATTATAACCATTTTGCTAAAAATGTGACAGAGGTTCAGAGGAATAAAGAGACTTACCAATGGGCATATGGCTAAGAAGTTGTAAAGCCAGAAATGAATCAATCAACTAATAAAAATTAATTAGATGCCTATGATATGCCAGGTACTATGCTAGGAAAGTACTTAGAATGAAACAACCCCTATTTCTAAGGAACTTATATTCTAATGAGCAAAACAACATGTACATACGTGAACATATATCTAGCATACAACATAGATAATAAATATGTATAATGTACATTTAAAATATACATAGAATAAATATAAAATTAATAAATACATGCCATAAATGCATACAAAATAGTTAAATACAAGGTAGTTTTGGAAGAAAGACACTAAATGTTGAAAAGGGGGATCAGAAAAAGCTACCTGGCAGAAAGTTCTCTGAGGCACATTTTATAGAGAAGTCTATGAGGCAAAGGTAAGAGGGGGAAAAATATATTCCAGACATGTGAGATTGCCACTGCAGAGGCAAAGAAATGGGAAGTGGGATATTATTTGTGAGGAAATGAAAGAATGTTAGTTTGGAAGGATTGAAAATTGTATGGGGAAAGAATGTTTAAAGAGGATAGAAAGATAGGTAGGAACCAAATTTTGTAGGGCTTTAAAAGTAAAATGGAAGAACTTACCCTTTATTCTAGATGTCATAGGAACATAATGAATTTGTAGAATAGGGCAATGGTGTTAAACTCAAACAGAAACAAATCCTGCTTGCTGCATATTGACCTGGAAAACCACAAAGTAACATCATCTGTGTTATATTATATTTTTATTTATTTTGTTAAACAATTTTCATTTACATTTTAATCTGGTTCAAAATCATAGCCCAGGCTGAGAATTTGACACCTCTGGAGTACGGCAATCACATAGTCAGATTTTTGATTAAAAAACTTTCCTTTGAATGATTCGACCATTTTGGAGAGCAATTTGGAACTAAGCCCAAAGGGCTATAAAAATGTGCATGCCCTTTGACCTAGCAACAGCAGTTGTAGGGCTATATCCCAAAGAAATCAAAAGGACCCACATGTACAAAAATATTCATAACAGCTCTTTTGTGGTGGCAAAGAATTGGAAATTGAGAGGATGCCAATCAATTTTGGAATGGCTGAGCAAGTTGTGGTATATGAATGTGATGGAATACTATTGTGCTATAAGAAATGATGAACAGGCTGACTTCAGCAAAACCTGGAAAGACTTGTATGGTCTGATGCTGAGTGAAGTGAGCAGAACCAAGAGAACATTGTACACAATAACAGCCACATTGTGCGATAACTAATATTGAAAAACTTAACCCTTCCCAGCAATATAAAGATCTAAGACATCTCCAAAGACCTCATGATGGAAAATGCTATCCACATCCAAAGAAAGAACTAGGGAATTTGAATTGCTATTTTTTCTCTTCTGTTGACTTTTGTTTCCTCTTTCTAGTCGATCCTCCTATTGGTTCTAATTTTTACTTACAACATCATTAATATGAAAATATGTTTAATAGGAATGTATATGTATAGGCTATATCAGATTGTGTGCCATTTTGGGGAGGGTGGTGGGGAGGAAGGGGGAGAAAAATTTAAACTCAAAAACATATGCAAGTGATTGTTGATAAATCAAAATAAATTAATAAAAATTTAAAAAAAAAAAGAATTTTCCTTTGGCAGAAGTGTGTAGAAAGGCCTGGAGTTAATTAATACCTACTATGTGACAGAGAGTGAACTATTCTAAGCACGTTGCAAATACTGTCTCATTTGATTATCACAACAACCTAGTGAAGTGGATGATGTTATTTCCTCTGTTTTACAGGGAGGAAGCTAAGCCAAACAGAGATTAAGTGAATTTTCCAGGGTCACAAAGCTGGCAAATATCTGAGTCTAGATTTGAAATCATCTTCCTGATTTCAGACACAGCATTCTATCCACTGCACCAACTATTTGACTCATAGCTAAAGTGAAGAGTCCAAGATAATGCCAAGATGATGAACCTAAGTCTCTAGACTATAAATCCAGAATTCCTTCCATTATTTCACATTGCCTTGACTCAATGTGGTCAAGACTGGTAAATCCACTTTCTATAACTAAACTCAGCTATATCTACTAACCCAAATTATTTTATTTATTTTATGGGTTATTCTTCATCCAGGCAGGTAAAAGTTTAGATAGAAATGTTGGCCAAAAAAGCATCACATAGTACTGAGGGCAACAATTTCTGTATAGGACTAAGAATTACCATGTCCATATTAAAAGAACTGAAGGAAGCATCATAGTATTATAGGAAGAACATTGAGTTGAAAGCAAAAATAAGTTTAAATTTTTATTTCTTCTTTAATATCTCCATGGCCTTGGACAAATCAGTTTACAAGATCATAGATTTAAAGCTGAAAGAGCTCTATGTCCTCAGTTTAAACCTATCATTTTTTTTATAGATGAAGAAACTGAGGACCAGAAAAGCTAAGCACATTGCCCAGATTCCTAAATTGTCAATGACTGAGCCAGTATTTGAACCCAGTTCTTCTGTCTCAAATTCCAATTTGCCTTCCATGCAGTATCTTTGGTCTCAGTTTTTCTTCCATAAAATATAGATCTGTAAATAATCTCTAAAATCCTTTCCAGACATTTCCTTTTATGATTCCTAAACAATCATAGTGGTAATCAGCAGTACCAACTTTTGTATAGTTGAAATGTAAATTGTTCCTATTAGATTGTAAACTCCATGAAAGTTTTGACCATGCTTGAAGATATTCCCCCGGGTGACCTATCCTTATGGTATCAAGGGCCTGACCTTGACTGTAGTAAATGCTCAAAAAACAATGTTGTATTAAACTGAATACAAACTAAAAATATTTGAATGGTTTTAAATTTAAAGTATTTACCTGCAGTGTCAGTAGCTCCTGGAATTACTCCCACCTACTCATCTTCACGAGGAAACCTTTTATTTTCTGACATAATTGCAAATTGTCCTTTTATTTTGCCTGATCCTTTTCAACTTTGTTACCTCAAATATGTGATGTGGTTGTTTCACTGTTTCAGGATTTTCTTTAATCCTTGGGAACCAAAATGCACCAGATATGCATAAACTCTCACATCATCTTGCTGCTTCTTTGACTTACCATACACATCAATTTGTTCCCTAAGTACTTCTTTTGGAAACACTGAATTAGAGAAGAAAATGTCTGCCCTTTTGGAAATATTTCACACTGGCCTGATGAAAGAAAAGATGCACGTTGGGGATTTTGGCTGTGGCAGACAAGAGAGAAAGCTAAAAGAGCTCAGTAAAACTGGTAGATTTTATAACATTGTTAATATTATTAGTGAAAAGGGTGACTAGTTTTCCACTGTTGCCAAGAGATCTAAAACACCTTCCATTGCTACTGTGATAAATTAGAATAGATTTCAAATTGCTTAGGGACATAGTTCCACGTTTCAAAAAAATTAAAGTTCATTAATAATTGCCATGAAGCCCTCTTGGTGACCCAGTAGACACATTGGGGTATTTAAAGGGCCAATTGAAGGGAGGTTAATTGCTTTTCCTTTGGCATGCTTAGCCTACATCATTTGTTGGGACATGGTGGCTGCACTAATTTGTAAACTAATTCTGAGAACCTTCATGTGAAGTTAGCCATTTTTCACAATATTCTTTTTTTTTCATAGTTCTAAGTTGAAGAGGATGAATTCTAACTTTGCTCTTGGTTTTACTTTAGACCTTTGGGATGGCATTGGCAAGGTGCCTCTCTCTGTCTTTGTCAAGTTTCCTTTGCCTCCTGAATGGGTTCCCTGAACCAGACAGGAGTTCTTGGATTACCTACTTCGGTCTTCCTGAGCTTCTCTTAGCCACCTACTCTCTTTTCTGATCTGTTTCCCTGACAGGGATATACAGAGCCATTAGACATAGTAAAATCAGGATGTCTAGGCTTGCTGCTGTCACAATAGGCAGAAGAGAAATCTAGGACAGGAAATCTATGAATGAAGGCCCAAGCCAAGCAGCTAAACAAAGGAAATGGAAACATTTGTTATAGTAGAAAGATCAAGGAATTTGGAGTCGGAACACATGAGCTCAATGACTACTTCTGATATCACATATAAACTTCATGGCATAAGGTAAATCATTCCATTCCTCTGGGTTTTGGTTTTCTCAAGTATGTTGTAAGGGAATATAATGAAATTATTTCTAAAATTTCTTCTGGCTTTTAAACCTATGATCCTGTGAGTTACACCAGAAAATAATGAGGCAGCTAAATAAAGACATTCAAAAGTGGCAACTAGATGGTGCAGTGAATAAATCCCTAGATCTGCAATGAGGAAGATCTGAGTTCATATTCAGCCTCAGACACTCTCTATGCAACCCTTATCAAGTCACTTAATCTCTATCTGCTTCAATTTCTTCATCTATAAAATGGAAATAAACACAATTTCCTGCTAGAATTGATATGAAGATCAAATTATACATGGGGAAGGTGACAAATATTGGAGGGGATATGGAAAAATTGGGGACACTATCTTTTGACCCAGCAATAACACTACTTCATCTATTTCCAAAGATACTTGGTTCTAGAATGTTTATAGCAGCTGTCTTTGTGGTGGCAAAGAACTGGAAATTCCAGGGTTGCCTATCAATTGGGGAATAGTTGAACAAGCTGTGTTATATGATTGTGATGGAATACAAATGCCTTATAAGAAATGATGAGCTCAATGATTTTAGAAAAAAATATAGAAAGACTTGCATGAAATATTGAAGAGTGAAATGAGCATAACCAAGAGAACACTGTATGGTAACAGCAATATTGTTTTAGGAACAACTTTGAGTGAATAAATTATTTTGAATGTTATAAATACCCAAATTAACTATAAAAGTCATATGAAGAATGACACTACACACACACACTCACCCCTATTTGTGTCCAATGATATCCATCTATAGAATGGGAGGTAGAGGGAGAAGAAAAAAAAGAAATTTACATGATAATTTTGTTGTATATTTGAAAGGAATAGAAAGTTGTGCACAGCAGATTTAGAGTTTCATGTGCAATCACCTTTTTTTGTACTGTTATAGAAATGCTTGTTTTATTCCACAAATTAGAAACAAAATCTTAAAAATTACATGAGATATTTTAAAGTATTTTTCAAAATTTAAAGCACTACACTTATGCTTCTTCTTTTTGTTGATAATTAAAAACAATCAAGGTCAAAGACAAGGACTAGATATCAGGCTAATGAAATTTGAAGGAAATTTGTAGAAGAAAATGAATTTGAATAAGAAATAATTTGAAAAAGAAAATGAAAATTTAAGCTAAAATCACAAGGGTCACAAGGCAAATCAAGGAAGGCTGTAGAATTCAGAATGCTATAAATATAAAGAGGTTTTTACTGATTACTAGACATCTTCTAGTTGACCACCACTTCAGTGAGCAGGTACTGGATGTTCAGCAGAAGGTCGGAGTGAGGTCTCTTTAGAGGGCAGGTATAAACTATTCAGTTTCATAGGTCTCCCACGGTGCAAAGTCAGTGAGAAAAGTAAGAAACAAGGTCATGAAGCCAGACAGAATCTGACAACATTAAGCCAAATAGAAGTCCCCAGTCATACTTTATTGCTTCTTGGCCAAAGGCCATCAAAAACTCATGGAGCAAAGAGCAGGTACAGAATGAACTTCTGAGTAAGTTACACTTAGGGAATTTTTGAACATGAAGACATTTATTATTTTAGATGTAATTTCATCCAAGGCTAATACATCACTGAGTTGCTTTAATAGTAGCATCTAAAATAACATTATGATTTTGAAAGGAGTGTAAGAATAAAAGTAAATTATTTATAATCTGACACACACTCTTGTAGCTTTGTCAGGCAATGAGTAACTCACAGTTTCTGAAATTAATCTTAAATGAATATAATTTGGTGCCATATTGTGGAGCCTAGCATTGTTAGTAGAGTTCTGTCAACAGTGGGGTCTATAGACAAACCCTCTTAAGACCGTATGAAGTGGGGCAGCTAGGTGACACAGTGGATAGAGCACTGGTCCTGTAGTCAGGAGGACCTGAGTTCAAACCTGGCCTCAGACACTTGACACTAGACACTAGACTATAATTATCTGATATTTTTAGTACAATTTCTGAATAAACACATCAACATATTCCAGTAAAACAGAACTCAATTTGGTCAACAGAAGCAAGATTACCAACAAGGTGAATTTTCTCCAAGTGATGGTAAATTCAGTACAGTGATTTTTTAAAAAATAAAATATACATGAAAGAAGTCAAATGTGAGCCAAGTATCCATCAAGACACCTTGCTATAGGCTGGGCTTGATCTATAACTTCTAACAGAAATCCTTTCTTTTATGGGAAGCCTTCCTTAAGCCCTTTTAATTCTAGTGCTTCCCCTCTGTTAATTACTTCTGATTTATACTGCATATAGCTTGCTTTGCATTTATTTCTTTTGTGATGTCTCCACCACCAGATTGCATGCTCCTTGAGGGTAATGACTCTTTTGCTTCTTTTTGTATCCCTAGAACTTAGCACCATGCCTGGCACATAGCAAGTGATTAATAAATCTTTATTGTTCAATTGATTAATTGATTGATTGGTTGATGATACAAATGAGGAGTGTTGTTGCTGTTCAACATCCATTGCACAAACTTGAAATAAGCTTTATGTGGAAGTTAAAAGTACCATAATATCCATTATATTTCTCAACATCATTTTGGTAACTATAATATTAAAGTAGACTTTAAAAGCATATTTTAAAAATAAATGATTCAACAAAGTTTTGGATATCAATGAACAAATGTATTCTAACACTTAGAGTCATGTCTCATGAAAGTAGAAAGGTGCTGCTTTGAGAGATGCTGCCAATAAGGCATGTGAAGACTGAAATCTAAAGGGCAACATTTCCTCCGAAGAGGCATTTCCCAATGTCTTTGAAGGTGGTTTACATATATTTCAATTTACATGCCTTAAATTTATTTTTCACTGTAATCCACATTATTTTAGCTGATTGTTTTGTGAAAGATAATGTGTGAAATAAGTGTGTATGTATTTGAAAAGGGTTAGTATTATTACATAATCAAATGGATCAGTGACCTTATCTATCTGAAATTTCTTCCAATGATGCAGGTTACAACTCATCCATGTTTATCTAAGCTGAGTGACTTTTGTGCATGTCCTCCAATGATTTTGTGCCAAGATTGAGGGAGGGATTAATCTACCCAAGGCGCTAAAAGTCTACTTTTTCTCCTGATATTGCACAGCTGTTAGTGGGATGTCTTTATACTAGTTTTCCTTCCATTCACCATGTGGCCAGCTCATCTTCTATCATTCAATTCTTTGACAAAATCTTTTAATCTTTTGGAGTTCTTAATCAGTCATATGTTGTAGCTTGATCCCACCCAACATGCAATTCTACTGTACCTTCTACTTAGTACGCCTTTTAAAATTCTTCAGAAGCACTTATATTCTGTCTCATATCTATATGGCAACATGAGTAAAATGCTGTTATTAAGAAGATGGGTCTTTTTCTTTGTTGAAAGCTTGGCATCATTAAAGGAACTTTGCAATTTCTTGAAGAAAATACATCTTACTTTCCTACCCATACTCAATTTGGCACCAATTCATTTTTTCATTATTTGATGACTCCCAACAGAACAGTTTTTTGTGCACAATGTGCTATGTAGCTCAATTACACCCAAAAATCACACATGTAATAGGTAATTCTTATCGACACATACCCACAATGCAACCTTCCCAAATCAACCTAAGGAAACATTAAACATTAATCATAGTCTGATTCCTATCATCCTTTTAAAAAAAATTAAACAAAGTAGAAATTTATTTATTTAATCAACTTTGAGGTCAGAGTTTAAACCTCTTCACAAAAATGCCAAAATTTGTCTTTGGGAAAAATGATGCAATGTAAATAAAAACCAACTTGACAGGAGAAAAGGAAAAAAAAAACTTCAATTGGTTGGTAGAGAAGGAGAAATGTTTCAGGAAAGGTGGGGGCTCAACATTAGAGGCATGGGTGTTAGGGGATGTATTTCTTACTTTTGGAGGTACATACCTGGGACTTGGGAGAGTTTTGGGAGTGTTCCCCTGAAGCCTGAGGATGAATCCTAGCATCCTGAGGGTGAACTTCAGTAGTTTGAGGGTATACCTCTAGTACTTGAGTGCAAATACCAGATGCTGATGGGTGAACTTTTAGAATCTGGGGATGTCCCCCAGGACCTGAGGGATGATCTCTTGGAGCTAAAAGGTATACTCTGGGGATATATCCTGGGAGCCAGGAGGTATACTCAGGGAACCAGGGGGTATTACTTCAAGAGGTGGAAGATGAACTCCAGATGCATAAGGGATCATCTGAGGAGGCCCAGGAAAGCTGATAGAGAGAACAGGACCAATGGCCTGCCACCTGGAAGTGGTGGTGGCAAGGACTTTGGCAAAGGTGGTTGAGGAGGCAAGTCATTCATCAGTTGAGATGGAGGCTACTTCACTCTAGGAAGCCTGTCAGTAAGGGCTAAAAGAATAGGAGTTTTCTCTACCCCCAAAAAAATAACTAGAGGAAAAAAAAACCTCTTTGGTTTCTCTCTTCCAATATGTCCAAAACTTCCCCTGTGCCATGTCAGTCTTTCTACTTAGCACCTTGAAAGCAATGATTCTGTAAGGCTTAGCTGCCAATAAAAGATACTGCCAGGATCTCTCTGGGGGTTCAATCCTATGCTCATACAAAGATGTGGACCAGTAACATGGCATGATGCTCTCAGCGATATCAAAATAATCACTCTGGAGAAGGAGGCTCTGCAGAGCCATCTCTGTGTTCTCTTGCTTTGTCACTTCATAACCA
The DNA here is from genome assembly GCF_900497805.2 of Vombatus ursinus. Classification (NCBI taxonomy): domain Eukaryota; kingdom Metazoa; phylum Chordata; class Mammalia; order Diprotodontia; family Vombatidae; genus Vombatus; species Vombatus ursinus. The sequence goes on from NW_020954619.1 coordinate 26,230,520, forward strand.
GGATGACTAATTTTCACAAACTCCTTCACCTTCACTTCCACTTCCACTTCTCTGTTTCTGACTGGGCTAGAGTCTCCTTGGTCTCTTTTGTTACTCTCTAAGCCTAATTGATTTTATGCTTTAAAAATCTTCTTAATATGCACTAAGTTGCTTCCCTCTTTGTGAAATGTCAATCAGACATGGCATTCACAAGAACCAAAATGATACTGCATAAAGTGAGTCCTTCTTGATATCAATAGCTTCAAGGGACAGTTATCAGAGGTATTCACTTCTCTCTCAGATGCTCTCTGAAAATGAAGCTACTCTATCACTCCCAGCCTTGCCTGAAGGACAATGTTGAAAAACCATGGTGACTGTCTTTGTACTTCAGTAGTATGTAACCAAACTTGAATGTCTACTTATCTGAATCAATTTTCACTGGTTTAGAGACTTGAGGAGGAACAGTAGGACTGAGGCTCCCTAAAATAATTTTCAGTTCAAGAATCAGTTCATGCCTGGGATATTCTAGATTTGGACATGACCTAACATTCACTTTCTTACCTTCTTCTATAAAGACTCGCTGGATTTTCTCTTAAATCCTTATTTGCTCTTTTCAAGTGCTTCAATCCATTTTCTTTCCACACTAAAAAATGTCCAACCATACCAGTTCTATAAATGCTTGCTTATCACAATGCTTCTTCCTTCATCATAATCAAGTCAGTTTGCAACCTGTCCTTTAATACTAGTCACAAAACTTTGTTCAGGAAAAAGTACGGGGAGTTATTGTCAAGACGTGCACCTTCAGTCTTGGTTGCAAAGCCAGTCCTCCTTTCTCAGTATCCTTGACCTCTATACTAAGCAAGACTACAGTGATCAGGATCAGTACAGGGAAGGAGAGAGATTTCAGGATAAAAATTCCATAGATTAAGGCTAATTATTTCTATCTGGGCAAAAGCCAAGAAGCATAGATACGATAGAGAGTCTGAGATACTGGAGTTAGGTGAGAAAATTCCCCTTCTGGTTGACTGAAAAGTTCTAATGAGGAACAAAAAAGAACTAGAGGTCAACCACGTGGCTATTTTGAGGGGTCTAAGGATCAGGAATCTGAAAAACTGAGTAGTACCCTAGCACCAATTTTAATAACCAGGAACAAAATGTGGCACCAGGTCCTCAAAAATTCCTGAAAATGAAAGGTAGCTCAGATAACTGCCTAGAGATTCCTAAGGAGACATTTCACCTCCAATGTGTATCTGATTGCATAACTGTGTTTTGTAGAGCTTATATCATTTATTTCTTTGAAATGATCTAGAGCCTAGCTATGTTAACACCTGCGTGAATCTTTTCAGAATTATTTCTTATAATCTCCTGGCTTAGCTCCAAATACATATGGAAAACAATATGGATCACCCTTTTATTAAAATGCTTCTGACTTCATAAATTCTTCCTTGATTCCCCATATTATAGTAATGACCTTTAGATCATTACTTAGATCACATTCAGTATTTGACACATTTCTAATATACATCTCTGTAGTATATTTACTTGAGTATCACTCATTTCTTTCCTGGAGACACTAGAGTTAGCATAAATTTTGTATCTAATACAGAGCTCAGCAAATGGTACTTAATGCATGCCTACTTTATGGTGCTTAATGTATGCTTATCCAATCAAAATTAAGATTCTCTAGCTTAGGACTTCTGAAAAGATATATGTGCTTACGAAAAAAAAACTATTGGCACTAGTTTTTTTTAAATTTATATTTATTTATTTTTAGTTTTCAATGTTCACTTTCATAAGATTTTGAGTTTTAACCTCTCATTTCTGCCCCCTCCCCAACCCGAGACAGCATACAATCCAATTTAGGCTCTACATATACATTCATGTTAAGTGTATTTTCCAATTAGTCATGATGTCTTGGCACTAGTTTTGATCATGATCATAGGCACTAAAGAAATAGTTTGCAATGAATTGACTCTGGGGAAAAAATGAGTTTGACCAGGAAGTGTTATCTACTCTGATCATTTTCATTCCTCATGGGAAAAAATAATAGAAGCAGCTTATGGAATAACATATCTAGTTAATGAGATTGAGGACTCTTGAAATATATTGTGAGATATAGGATCATGAGACCATCTTGAGGAGTGGAATGGTGCTGAAGCATCATCCTCAGAATGGAGCTGAAGTACTCTATAATTGTTATAATCTCAGTTCCTTGCAGTAACTGGACAAAAGATAATCTTGAGAGTTCCTCAGGACTCATTTAATTTTTCTTCAGTATTTAATTATGGCTCTAACATAAGAGTCTGACTTCTATTAATATCACAAGATCATGTATTTCAGATCTGAGAGGGAGAATGGGGCCATATAGTCCAACCTTTACTGCAAGAGAAATCCTTTACAGAGGATTCATGATAAATGATTATTCGCCATCAATTGAGAGGGAACTCATTCCTTCTTGAGGCAGCCAATTCCACTTTTAGACAGCTATAATTGTTAGGACTTTCTTATTATTGCTATTCTATAGCCATTCTACTGATTCCACAGGCATCATCCACTGAATCCTCAGAATCTCCACTTTCTCCTTGTGTTCTCTGTCTCTGAGCTGCTTCTATCATCTGCTTCAGAGATCATTTGTTACTGTAGCTACTCATCCTCTGCAGCTGCCATCTGTTGGAACTTCTAGTTTCATCTAGGTCTAAGGGAGGGGAAAAGAAAGAAGTGTTATTGCTCTCTTGTGACACTGACCCAGGTCAACATACCTCTGAGTGAAATTAATACATTTTCAAATTTTCATTTCTCTGTTTTTTTTTTTGTTTGCTTGTTTTTTGGTGAGGCGATGGGAGTTAAGTGACTTACCTAGGGTCACACAGCTACCAAGTATCACGTGTCTGAGGCCGGATTTGAACTCAGGTCTTCTTGTCTACAAGGCTGGTACTCTATTGACTGTGCCACCTAGCTGCCCCCAATAAAGTCTTTTTTTCGGTGAGGCAATTGGGGTTAAGTCACTTGCCCAGGGTCACACAGTGAGTAAATGTCAAATGTCTGGTCTGAGACCAGATTTGGACTCAGGTCTTCCTGACTCCAGAGCTGGTGCTCTATCCACTAAGCCACCTAGCTGTCCCTCAAATTTTCATAAGGACATAGATCTAGGGATGAAAGAGGTTTTTATAGTCCATCCAGTCCCAACCTCTTATTTTCCTGATGAGGAAACTGAGGCCCATAAATGGCCTGTGACTTGCCCAAGGATACATGCACAATTAATACTAGAGACTCATCATCAGACTTCAGTGTCACTGCTCTTTCTACTTAAAAAGCAAACAAACAAACCTCATCACCCAAAAAACTGATAACAAGAGAGTCATTTACATAAATCTTCACTCCTTCCTTACTCCTCCTCTTTCCCTCAGTTCTCATTCCCTGTTCAGTTAGGGTGCGAAAATTCCTTTTACTTTTTCCTCATACCCACAGATAGGCTGCAGGGCCCTTATAAGATTTAGCACTTCCTTTGTATCTTTCCATGGTTTGATAAAACATATGTGCCAATTTGCATATGCCCTATCAAGTTCATTCTCTTCAGTGCCTAGGCCTCACAAATTGCCTTCAAACTTCAATAAAAGCCCAAGAAGGAGTTTAGTAATGCTGCAATGGGAAGCCTAGAACTGGTGATATTTGTTCTAACTTTCTGAATCATGGCCACTTATTACTAATTCATGTCATAACAATGACCTCAAAATATAATTATAATTACATAAAAGAAATACGTAGAATATTAATAGTGTCCATTGCTTCCTCATTAGTTCACTTCTCATTTTAGCTCTAAACTCTACTCTTTATTTTTAAAGGATGTATTTTCTCATTAATTCTTTTCTAAAATCAAATAATTTTTAGGAGGATATATTTCCAGTGGTCCCCAAGGAAAATCCATATTCTTTGTAGTTTTTTCAGAAAAATGAAAGGAAATGACAAGTGCTGGTCCTAAAGCTTACTTTCTTGGATGTCATACACTCAATCCTTGTCCTTGCTATTGGTCTGAGGTTAAAGTTGAGGCTCTGTCAGCTCTGTACCTAGCCTGGGGGTGTACAGGGTCACCCTGCTGCTTTCAGTAAATAGATCTGACAATAATTAACTTAAGTCCTTATAGGATGTCAGCTTATTTTCATGTGTTTAAAATGCATGTATAAGTAGAGGAACCTAAAGGATATATCACTCTTTCATTCAATAAAAACAACTCACGAAAATCACCCAGTTTGAAAAACACATGTTTGTGTTTCAAGCAGGCCATGTGACTTCCATCACTGGCTTCATTTTTGAACCAGGATGATTTAGCTGTGAAATGCTAACAATTGTTCCCTGTTCCTGCCAGAAGGAATGAGTCACTTGACATAAATGATGTACCCAATTGAGTAATTCCAAAAAGAAAGACAAAACTTTTCTCTTTTATCAAACATTGAATTCTTTCCTAGATTGTTTGTTTGATGTACTCTGATGTGGCACAAAGTAAACTGAAAATCTAGAATGACTTTCTAAACAATGCTTCTGTGTTTTTGCATCAAATCACTTTTGATCAATCAATGTTATTCATATGCCCTACACCATGTAATAGCCTAAGGTCAAAGTAAGCAGCTTCAATTTCTAAAGCAAAGTATTTGAAGATGAGGTTGATGTGGTCCCTGCTAGAGTGGAACCATTAGTATTAAAATTGAGGGCTATACCATTCATTGTCTATATAGAAATCTTAGTACAATGTACTTCTGTAAGATAACTGCCTTTATATCACACAATTCATATTGTTTTCTTTATCTTTTTCTTTCTTGAAGTGCAGTATACCTTTTTGAAGAGTCCCTTGCTTCTGCTGGTCACTTTCTCTAAAGGAGGTAGTTTAAATTTGATTGAAACTTGTGCCCTTTGACTGGAGCCATTTTGTGAAAGGTTGACGTTTCTGATTTGTAGTGTAATTGGCATCTTTAGTGGGAAGGCTTTGGATTTCTGAATTTAATCTAACAAAACATGTCATGTTGTTCTGAGGTGGCATTTGACCTTTTTTCTGATAATGATTTAGAATACAGTGACCCACGTGAATATCTATTCTCTTTGAAGACTGAGAAGTCGATGAAACATTAAAAAAAAGAAAGAAAATGTACTCAGCTTTGTGATAGAAACCCATGTAAAAAAGTAAACAAATCACTTTGTTAAATAACTCATTTTCAAATTATTTTCTAGAAATTTTCATGGAAGTAAAGTATGTGAGCCTAGCTTAATGGATAGTAGTCAGTCTTGGGAATCAGGGAGACTTGGGTCAAAGTGCAGCCTGTGACACATACTTAATATGTGAACATGGGAAAGTCACTTAAATTCTTATTGCCCACTCCTTCTCCCTCCACCACCACCCCAATCTGAGACAACTCTTTAAGATTTGTTGCAGAGGATTTACCTATCTGCATTTCATAAATGATGAAACAATCCTTTATTTTGATATTTAAACAAAGGACAACATTTTTACAGAGGAGACAACTGTTGTTTGTCCTTCATTTTCAAAAAGGACCAATGACATCATTGGATGGTGTCTTGACTCCCTAGTAAATCTGATTTAAGTGAGGCAGAATTGTACAAAGTTGTCCCCCTCTCTCTTCCATTCAGAGTCATCGAAGTTGTGTCAAGACAACAAGTCAAGACAACTGTTGGTCCCCTGAATAAAGCAAATGACCTTGGTATCTTCAATGTCTGATCAAGTTCTAAGCCCTCCATTGCACTTAATTCAGCTGCCTTCATGGTCATTGGAATAAACTGTTCTCATCAGCAAGAGGAAGTCTTAACATGCCTAAGACAGACATCCCATCTAACTCACAGAAAGGCAGTTACCTTCAACCTGATTTAGCCTATCTGCCAAGATGGTTTTACTGGGCTGTGGCTACTGCCCATGCTACAGCTTCTTGAAATCACAGGTGAGAGTTGAGTGCCAGGTGGACACCAGGGGAGACAAATATGCAGAAAATAAATATAAAGACACTAAAAATAAATTAATACAAGGTAATTAAATTCAAGATAAGTGGAGGGAGAGGACATTAACAGAGGGATCAGAATAACCTTCAAAAAGAAGACACGAGCTATATCCCAAAGGAACAGAGGGATTCTATGAGGCAGAGATGAAGAACCTTACCTCCTACCCTCTTCCTTAAAGGCATGAAGGAAATTCTCTCCTTAAGTACCCCCTTTTTTAAACCTCTTATCTGTCACTTACTAAATTCTTTTATGTATCATAGTTATCCATTTAACTGTTTATCTGTGTCTTATTTTCCTTCCTAGACTGTAAGCCATTTTGGAACTATACAAAAGAGGTCTGGATATGGAGTCAACATGCCTGAGTTCTAATACTTCCTTCTGCACTTATTGTCTCTATGACCTTGGTCAAATTATTTAGCTTCTTTGAATGTTCTTCATCTGTAAAATGAAAAAATTATGCTAGAATGACCTCTAATGTCCTTTCCAGTTGTTTACTTATGAGCCTATGATTCTTGAGGATAGAAATACTGACTTATTCATCTTTGTATCATCCACACACTTAGCATGTTTGTGATATCTTGTACCTGAATATCATCCTAAATGTCTTTTTTTTCTGAAAACCTACCATTATTTATCTTGCCTCACACAATGCTCTTGACAAAGTGGATGCTCATATATGTGTGTGTGTGTGTGTGTGTGTGTGTGTGTGTGTATGTACACATATATATATTTACTATATATATATATACATATATATATATATGTATAATTCAATTAAAATGTAGATAGATTTTTCCTTTTACTAGTTCTGGGATTTCTATTAACAACTTCATTCTTTCACATTCCCCTCCAAAATTTAACTCCTTTTCTAAATAAGTCCCTACCTGCCCTTCATTAATGAGTCTTAGGAAATAGCATAAGATAAATAATTTATGAGAAGTATTAGGGGGCAGCTAGATGGCACAATGGATAGAGCACTGCTCTGGAGTCAGGAAGACCTGAGTTCAAATCCAGCCTCAGACACTTGGCACTTACTTGCTGTGTGACCCTGGGCAGGTCACTTAACTCCGATTGCCTCATCAAAAAAAAGAAGTATAGGGATCTCCTTGATAAGGAACCAGAAGAGCTAAGCCCATTTTTCAGAGGGAAGACATGAAGAAGAGGGAAATGCAGTTTCACCTAGAAAAATCATCTCGAAAACTCTGAAGCCCAAAATGTAACACTTCTTTATAGTTTGAATTTTCCAGACAATCTATCCTCTTGGATCTTATAATTATATATGACTTTAGATGCTTTCTGAGACTTAGACTGTTTCATGATTTAAAATCCCAAAAGGGTCTACAGAGGTGATTTAGTCATTTGGTTAGATTTAGTTTAGCAAAATTGAGGCTCAGATTAAATTATCTGTCTCAAATCCTGTAACTGCAGACTCAAACCCATGTCTCTGAACTGTAGCTATCACATTCTCTCCACCTCACTATGCTATTTTTTCATGTGCTCCTGTTGAAAAAGATTGTTATTAGTTATCTCGGGTACTGTCAATCCTATATAGCATGAACATTCCTCACAGGGCAGGGGAAATAGTTCTTTCTATTCTCTTTAATGTCATTTGTGTCACTCTGTTTCTTATAGATTATTTCCTCCTCTGATCATGGACAATGTTTCTATAACATTTTCCAAATATTGCTACAATTATTTTTCAAGGTTAACTTGACATAAAAAACCCTCAATAACATATGTAGTAGAAAGAGCAGGAAATTCAACAACTTTATTATTAAAGATCAGCAAAAAGATTCATGCTACTGTGTTGTGTCTGGTTTCTCTTTGTGAATGGAATATAATTCAGGCTGTAACTTCCTGCAGCAGTTCAAGCAAATAAGTGCACTGTTGCACTCTTCTGCAGTTTGTACAAATCACTACACATGGGGCAATAGGAATTACTTTTGCTTTTATTAAGTATTTAAATATCCCTCTGGACCTACCCATAATCCATATCATTCACTTGTATTTACTACAATTCTATAAATATTTAATTTCTGCCACACCTGACAATTTAACATGTGGCCTTTTCCAAATCTGGTTTTGAAGATCTGCTTTTTCCCTTCAGAAGTTGGGCCTGTGGTGCTATTAATTTGGAAACTCCTTGACATTTCTAGTGGATCAGGTGTTCATCTGCTATATTTCATTACCTCCATTGAGTGGAAAATACTGTTAAATACCACTTGAGAAGAATTGGTTAGTCTGTTGCCCTTAAAGTGAGAAGACCTACTTACCAATTCCACCTCAGATGCTTACTAGTTGCGTGACCTTTGAAATGTCACTTACCCCTGTTTGCCTCAGTTCCTCATTTGTAAAATGAACTGGAGAAGTAAAGACCAAACAACTCCAGTATCATTTCCAAGAAAATCTAAAATGGGGCCACAAAGTCAGACACAACTAAAGTGACCAAACAATAAAAAAATGTGCAAGTCATTTAATTTTTCTTGGCCTTAGTTTCCTTATATACAAAATTAGGATGATAATAACATCTACCTCACAAGGCTATTATTAGATAGATATATTAGCTAAACAAATTAGACCATTCATGTGAAATACTTTGTAAACTTTAAATTGCTATTTGTATGTTAGTTATTGCTATCATTATAATGATATAAATACAACTTTTAGAAGAAAAATCTGAACAGGTGATTTGGCAAATAATTTTTCTTTAGAAACTTTCCTCATTCCCTTTAGTTCTAGTATACTTCCGTTCTCCAATTGCTCTTCAGTTTCTTAACTGCATATGGGTAGAATTCCTTAGAGGCAGTCACCGTATTTCATATCTTTTTGTCTCCCCAGTCTCTGCACAATTTCTTGGTAATAAAAAGTACTTAGTAAATTACATGTAGAAATAAATTAATTAGAGCCCCTAATGATGCATCCTCTGATCATATTTTCATTTTTAGTTTTTTATCAGTATCTCTTATTTCTACAACACCATTTTTAATATGTCCCTCCATGATTATTTGTAGCTATACCTTGTAACAACAACATCAATTTAAAAGAAACATGCATTTATTGATGATGGTGGTGGCACATGCCTGAAGTCCCGTCTACAGGGGAGGCTAAGATGGGTGGAGTTCTTAATCTCAAGAGTTTTGAACAAAGTGGGCTACTTCAATCAAGTTTACACACTAAATTCTATATTAATATAGTGAGCCCCTGGGAGGGAGGGTGGGGTGCCAGTGGAGGAGCAAATTGGCCTAGGTTAAAAAAGGAGTCTGTCAAAGATTTCATTTTGACCAGTAGTGCTATTGGGCCCAAGATTAGCCCCTGTACTTCTAGCCTGGGAAGGTAAAGGAGAAACAGTCCTTAAGAAGAGGGAAAGGTAAAGGGGGGGAAAAGCAGTCATCAAAACTACCTGATTCATCAACCAAGTCTAACAGTATATGCAATGTTCCCATAGACTTTTTTTTTTTTTAGATAATTGGGGTTAAGTGACTTGCCCAGCTAGTAAGTCACACAGCTAGTAAGTGTGAAGTGATTGGTCTGAGGTCGGATTTGAACTCAGGTCCTCCTGACTTCACGGCCGGTGCTTTATCCACTGTGCCACCTAGCTGCCCCTCCCATAGACTTTTACATCAATAATTAAAGGATGGAGGAGCATATTCTCATACCTTCATTGAGTACAAATTTATTCATTATAAATAGAGCATTCACTTAATTTTTTGTTATTTTTCTACCAATTTACATCATTATAGTGATTGTGTGAATTATTTTCCTAGTTCTATGCAGTTCACTCTGCATCAGCTCATATTAATCTGCCCCTACTTCCATTAATTTTTCATGTTCATTATGTTTATAACACAGTAATGTTCTATTGAAGTCATATATTAAAATTGATTTAACCATTTCTTGATTAATTGACATCTACTTTATGTCCATTTCTTAGCTACACAAAAAGTCCTCCTGTGAATATTTTGTTACACATGGGACTCTTTTCTGTCTTTTTTCTTCTTTGGCAGCATATGATTTTTCCTTTCACAATGGAAATAATGTTGGAGGGGTTGCTAACACAATGTTGAAAAACTCTGAATAGCCCCAACCATTATGTAAAGCAATTTGGCATTATGCTAAGAATTCACCAAGATGTTCTTTTCCAGAGATCTTGCCTTAACAAAAATAAATAAATAAGACATGGGTTTTAAGTATTGTATCTACATTCCTTATCAACTTGATTAAATGAATATCTCCATTTGACCTACAATTGTTTATATGATACATGTCTATAACATCCTTGTATATTCCCAAATAGTGTCAAAATGTTTTTATATAGTGAAGACATCACTGAATATAAAGCAAAATAATTGGGTTCAAATCTTAGGTCTGTGTGACCTTAGAGAAATCATTTTACATTTTGGGGCCTGAGTCATTTCCTTGATAAAATGAGAATCAGACTGCTTTTATTCTAAAGTCCTTTCTGGTGCTAACTTCTATGATCCTGTAAATGTGGGATACAAGTTCAGCAGTGGAGAGACTAATAGATGATGACAGTTATTTGACTTAGTAATATTGTAGAGGGAGAACTGTCACCTCTAGAGCAAAAGAGTGGATAAGATATTTGTGTGGTTGTTGGGTGCACTGAGTAATCACACATAGATAAAAATCAAAAGGAGGAAAACTAAAAGGATTATTGTTGAAGAGGGTGGCTACCTGACAGTAAGAATTGAAGAAAAGAGAAAGAGTTTAGACAAGTCAAAATCTCTGAATATGATTTCATCTTCTACCACTTAACAGCTGTTTAAGTCATTAATCATTAAGATAATAAAATTTTAGTATTTAGAGCTTTAAGGATATTTAAATATCTTCTAGTATAATCATCTGACAAGAGGTATGGATAAGTAACTTGTTAAGGTCAGATAGTCAATTAAACTTTCACCAAACATTTATTAAGCATCTGCTGCTATGTACCAGGATGGTTTTGTTTGAAACAAGATTTATATGATTAGTTTGTTATATAATTCTACTCCTAGGAGATGGTATTTATAAAGAAGGTGAATAAAGGACTTGCACTGAGTTTTATCGAATATGCAAAGGCAACAAGAAACAATGTTTCATGAGTTTTTTTTTCCAGTTTTATAGGAGTAATGTACATTCAATCCTTAACGTTTGTGGACTTTTGTAACTTCAAGCATTCACCTGATTTTATTAGTAACCTGATTTTCACTTTCACATTGACAACCATGCATATTTGTGGATATTTATAATAGAGAAAAATGAGAGGTTGAGATGTGCACAAGTTTGTGGAGCAGTTAGTATTCCACTAGGCACTTCACTGGTTTTGTTCACCCTATTGTTATAGAATAAAGAGCTCCCCATACACTCTGGGTGTCAAAAGTGGTTTGGAGACCTCAGCAGCTTCCATGTCTTCTAACAGTAGCAACTAAAATACCAGCAACCTTTCCCTTGGTTTTCAGCAGGTGGCCAAGATAGAAAAGTTTACAGCAGTATTGAATTATCTGTTTTGTTTTTTTTTTTTGCTTATTTATTTTTGAGATGTTAGCACAAAAGGTCATAGAATTCAGGGGAATTATTAGAGAAAATCATGTTTTGCACATTACCAATTTTATTTTGTGTACTGCATTTTATGAGTTATTTCATGATTAATATGTTAGGAAAAGTGCATATTTTCAGGATTAATTTTTGTTATGAAGAATTGTATGCAGAAAAATATGTTTTAACAATCTGTAGAGAAAGATTACAATTTTTTTTTGAGGTTGTAGGAACCTAACCCATAGTTTCAATACATCAGCATCTGTTTTTGATTTTTCAAGCCATTTTCTAGGAATGTTACCTTCCTAAAGTTAAAGATATATATATATATATATATATATATATATATATATATATATCCCATTGTAAAAATAATTGTAGTTTATGTACCAATATTAATTTATAAGGACAAAGACATAGTAAAATACTAGCAAGAACTTGATGACCCACAAATCAAATCAACACATACTCAGATGCTTGGTGACAAATGCAAAGTTGAAAAAATAGATGGGAAAGAAATTATACATACATACATATATACTTGCTTCATGAAGACAAAATGAGGGAAGCCATAGATTTGCAGATTGAATTGTAATCTTCTGCTCTATTAGACCATGATCTCCTTGAGGGAAGGGATAATTTTTACTTTTCCTTATATCCCCAGTGCTTAGCACAGTGTCTGGAGAAAAGTAGATGCTTAATAAATGCTTGCTAATTTGGGTTCTATTGCATGAAAACTTTGTTTTGAGATGAACAATAACAACAATAATAAAAAAAACTTCAGTAGGCATTGGACATGGGCAGGCATCAAGTACTATCTCTAAGGAATAAAATGTATTATAAATATAATATTATAAAAATAAGAAATAAAATATATTATATTTAACCTATAAGAAAAGACTTCATATTAATGTCAGAATTATCCCTGATTAAGTTGTCTATGCACAGTAAGAACATCAATTCACCAGAGCTAAGACAGTAATTAGTAAATAAAAAGGAGAATAATAATGAGAAAAATGGTATAAAATACAACTTAAACCCAAACTATTTAAAATAGTAAATTAATATTAAAAGTGGAAAATGGACAATAGAAATGATACTGACATCAGGAATAGTGATTTTATACAGAACTTTCAAAAATGTAAATTAATTATCCAAAAAGGAGACCAAAATATGCTAGGAAGTGACTTAGTCAGCAAACAGCTGGCTTACATTTCAGAGAAATGGCTGCCAAAGGCAAGAACAACTTAAAATATAAACTGATTTGTAAAATTTTATGAAGAAGGACGGTGAATAATTATGAACAGTAGCAGAAAGATTCCATGAAGGGTAAAACCAGTTTGCGGAAAAAAAAATGTGAAGATATTCTACTAAGCAATGTCATCTCAAGGATGTTCAAGAATAGAAATTAAATGAAGACTACAAAAAGAAGAAAATCCATTTTAAGTAATACTTGTTTCTATCAAGAATGGAGAACCAACATACTTATTCCATAACATCATAATCCCACTTGAGATTCAATTAAAGAGAAGATAGAAAGGATATTTAAAGGAACAAAATTGGTAAAAGCAGATGAATTATAGGTCAAATTGATGTTATAGAGAAAAAGTAGACTTTTGCAAGTAATATTTTAAAAAATGGACCACATCCTCAGCATTTTACAAATATTTGAAAGATGTAGAGAATATATCATTATATTGTACTTATTATTTATTGATTATAACATAGCATTAAACTAATTTTCTCTAACCCATATATAAAATAATATTCACAATTCCTCAAAAGATATCACCATAGAAATAATTCTGTTAATTGATCCTCAGAACATAAATATCAAGAAATGTATAAATTGAGAAGATGCATGCTTGCCAAAGGTATTCACCATTGTGATGGAGAAGACCCAAATAAAAGTCCAAGTCAAACAAGAATCTCCTATGGATGGTGAGATGATACTTTTTGTGAATGACTCCAGTATGATTAAATCAAGTTCTAGAATATTGCATAGCCTCTTAGAAAAGATCTGCAATCATTCAAAGAGTTAGGAATGTCCAGTCACACTGGAAATAAAGTACAACTTTAATTGAAAACTCTACATATAGTTGAATGGATACAATACAGTGTTTGTCCATCAATATATATCTAGAATACATATTTCAGATGGGCGGTGAGTTGGAACAAGAGTTAACAGGAGAAAGAGAGTGGGATGAATGGTTTTAGGAAATCACAGTTTCCTATGAATTCAAAGATTTATCTTTTTTTTAATACAAGCAATATTCCATTGTTGCTATATTGTACCAAGACATGGAGTAAAACTGTATCTGAAGAACTAAAAATGAGTATCACAAAGAAGGCAAGAGAGAGGTGCCCGGTGGGTATAATCCTACTGCAACATATAACTAACAAGGATGTAAAAAATGGGAGTAAAAAACATCATCAAAGAATTGCATGATAGGAAAAAAGAGTGGGCCAGTTAGATGTAGAGGTGAGGGATGATAGCTAGATACTTGCAGAGCTCCATTGGTATCTTCACAATAATAAGAGAAATGGAGGAAGACCTCTGTCTAAATAAGTGTATACCCTGAGGCAAAATTATTCCTGGATATAGATAAGATTTTCACAGGATAGGCAGGCATGGATGGATTGTAAATTTCATTATTGGAGAGAACTCTCAAATTAATAAAATAACAGCTCTATTTGAGTCTGTGCCAAACATTGTATTAGGCAGGTACCGATATTCATATATTACATATATAGTGATTTACAGGGTCAAGAATAATATTTAAGTCCTCTGACTCCATATCTAGTATCATTTTCACATGCAATCTGATCCCAAATAATCACAGAGGGCTCACAAATCCCTCACAAATTAAATTAACTAAAAATGTAAAACAAGCAAAACAGGATATACACATATATGTATATATGTAAGATGCATTTGTATGTACATATGTATGTGTGTAATACACATATATGTATATAGAGATATACTATCATACATACATACATACATATATATATAAAGAGAGAGAGACAGACACAGACAAACAATGTAATTGGAAGTAACAACTATAGCAAAATAATACCAATTACTATGAAATTATAATGATCAAGTTGTACTCAAATATATATCAGACTATGTCTTGTTCCTTTATGGGTATAGTTTTGTTGACTTTTATCATTTAAAAATTTATTTGTTATATGCATTGTTTTAAGGGAAGACTCTCTGGGATAGAGAAAGGGAAAGAATATATTGGTAAATAAAGGTGATGTAAAAATAGAAGGTATCAATCTGTTTTAAAGAAGAATATAGGATACTGAAACATAGTAACTATAGCCTTATGAAAGAAAAAAAAAAACAAGCCAAATATCATCCATAACATTTAATTTCCTTCTAGTTTTGAGTGATAAGTTCCATAGACATAGAGGAATGAGAGATGGGTCCTATCTTGATTGCTTTGATAATTTTATTTATATCATTTACCACATTATTAATTAAAAAAATAACATGAAGTATTTCCATGATTATTGCTATTAGGTAGTATATTGAGGATGCAATTATTTTTAAATAGTATTAAAGAAATAACAGTGGTGTGAGATTCAGGATTTTGAGTTTCTGGCTTGGTCATAAACTCATGCTGTGACCTAGGAGAAGTCAGAACCTTCCTGAGACACAGTCTTCTCATTTACAAAATGGACAGAGTTAGGATATAAAATTTCTAAGACATCTTCCACCTCTAAGATTCTGTGATTTTCTCAGTATTTATCACAAAGATTCAGGATCTCTACATTCTACTATAGCTAAAATTTGCTACATATAGAAAATTATCATCTCTGAAAGTTTCTTCTCAACAAAACACAATATGAATTTGACATCAAAAAGTAGGAAGTATCATTTTTCTCAGTATAAAGAATCCAAACCTCTGAATAACATCTGTAAAAAAAAAAAAAGTCTATAAACTGTTTCCATAGTAGAAGTTTCTCAGAATTTCTTTTTTGAATGACTACATAAAGATTACATTCAAATTCACAGTGCTTTACCTGATTCATGTATGCAAAAGCCAGAAACAAGTCAGTTTAGGCTCTCTTGTTCCTTCTGTTCAGTCTATGCAATTTTGTGAATTTCCCATAAGTTTTATGATAAAACCAAGATAAGGGAGTGGGTAGAGAGGAAAAATTATGTTTTGGTGAGTAATTTCAGCTCCCCCCTACCCTACCACATATGCTCAGAAACAGATAAAAATGGATTTCTGAGCTAGAAAATTGAGACTATTCATAGATCTAAAGAGGTTGTGTGTTAGAATTTAACTTTAAAAAGCTGGAGAGTTGAAGAAGCATAAAATTTGCCCTATTTAATTTCCAGGCATCTATCTCATACCTTTTTCCAATTTCCTTTGGTTTCAAGTATCTAAATGGCATTTTCACACGGCATTACCTCCTCAAATAGCTCTGCCATTGCTTCTTTCCCCTGACCCAAGTGGGGCATTTTAATCCTTCTACTTCAGCTTTAAAATATTCCTGAAGCAAAGACAATTGGTTATTATGAATTCCAGGTAGCCTCCATTTAAAATTAATTAAATATATAACTTTTTGCACATCAGAATTGATAAAGTAGGGCACTGACTAATTTTACAAAAGTCTCAGAAAGGAATTCTTACAACAGAATAAGATGGATTAGATGGTATCAATAAAATGTAATACTATATTCTTGTCCCTTGGGTCATTTAGATTCTGTAAAATAGAAGCTAACTTCTGGGAGCTATAGTTGTAGAAAGAGAGAAAGCCCAGGCAATTGAGATACTTTCATAAACATGGGAAGAATGAGGGGAGTAATAGGAAATGAGGGAGAAGAGAAGAGAAGAGAAGAGAAGAGAAGAGAAGAGAAGAG
>NW_020954619.1:26246925-26330991 GCF_900497805.2 Vombatus ursinus
AAGAGAAGAGAAGAGAAGAGAAGAGGAGAAGAAGAGAAGAAATAATACTCCCACCAATGATAAGCTTATAAGAATAATTAGTGGTTTTAATCTTGACAAGGAGGAGGTCCATTTCTTCCTCCGGTGTCTGAAGCAAAAGAGGAAATGCCTTTTTAGCTGCAGGATAGGGGAATGAGAGAGCTCAAGATGTATATACTCAATTTTCTCACTAAAGTAAGAGCTGATGTCATCTGCTGTGAGAAAGGTGTGTGGGATTAGGGATGGGACATGAAGAGAAGAGAGTAGAGGTTTTAAAACAGCTGTTGTGGTAGGAGCATGATAGACTATTAATTCAGAGGTGGAGGAAGGTATAGACATAGCAGTGAAAAGCTAATTGGAATTAGATTACATGAATTTGTAGTAGATCAAGTCTGCACAGCTCAATGACTCTCCCCAGCAGTGTAGAGCAGTAGGAGGGAAGAAGGTGAATAAAGTCAGAAACTAGGTTGCTATGCCAATTCGATTCAATCCAACATATATTTGCTGAGCGTGTCCTATGTATTTAGCATCTGGAAGGAAAACTGAAGCCTTTATAAAACCATAGAGTATAAGGAGTACAAAAGTGAGGGACTTCAAACAACAAATAACTTCATTAATGTTAATATATACATGATGTGTATACATATTTTAGTCATATATATTTAATATATGTTTAGTTATCATATTTAGCTAATGTATTGCTTATATAATTTGTGTATGTATTATGTATATGTATTACTTATCAAGAGAAAGGTAGCAAGGAACACTGAATAGAGAATAGGCCTGGTAAGACATACTTTAGGAAAATTGTTTTGGCAATTAAAGATCTCTTAGATGAACTTTGAGGTAAAGATAGTTTCCTAATTTGACAAGTTAATTTATTTATAACATAACCTGATGTCCCATTTAAGTTTCCCTAATGTGTTATTTATATTTCTTATGACTGACTTTTGATTCTGGACTTAAGCAATATTTTTTATTACATTTATGGAAATATCAGTGATGAGAAATCATTTTCATGCTACTGAAATCTGAATATTGAGCATTGCAAATAGAGTCTGAAATACCTTACCTACTTCTTAAAGAAGTAGACCCTTTAATTCATCATTGTTGTATTTAGTCTCATAGTAGGGTTACAGCAAAGATTTGTGTTTGAGGATTTATAGAAAATTGGTAACCAAGAAGTTAGTGTGAACATGAGTTTTCTTACTATGTGAGGCAGCAAGTAGGCACAAACTAAAGTGACCCAGAGACACTGTACCACAACTTAGACAGATTTGCCCACACAGGGCCAATCACTCATGCGAGGGAGACATGTACAGTGGCAAAATCTCAGTAGGGGTACATGAGAAGACGGGCATCTGAACAGAGAAGTTTTAGACTTAAAGATGGTCTTGGTAAAGAACAGGCACTGGATGCCAGATATAGGAGGGAACATTTTAAACAGACACAGATGAAATGGGAAATTCTTTGAGTAGATTAACAATATGAGACTCAAGTGAGGGAGTTTCTTACTCAAAACAAGATATTGGGTGAGAGTCTGAAACTGTAATCAAGGACCCTGGAAATGAATTTTGTCAGATACTCTTGCAGTTAGCCAAAAGTCTGTACCAACCAGGAACCACAATATTTTATAGGTTTGACAGAATCAAAATGAATCAAGGAAGAGGAAAAGTAAAGGTTATTTGTTTATATTTTTATGATTGTCAGTATCACAGCCTATGTGACTCTATATTTGAGTTCTATTATTTATACTACATCAAATAATATATTTCGATTTTCACAATCATCGTATTAATTTATATTTTGAAGACCATTTCCCTCATAATAGTAATCATATTGTTTTTGCATGCCAATATTACTTTTCTCTGTGTTCTGAGAATCTTCAGTCCTAAAAACGGTATTATATCATTATCAAATGTCTCTCCCTTCTTTTCCTCCCCAAAGGAAACTTTATTTTTTTTCTTTTGCAATTGTTTTCTCCTTTACATGCAACAATATTATCTCTAAGGTTTAGGAGTACCTCTTAGAGAACTCTACATCACACTGAGAAGAGTATCTTTTTTTTGTGAACTTGAATGCATTTTTGCCATCACTTTTCTGTGTCCCAGCACACTGGATGCTGCTATTTTGTGTCTGTAGGAGTGAGAAATGAAAATGCCAGATTTATGACAACATGATGCATTGATTCAACCCACATGAATATCATTAGTGTCATAGTCTGTCGTCTTGTCTTGTGGCAAGTTATATTTTCCATAAAAAATAATACTGTAATTCTAATTTTTCTTGATATTTTGCATGCTTTTAGGCATTTTAACTATCCTAATAAGGCTCACAATGAGTTATTTTTTCTTAAGAAACTTGTGATTTTTTTCAAGAAGCTTATAAATTAATGTAATTAAAATCAATGCTGCATAAAATAATCTTAAAATTGTATGTAATATCTCTCTAAAATGCATTAGTACAAGCAAGTGTCATATCTTCTCTAAAAATTCAAATGAAATTCTCCATTCAGTGTAAATTTTATTAACTATATAAGACATGTGGATTTTACATTTGACATTTATTGAATATATAAATGCATGTTTGTGTGCATTTCTATAATCATTCTTCTAGACTTGCCTTTTATTTTGCTCATTTACATTTAACAGCTAACATTTGAGAAATATATTCACTGCTTTCTTTGTTCTTGTTAAATGCCATAATATTAAAAATAATCTTAGAGAATCATAGTTTTAGAGTCAAAAGGGGCATTAGGTGCAATATAATCCAAACCACTCCTTCATTTTTTGTATGATCAGAGTAAGAATAAGAAAATCTGACCTTAAATCTCTGAAGTAACAAGTAGCACACAGAACAAAGGATTCAAAACCCCATCTTCTGACTCTGTACCTACGACAGAAGCAGTGATGAGAAGTAGGTAATAATTGAGACCTAGCAATGGCAAGTCTCTGGAAAGAGTCAGGAAGGAGAAGAATTTGGAGGAACCCGTGTAGAAAACAGAAAAGAAATCACATGTGTGAAGAGGGTGCTTAGGGTCATATAATTTTAGAATTAATAAGGACTTTAGTAATTATTTAAGCCAACCCTCTCAAATTTTCTAGAAATTTAATGAGAGAAAGAAAGGTGCAAAATATTTTTTTAAAATAGCTTAAGAGTCAGAAATATCTGATTTCAAGACTGGACTCTGCAAATACAAGCTTTGTGATCTTGGGCACTTTATGTAATCTCTCAATAGACCCAAGGCAACATATAAGACTATAAATTGGAGAAGATTCTCTGATGTATATCAGTAGCAATGATTTCCACAAGAAAAGATCTGTACACAGGTAATATCACAACTTTTAAAAACTTTATTTTTTCGCATTTACCATAAAGCCAAAGTAGAATACACATTTACATGAATTTAAACTACATTACAAACTTTTCTATATGATCCTAGTGGCATGTGCTTTGAGACTACATTAAAGGGATCTTAATATTCTTGCATGATCTCTGATGCTGAACTGTTCTGGTAGGAAGGAGTAGGGAAAGGAATAACTATTTTTATAACACCTACTATGTGCCAGACATTCATTGCACTTTTTTAAATAAATATTCTTTCATATGATTTTCATACAACCTTGTGAAGTAGGTGCTATTATTATACCCCTTTTACATTTGGGGAAATTGATGCAGAGGTTAAAGTGGCTTTCCCAGGTTCACAATGCTAGAGAGTGTCTGAGGCTAGATTTGAACTCAGGTCTTCCTGACTCCAGGCTCTATACACTGTACCAACTAGCTTCCTCTCTAGTCAGGGACTATTAGGTAGAGAGTTCTACAGTACCTACAGATTGCCCAATAATAGGGTGCTTTTTAATGAATATTGAGTATAATAATGAGTATAATGAGTATACCCAGAATCAAACCCAAAGAACATAATTAATTTTTAATAAATGTGTTTTCCCTGTTCTATAATTTAAAATAAAATGAAAGAAAGAGGAATCCTTGAATAAGCTTGAATAAGACTGATCTAAACATGTTCTCCATGTCTTAGATTCTTTATTTTTCACCCTGAAAAGCAATTGCTAAAAGCAGTTAATAATATGGAGGCATGTCTTTGTCCTTGTTTATAGAGAACTGTCAGTTTATACTCATCCTACAGCTGTTGCAGAAAAAAAAATAAGACACATTATTTCTTCACACTGAAAACTGACATCATTTATTTAATAAGTATTTCTTGGATTGATCAAAATAATTGCAAATTTTTATGAATTTATCTAGACATAAAAATGCCTGGCTATGGTGAAGTTAATTTACTGTGAAGTAATACAAAGAAGGCCATGATCATTTGTGTTATTTACCTGTTGGACATATGCAGAATGATTAAACTTTCCTCCATGAAATAAACATTTGAAATTGTAATTGTCTGTCTATCTATCTATCTATCTACCTATCTATCTATCTATCTATCTATCATCTATCTATCTATCTATCTATCTGTCTGTCTGTCTGTCTGTCTGTCTATCTATCTGTCTGTCTTTCTACCTATCTAGATCCATTTTCATGCATGTGACCATAGACAGCTCACTTACCTCTTCTGTTAAATATTTGAATTCTTTAAATTAGAGTTAAGAATTATATCCTAGTCAGAAAAGATATTTTTCACACAAGGTGTCCTCGACATGAATCAAAATCACAGCTATTGATACGCCTTGCATTGATATTTGGTTCTGAAGTAGGACCAACTATTGGTGGTCTGAGAAAAAAAATAATCATCAGAGTTCTCATTTTCTGAGGACTAACCAAGAGTTAGGGAAAAACAAAAGAAAGAAAGAAAAATCTTAAATGTATTAGTCTAGCAAGTATCATAGATCTTCCTGTAGGAAGTCACAGCTCTAGTGATGTAATTTGAAAAGAAAAATATTTCCTTCTTCTGAGGTTTGCAACTACTCTCTTTAGACTGACCTTAGAACTTGATAAGACTTAATTTTCCAGTTTCATAAGCACTGAAGTCCAACATTAGAAACTCCAAACTAAATCTAGAGCCTAAACACCAACATTGGTCCAGAGTTCTCAGGCCTATCATTTTCTTAAAAGGAGGGGAAAAGTAGGAATGTAAGCATAGGCTAAAGTAGTACTCTACTAAATCAAAATACATTATGAACTGGGATTTGCTTGTTATATTCCAATTATGTCATTCCTAGTACCTTTGTTATGAAATAGGTCTTCATGTGGAAAACATCTCAATTATCATGAGGAATCTGTGTTGTTTTTTTTTTTTAAATTGGCAAGCTTGAACATTTCAAAGCCACTTCATCAAGTGGCTTTCTTGATTTTATAAGTTATAAAATGTTGCTTGTGGTTGCTATAGTTGGCGAGGAAGCATATAGTTCTTCACTTTCTCTGTGGCTTTATGTCCCTGGACAGCTAAGATGCCATAAATCAGCAATGATCTTGTTAGGTTTTTGGTTTAGTTTGGTTTCTAAAATTGTGACAGTTTTTTTTTATTAATTCATATATAACATGCATTAGTCAAGTCACTTCCATACTGTGACCTCAGTTTCATATTCTAGGAATGAGTTACTTGGACTAGATTATCTCCAAAGTTTATTCCACTTCAAAAATTCTCAGTCATCCACTTAAATATACATTTCCATCACTGTCCTTTATGGTGATTTTGGAGGACTAGGTTTCCACAAAATTGACAGATCCAGAAAGTGATGGTAAAAAGCAATAGGTCTTTATTACTGACACATTTTACTTCAAATCGGGGAAAGTGCTTAACTTGAGATAACTGGAGTGGTGGTGGAGGAAGGCAAGAAAGAAGAGAGGAAGGGGTGAGCAAAAAGCGAAAGAAGAGTGTGCAAAGATGTATTAGGATCACAGTCATCTGAGAGACAAGCAAAAAACCCTACAATTCTAGAAGGCTAAAGTATATCTATGAATTAGAAATTGGAAGAGGCCAGGAATTGGATGAAATGATCTTGATTCCATGGTAAGAGGGAGGAGGATAATGACCATCTGAAAGGCTCCCATAACATCCAGTGCTCCTGCTAGAGTAGACTGTTTCCAATTCAGTGAAGACATAACTGGGTTATCACACATGACAGATCTTTTCCTTGATCTAGAAGAAGTCTCTTAATAGGGACTTTTGGCTCAGTGATATTTCTAGTCTTGAATGACACAAGTAAGTAGAAGCCAGTCATCTGGGAAAATGAAAGAGTCTGGAAAGGAATACTCTAAAAATGGGGAATTGTAGAAAGTGAGTAGAGGTAGGACACCACGCAAGAGAAGAAAGCATATCTGTAGCAAAGAGAGTTATCTGAATTACTGAACCCAGAGAACCAAAGATTTTTCTGAACATGCATAGTGGTATACTCCAGAAATAGAATATAAGCTTCTTACATGGTGGAGGACTGGTAAGTACAGTAGAAGGAGCCAGATTTGGAGTCAGACAAACAGTGATCACACTGGTTCTATGACAAGGGTCACTTGTGTGAACTAAGGCAAGTCACTTTACCTGACTGAGCCTCAGTTTCCCTAATACCCAAAAAGCAAAACGAAACAAAAGTTTAGACCAAATAACCTCTAAGATTGAAATTTTCGAGTGTTTGCACTTTTGTCTTTGTGTCTCCAGAAGTTTAAACAATGCTTGTAAAGTAACAGATATGTAATAAATTCTTGTTGGATCCAGTTGAATTAAAGTCTGAGTCTATTTTTTTTATTCTGTTATATTCTGTTCTACTTTGCAATTCTAGTACCTAGCACATAGATTCATAATTTATTTACCTTCAAAATGTATTAAGCACCTACTCTATACAAGGCACTGAGGATATGAAAAAAACAGGAAATCTTTTATTTCAAGTAATTGGTATTATTTGGGGGGGAAAGGTAGGGGATATAAGCTGTGCATTGCTAAGTACATGCGACATAATTTCAGGGAGAAGAAAATCCTTGTAACTAAGAAAAATCAGGAATGACTGGTTTTAATTCAAGTAGAATCTGAATCATAGAAACTAAGAGTTTTAAAGTACCACAGAAGCAGTTTACTCCATACTGTAGTTGTACAAGAATCTCCTTTACATGTGTTGGAGATGACTTTAGTACCAGCACTATCACAGGTCAGATTATATATTGAGATGAAATATGGCACTCACAAGTCCATGAACAATTAATTAAAGATTTACTTTGTCCAAGTACAGCAAGGATACGCAACAAGGATAAAGTGGCATTTGACTTCTCTGAAAGTGACTCCTCCTCTCTGTATGGAAATGTGTGGTCATCACAGGAGGATATGGTTAAGGTTATATTGATTCCCATGGTCTTTAGAAATTCGTCAAATTGGAGGGACACTGGCTTCCCATGCCTGGAGCTTTTTAATGCCTTTAGATAACAAAAAAAAGAAAAGAAAAGATTTATAGGGCAAGCTGTGGCCAACCAGGACACAGAAGGCAACTTGAAAAGCTTTTAGGGGAAGCTAAAACAGGTTTAAAAAGGCAAACCAGATTGACCCAGGCCTACCCCATTTTGTGAGGGAGAGGAAAGAGACTGCATCAAGGAAACATTCAAAAATAATATTCCTGTTACAATACTATACCAAAGCACTTGTTTGCACTCAATTCAAACCTGAGCCAAACCTTGAAATAAATGAAGAATTCTAAGGATATGAGAAAGGAGTTCATTTGCTGCTGTTTCCAGGAAATAGCCTGGAAAAAAGCACAAGAATGGAAGATCCAGTTCTAGGTTTCAGGAATAGAAAGAAGGGCAGTTTGACTGCATCACAGAGTAATTGAAGGGAGAAGGGAAATATAGAAGAGTAGGTAGGAACCAGGTTATGAAAGTCTGCAGATATCAGGCTGAGTAGTAAGTATTTTATCCTTCAGTGAATAGGGAACTATGTTGGCACTTAATAAATTGTTGAATTGATTAGACAGAGTAGCATGTTGTTACTAAAAGGTTACTCACTTCATCAGTTCAGTGCTCTAATTTTAGAGCTGAATGAACTGAAGCCCAAAGAGGCCAAGTGATTTGTCTAAAATGTAACTGGTTATTTGGAGAGTCATAGATGAGAACTAAGGTCACCTGGCTCCCAGACCAGGTCTCTATGGATCGTGATATCATGTTATAAACTGTTCTCATATCAACATAGTATGCAGTTATATTTACCTCTCCCTGATCATTTAAGATATTCTTTACCAAAAGCTTCAATGCAGATAGTTTCAGGATTGTCTTCCAAAGGAAAAAAAAAATAATCACAGTAAATTAAACTGACATTTTTCATTCCTTAAAAAAATCATACCTTTACTCTCTGCACAAATCAGAGAATAAAACTCCAGTGATATGCAGCAAATATTGATTTCATTTATGTATTGTGAGGCAAGATGAAGCCAATATCCCTCTCTTCGGGTTACTTTATTCTGCTGTGGATGAATCTTGGTGATGAGGTGAGGTGAGGCAGATTGTATATAACCCTGGGAATACAGCTTTTTAACATAGCTGCTGAGTCAACTCTGAAAATTCACACTTCTTCTTGGTACAAGATAAAATGGGCTCTAACATGTACCCAACACCTTCTCCTAGTTCTGCTATGCTGCTAAAAGAAATTAACAAATTCTTAAGAACCTGTTAAATTTCATGTTGATATCCTGTTAACACCTGGATCTGAACAGCAGGAGAGTTTTGACTGTGTTGAACAATGGTATCACAAATTTATGCTATAGAAAGAGGAAACAAATAGGTGAAAAGAAGTCTAGAATCAGAATTATGGAACTGCAAGTGCCCATGTCAATCATCTAGCCAAGTTACTTTATTATCCAGGCAACCCCAGATATGTAAGTGATTTTTTGAAAGGCATGTAGTCTCCAATGAAATTCTTCTGATTCCTAGTCTAGTGCTCTTTCTGTCACCACGTATTAACCTCCCCATCCATGAACACCCCCACATTCATTTAAAATCCTTAGTAATTATTCTAACAAATAGAAGAAGCATGCCATAGCCAACAGAAAGCTGACTTAAGAGCCAGAAACATCTTTGTTGAAGCCCCTGTCTGACACATACTGGCTGTGTGACCTAGAGCAAAGCAATTAACATCTCAATGCTTTAGACCGCTTTTGAAGACTAAAAACTACAGATCAAGTACTCTGTGTTGCTAGAAGGAGTTTCTTTATCTGGTCTATCTATCACTGAAACCACAGGCCCAGTACCTATTACTTACATTAGCTGATTATAATAGAGTTAAATTATCATATGTCTTTTTTTAGACAAGTTTGGTCATTATAATTTTATAAAATTTTTTATCTTTTTTTTTGGTTGTTGTCCTTTCCAATTACATTGTTTTAGTCATTGGATAAGTTGTTTTCCTACTCCTGCTTACTTTAATTTGCATAATTTCATCTCTCTTCTCACATTTCATTTTATCCATTAATTTTCATCATTTCTTACAACACAGTAATACTTAATTACCTTCATGTTCTAAAATGGTTTCAGCCATTCCTCAACCAATAGGTATTTACTTTATTTCCTAGCTACTGTAAGAAAGAATGCTACTTATAAATATATCAACGTACATGGAACCAATATTTTTATCATTGACCTCAAGTTATATGTATAATAGCAGACTGTCTCAATCAATGAGTTCATTTTCAGTATTTTCATCACTTTCTTAGCATAATTCTAATGTCCTTTCCAGAATGATTGGACCAGTTCACAACTCTATCAATATTATTAAGCCTATCAATATATAACCCTTCCAACATTGACTACATCCATTTTTTTCATTTTTTGCCAATTTGCTAGCTTTAATTTACCTTATTACTAGTTAGTTGAATCAATTTTTCATACGATAGTCACCTGCTGTTCTTATTTTGTTATTTTTTTCATATTCTTTTTTTATTCACTGAGGAAAGGCATTTGTTCTTATACATTTCTTTTTAGTTCCCTGCATTTAATGGATATAATATCTTTATTAGGGTTATTTGATGTGAAGTTTTTGGGGTTTTTTGTGTTTTTTTTTTTCCAATCAACTGTTTCCCTTCTTATTCTGATTTGATTGATAGAAAAAAATTTAAATTTCATGCAAGAGAAAGTACCTATTCTATTTTATTTTTTATATTTGTGATTCCCTCTCTCTCTTGTTAGGCTTAAATTTCTCCCCCTGGCAAAAGCTTTAAAAGGTTGTCTGGGCTGTTGATTTTCTATCTTTATTTTATTTTTTTAATATGCTAACCTTAGGTATTCAGCTTACATATCCATTTTGAGCTTATTATGGCCTATGTTGTAAGACATTGATCTAAATGTAATTTCTGCCAACCTGATTTCCCAGCAATCCTTGTCAAATACTGAAATGTTAGACAGTTAATTTACATTCTTTTGTTTATTGAACACTAAGTTATTAAGTTCAATGGTATCTGATTCTTCCTTATCTATTCTGTTCTACTGATGCACTCTTCTGTTTTTTTTTAATTAGTACTAAATAGTTTTGATGATTAGTGCTCTAAATAACTTGAGCTATAGAAGTACTATTTTTTATTACCACTTTTAAAAAATATTTTTTTCTGACATTTAATTTTTTTCCTTCAAATGAATTTTGTAATTATTTTTCTAGATCTGTGAAGTGTCCCATTACTAGTTTTGTATAGCATTAAATATGAAACTTAAATCAGGTAACATTGTGATTTTTGTTATATTGGCATAACCCAATCATGAACACTGAATAGCCTTCTAGTTAGTTGTCATTCTTTAGTTATTTTGTTATTTAGTTATTTTAGACATTTAGGTATTTAGTTATTTTAAACATTTTGTAATAGTCTGTGTTACAAAATATGTACAGATCTTGAATATGCCTTGATAGTCAGATGCCTTGACATTTTGTGTCTTTTTTTATTATTTCAAATATGACTTTTCTTTTATTATTTTATACT
Organism: Vombatus ursinus; assembly: GCF_900497805.2. Taxonomy (NCBI): domain Eukaryota; kingdom Metazoa; phylum Chordata; class Mammalia; order Diprotodontia; family Vombatidae; genus Vombatus; species Vombatus ursinus. The sequence continues at coordinate 26,257,845 of NW_020954619.1, forward strand.
GGATTTTCTTATTGCTACGAAGAAATGATAATTTTTGTGAGTTTATTCTATATTATGTTTTTTTAACTAATATTATTAGTTCTCTTATTTACCTGAGTAGAAAAAAATCAAGATATGTAATGGAAAAACATTTAACAGTTTTAAAAGAATCAGTGTTGACATTATAATAAGAAATTGTTATTATAATTAATAACTGACATTTAAATAACACTTTGAGGTTTGCAAAATACTTTATACAAGATATCTCATTAGATCTTCACAATAGCCCTGTATTTCTGTCTTTACAGGTAAGGAAACTGAGGATGAGGGAAGTAAAGTAACTTAAACAAGGTCAAACTGAAGAGGTTTACCTTTGCCCCTTTTCCCTTTTTGCCCCTTTTCAAAAGGAATTTGACTCCTTTGTTTACAATTCCCAGAAAAACCTTAAAACTTTTAGATTCTCTCTTCGAAATCTTATTCAAATGCACTTTCCTTCCTGACCCCAAAAAGAACCTGGCTTCAGTTTGTCTACCTGTTCCAGGAAAACCTTAAAGTTTTAGAAATTGCTTTTATTTCCCTTTGTAAGCAAACTTCCCCTTCCAGCTCCCTTCATTATCTATTCTCATTGTCTGTTCAGATCTCTCAGACATTCCAAATGGAAATTCTCACCTGGACCCTTCCTCTCAATCACCTCCCCCCTTCAACTGCCCTTGCATTGTGGCTACACCCAATCTCCCTTCCATTGTTTCACCTTCCTATGGCCTTTGGTCACTTCTCACCTTTAATCCTAGCTAGGCACCATGTGGTCCAGGACCCAGGAGTTCTGTTCACCCCAGCTTACTAGCCACTCCCATCCAGATCTACTTAGACCCCTCCTCCCATCACTCCAAACTGCTTGGCCACTCCTAGACCCCTCCCCCAGTCTTTCTGTACTTAAGTTTCACCCCAGCCCCCATTCAGATGCTGGGAATTTCTCAAGCCTGAAGGCTGAGACTCCCATGCTCCTCCTCACAGGCATCACCTGGCCTCCTTAGCCCCCAGCCCCCATTTAGAAGCTGAGCTTTCCTCACAGGCAAGAGGTTGAGACTGCCTCACGCCTGCTCGTCCTTATGAGTGTCACCTGGTCTCCCCCATTCAGACTCCCATTTAGATCACTGATGTTTGGGTTCCTTAGGAGTCTGGTCTATATGTTTTATCTTTAATAAGCTTTTTCTCTGGCTGGAAGAAAATCTGGGTTGAATTCATTCAGGCAGATTCGGTGCTGTGATCTGGGGCTTTTTTCCCAGCATCCCCAAACCTCCCGCGATCTTGGGGTGCCTCTGTGCATCTAGGAGCACCCCAAACCCCCCCCACCTCTTCAAAACAATTTGTCTTAAATACATTGCTTCACAAAAGGGACTATCATGCATATGCAAGCTTTCCTTGTAGGTTTAATCATAGGGAGAAAATTCCTATATAATCTTATTTAACAGTATCAACTGATGGATATAAAATAGGGTTACATGGTTAACAAATGTGTTTGCCACTACCATGGAAGGTGTCCCATTCAGAGTCCAAATGGAAGCTATATTACCTATAGATGGTGAGGTTCTCTTAATCAGTGATATCCAAATCTACCCTTTTAAGGGGTGAGAGAGAGAGAGAGACAGAGAGAGCCTTTATGTGTATATTTATTTACAAATTACATGTATGTGCATATACCACTATGCTAATAATTATATACATTATATAACTTATATTAAATAAGCTTAAAAGAATGAGATAAAACCATGAAATAACTGATCCTAAATTTAATAGAGAGTCACTGGAATTTGGCTTATGGCCATGATTGAGCTTTATAAAAAGCATTTGGAAGCAATATAGATGATGCTTTTGAGGCAGGGGAATTCTTAGTAGGGTAAACCAAGAGGTTATTTTGATAGAGGGTTAAAGTGATTCAGGCTTGCACTGGGATGATGGTTAAGTGAGTTTAAGAAGGGGGTAGACATGAGAAACAAAAAGGTAGAACCAATGAGATTTGGCAACTTATTGTATATACAAATGTGATGTGAAGGAAAGCAAGGAATTGAAAATGATAAAAGGGTTGTGAGAATCTGGAAGGATGGAATAATGATGGCACTGTTTTCAATAATAATGACATTTGGGAAATGGTTAGGTTTAAGGGGAGATATTTGAAAAAATCAACAGCAACCATCCATGGTAACTCATAATATGCGACAAACTATATTGGACATAGACTATGCTTTCTCAAAAAAGTGTGTGTGTATGTGTGTATATCTATGCATGTGTGTTTGTGTGTGTGTTGGGGTGGTGTTTTACTCATTGGTCACTGTCTGTAGGTCAGAGCATACACTCTAATGCAGCAGCTACAAGGTGACTGGGAGGCAGAAGATGGGCACAGAACTTGGCTTATTTTTTTCTAGAATTAAACACCAAATAAAATGAGAATTTCTATATGTAAAGTAGAAAACAAAAGTAGGATTGCAAATGAAGGTATAATCCTGTATTATGTACAGTTTTCTTTTAAATATATTATGAAATCAGCATGTAATTTTCAAAGCTATCCTGTTTGTCTGGATCTCTTTCTTACCTTCCATTTTTTTTTTCCTGTGCTTTAAAAAAAAATCTTCAATGACCTTCTTTCCTTTTTTCATTTTCATTTTTTGAGGGGCAAAACTATTGCTAGCCTGCTATCATTCTTACCTCATCCCACATCAATTGGAAAACAAAAGAAGAAAAAGAGAAAGAAAAGTCTTGTAACAAATATACATGATTAAGCAAAACAAATTTCTACAGTCTCCATGTTTAAAATGTTTGTCACTTTATATGCCTTGAGTACAAAACCTCTCTGTTAGGAGGTAGGCAATATGCCCCATCATTGGTCCTCTTTAACTGAGAATAGTCATTGTATTCATTAGAGTTCTTAAGTCTTACACTTATTATTCTTTACTCCATTTTTGTTATTGTATAAATTATTTTGGTTCTACTCATTACACTCTTTATCAGTTCTTACAAGGCTTCCAAATTCTCTGAAATGATTTCTTTCATCATTTCTTTTGGTAAAATAATATTTTATTATATTCATACCATAATTTGTTTAGCTCTTCCAAATTGTTGTGCATCTTTTTGTTTTCTATTCTTTGCTACTATATCTGCATTTGAAGATTCTATGCTCAAATCTTGACTCTTCCTCATGCAGCATGTGTGATTTGGAAAAGTCAATAACAATCTGTTCTTTGGTTTCCTGACCTGTAAAATTAGGTGGACGGACTTGGTAGTCTTTCAGTCACTTTCTAACACTGAATCAATAAATTTATGAAGCAATCAGTTTATATTCAAAATATTGTGCTAGGTTCTTGGAGAGAGGCATGGGACAGAGAGTGAAGACAATACAGTACCTGATTTTAGTAATGCTTGTTGATTAATTGAGATAGATAAATGATAATAATAAGTGCGGAAGATAAGAGCATGAATTGGGGTAGGAGAGGTCATGTAATGTGACACAATATTGGCAGGTTTGTTTAGTTCCCTACTTTTCAGTGTCAGGTGTTTATGGACAAATCTTTGCTGCCTCTTTGTGCTTTCCTTTATTCTAACTGACATAAATCATGCCCAAATATCAATCAAACTCTAGCCTTCTGAAGTGTCATTTAAGCCTAGCAGACTTGGTTTTTTTTATAGATTAAAATGTACAATAATTAAAATAAATAGTACTAGTAAAATACAAGTGGTGAAAAAAAAATCACCTTCCTCATAAAAAAGCAATTCCTTTGTGGAAATATCTTTGAAAGTGATTGTTAGGGATTTTCCTTTCAAAAGATTCAACTTCACATATGAACAAAAGATGTTTGATCATCTGTCTCTTCTACTTTCTCTTTTGAATATAGGAAAAGCACAAAATGATGTCTTTAAAAGAAGGTGGCCAAAAATAGAAATTAATTTTAAGTGTTGAATTGGCATTTCTTTTGTTTTATGGTTTCATTTATTAGACTTCATTATTTTTAAATTATTTGACCAAGCATATTTTTTCTATTAAATAGGTATGTATGTATGTGTATATATGTGTGTATATATGTACATACATACATACACACTATGAAAAATGATTTTTACAGAGCATCCCCCCCTAGACAGCCCCTTCTCAAAAGTTATTCACAAGTATATTACTGGTCAAATTCCAACTCAGGCCTGAAATGATTTAATCTGCTCAGGTTTGGGTGGAGACTGATTCTTCTGCCTAGATAGTCCAAGACTAGGGATGGTATTTCCTCTGTTCAGTTGGCAGGATGATATCAACCCCAGTTGGCCAAGATTAAGTGACCTAAGTTTTGTACTCAAGACCTCATTTTAATATAGCCCACCTCTTGGGAATGTCTCCTCTTTGAAGGGCATATAACCCTGTACCCCCGAATCCCAAAGTGAGCCAGTTCTTAATTGACCACTTAGGAGGGCCCAGTTTTGGCCTGAACTCTCATGCAAGTCAAGCCAGCCTGAGAAAAATTAAACCATGGACACGTGCACCCCAGTTTTGTTTGTCACTGTCTTAGAACAGATTCTGTAATTTATTGGGGTTTGACAACACACACATATTTGTGTGTATAGATGTGTGTATATGTATATACACACAGTTATGAAATGCATGTAGGTAACCCTTTTAGAAAAGTTCATGGAAAGTATTTATACTTATTCAATTAAGGTTAAGCTGTCAGGACATTACTCTTGAAAGAAGACAGAAAAATGACCTCCCTAATTACAGTGGCACAATATTGCTATCTTCTGAGATGACTGCAAGAATTGAAATTAGCTACTGAAAGCCATTTACTTGTTAAATAGCATCAATTCAAAGCAATAATTTTAATATTAATTGAGGCTGTTTCTTAGAACGATTATTTCAATGTTAAGGTTCACTCATTAAAAGTGTTTTCATATGAAGAAAACCTGATGTTTGACCCCACCATCTCCCTCTGGCAAATTATCTGTTTATATAATAAACTTAACAGGTAACATTTATCCCTGATTTCACTGCTGGACCTTGGATTCCTCAGCTGTAAAATTAGAGTATAAGATTCAATGATATTGAAGGTCCCTTGTAACTCTAGATCTGTGATCCTTTTTTTTTTTTGCAGTTTAAGGTAAACAAAGAACTTTAGAAATATTACTTCTTTTGTGTTTTGCAAAAACAACATCAGCAGCAATATATATATATATATAATATATATACATATACATACATATATACACACACATATATGTGTATGTGTATATATATGACCAAATAGTGAGGTAGTTAATGCTAATACTATCAATCACAATTTAAAGAGGAGAAAGCTGAAAGCTAGAGAGATTAATTACCTTGCCTAAATTTTTCTAGACAATAAGTAGTTTTGTTATAGAACTCAGTACTTCTGGATCCAAATTCAACACTTTTCTGTTAGACTACATTGCTTTCTTACCGATATCCTTGGGTATGTATTTACCATAACAGAGACTTTTTGATACTTCTTTTGTATAAAATGGAGAGCCTAAGAGGATTATGTAAAGTAAACTTCTCCCTAGCACCTCCATTCAAGGCTATCACATTTAAATTTCAAAAATTGAACTGACAAGCCTAGGAAGGAGCCATTGCTACTCCTGATATAAAACTAGAGAACTAGGTGGTGCAGTGGATAGAGCTGTGAACAAGGAGTCAGGAAGGCCTGAGTTTAAATCTGACCTCAGAAATTTACTACTTGTGTTATCATGATAATGGCATCTAACCTCTCTAAATCTCAGTTATCTCATCTGTAAAATGGAGGTAATAATAACATCTACCTCCCAGGTTGTCTTAAGAATAAAATAAAATATTTATAAAGCTCTTTTTTTTGCAAAACTCAAAAGTGCTATGTAATGATAATCATTTAAGATCAATTGAGCCCCAATAAGGTAAGGGCCAAAAACGTGAATTAATCTTTTCCAAGTGAACTAAAAATGCCCCTTCCTGTGTCAGTAACTACAGGACCAGATGAAACTAACCATCATTCTTCCTGTTTGTGATCACTAAGGACAGGATACCTGGGACCAGACACTCTCTTGAATACTGGGACTTATCTTGGTATCCTATGGACATATGTTATGTAGGGAAAACACAGATATCCTGAATCTATAATTTCAATTGACACTTTGACATTCTCCTATTTTATTGTATTTACAACCTATTCAACTAAGAAACTTCCTTTCTCATGCTATATGTTTAAAAAAACATATGGAGGCTATATATATATATATATATATATTTTTTAATACAGACAATGTTTAAATGTCCTAAAATTGCTTGAGTCAGTCAGAGTTAAAGCTCTGGTGCCATGTACATGTTGCTCACTTAAGGGAATAAATAATATGAATTTACTTATCACCTAGTTTATTGCCTCTTTAACCAACTTTCAGGTGAACAGTAAATACTAGATATCAGTTATTACAAATGATAGATTCATAAACCCTCTGAGCTTTTAAAGATGGGGGGGATCATCAGATCTAGTCTATTTTGGAACAGATATGCCCTCAAAACCATTTCTGAAAAGTGATCATCTAGTTTCTGCCTGAAAACAGTAAAGAAAAGGAATGAGGGAGATGGTCTCAGTGATAAAGCCCATTCTTCTCTTTAAGCAGCCCTAATTATTATTTCCCCAAATCTAACCTAAATCTGTTTTTTTTTCTCCATCGTTCCTGGTCCTTTACTCTTATACTGATCAGATAAAGGTAATATTCCTCAAATATGTGGAGGTTAGAAAAGTAGGTCAAGACTACAATCATGTCCTTCAAATTCAGTTCCTTCAATAAATCTTTATTAAGGCATGGCCTCCAGTTCCCTCACTACCTTTCTTACTTTACTCTGGATGTACTCCAGTTGTTCAATGCCTCTCTTAAAATGTTGAACTCAAAAGTGGACACAATATTGATGAGATCTGAACAGAGCAGATCATATTGCGACTATCTCATCTCTATCATTCAGGATACAATACCTTTCTTGATGCAACTTTATATGATTTTTTTTATAACTTAATATTCCTTACACATAGATCTGTGGACATAACTTCTGTAATGCCTGTACTTCCCAATTAAATATGCTAGAGCTTCCTTTTTTCACAAGGGAAGTAGGCAATAGAGTAACACAACTACTAGCCAATGAGGAGGACTTCTGATGCCCAGGGCTGTTTAACATGCCAGTGATCTTTTGTGAAATAAACTTTAGCTGAACTCAGAGATGCCTGCAACTGCTGAAACCAGTCTTGTCCATCTTAGAGAGAAAAGCAAATATCTTGCTTTCTGACTTATCTAAAGAGAGGTAATCCTCCTGTATTTTGATTTATTGTGTTTACAAATATACTTTCCCTAAACTCCCACTTCCCACCTGACTTCCCAATTTATTGTGTTTCTCCCTTAACCCCCACTTAGTATGTATAAATGCCTCGCCCTTTTCCTACTCCTCTTTGAGCAGTTGAGAAATTGTCTCTGTTGTAGCTTGAAAGCTTCTCTTTCTCAGGCCAATGCAGTTATAATCTTTGTAAATTGTGATTTGACTTTGTCTTATTCCAGGTCCCACTTTTTGGACTTGGAGTTTCTTTCATTTTAGCAGTTCACAAGGAGATTTATTTTATCAGTTCACAGTTTCACAAATCTTCAGTTGGAAGGGACCTCAGATACTTTTCAGTTTATTTCTCATTTTAAAGATCAAGGACTTGAGTGCTAGAGAGGTGAAGGTCATTGTCCAGACTTACCAAGTTAGTAAATGTGACTCAAATACAGATCCATTCTCATTCCACAGCACTGTGATGACTCATCTATCTCCTTCTCTAGACCTCATAATTAATCTTTGGGCTATTATTGATCTTGAATTATGGCAAAACCCCTAGATTATTTTTATGGAAATTGTTTTCTAGCCAACCTCTCTTTTAGTATTTGCAAAGTTAATTATCTTTATACACAATGAGAGAATTTCAAATTATCCCTTTTAAATTTCATCTTTTTAGATTTATCATATAAGAAGCTCTTTGGCATAACATGCCATGGACACTTGGTTTTCTGTTGGAAGTGACCAAGATTTATTGGTCAAGAATGCAACAGAAATTCTTTATTATGAATTTAGAGAGAACATTTTTGTGATTGGGGGTAGACTTCTTTTCCTAATGTTTTTAAATGCTCCTACTTTGGTCTAAAACTTTTGCTGCAGCAAGTTGTTTAGAACTGATAAGCAATAAAACTGAGATTGTCACATCATTATTTCTGATGATGAATCAAGTAAAAAGTATGTTACTTAAGTTTGGGGACACTGCGTCAGTATAGGGAATTTTGGTACTTTGGATTTTTTTCTATTTTTTTATTTTTCTGTTTTAGTGATTAGTATAAAAATAGTTCAGATATATTTGTAACAATAAAGAACTGAATTTTTATCTGCTTTTCTTCTTGTATGCTCCCCACCCCTTTTAACACAACATGGTCTGCCTAATTACTTGGGAATTCTTGTTGGTATATGAAATGGATACAATAATTAGAGATGTGATAAGGTACTCAATTTTGAATGTTATTCATTGAATAAACACTCCTAAGAGACATGCATATTATATGTATGAAATAGCAAAATTGCAGGAATATATTATCTCTGAGAAATGTTACTGAGACCAAATGAATTGGTAATGGACCCTTACAAGTACAGAATGCTAAAGGTTGCAATTATGCTACCCAAATGGAATAGTGAAACTGTTAATATTTGTGGGAATTTTAAAAAAGTCATTCTTGTTTTTGAATGCTAAAAGAGTGTCTAGCATATAGTCACCATTTAATAATTACTTTTGATGGGTTGGGGGAGAATCATCCATCAGACAATTAAGTTGCTGTATGCCCTTGAATAAGTAACTTTATATCTATAAGCTTCAGTTTCCTCATCTGCAAAAAGAATAAATTGGGTTAGATGATCCCTAAATTTCCATAAAAATGTGTATTCAACATCTCTAAATATTTGACTGTTTTCTATGTGTGGAAAAAAAACTATACAAAGAAAAAGAAAGATTCCTCCAGTCTAGCTATGGATAAAAGGAATACTAATAGGAAAAAAAAAGATAAAGTTATAGAACAACATAAGAAAGTTCATGATTAAGAAGCAAATAGATTGAAAAAAATAAAGAAATTTGATTCAATAGATATATATACACTTTAATTGTTCAAGACTCTGGAGATATAAAAATGAATCAAGTATCAGCTCCTATCTTCAAGTATAACCTAAATGGAGAATAAAAAAAATACATGTATTTTTGTTTGTTTATAAGTAGATTGTTTTAAAACTGTTCTTTTGTGAGTACATAGATTATAGAAAACTATTTTAATTATATTTTATTTTGTTGAGTATTTCTCAATTACGTTTTTAAAAATTTAACATTTTTAATAGTTTTGAGTTCCAAATTCTCTTTCTCCCTCTTTGCCCCTCCTCCACTCATTGAAAAGGCAAGCAAAATATCAATTATACCTGTGAAATCATGCAAAACATATTTCCATATTGGCTAGTTCATAATCTGAGCAGCCTAGAAGTGAGAGCATTCCGTCCAAGGCATTGAGAGAGACACGTGAGAAGGAAGGAAAAGATGAGTTTTTTTTTTCCTTCTCCACCATGACTTCCCTACACACACACACACGCACACACACACACACACACACACACACACACACACACACACACACACACACACACACACACACACACTTTTGACTAAAGACTTTGCAAACTTAAAAAGTTCCAGAAGATTTTGGACTTCCCATTGGCCTCCAGCAGTATCAGTTCAATAGCAATGGTACTATGTGCGTTTAGAGGCAAGAATAAACGGCAGAGATAGGATTCAACAATGAACCTATCAGAAATAATACAATACCTAAGAGAACTGTTAGGAGTGCCCCAAAGTAGAAGACAATGATTTCTAGTAAAAAATAAATCCAGGTGGTCTTTCTCCTTTTTTCCCTCTAAATGTGTTCTGAGCTTGAGCCTACTTTTCTTTGGATTCTGTATGAACTTGTTAGAGAGCGTGCCCTCATATTTTGTATCAACCATTTTTACTATCACATTCTTGTAAATATCTGCTTCTAAAGGTTTAAATTAAATCTGTCTGGTAACAGATACTCATTCATAATCATTGAGGGATGTATACCAGTGAGAATTTTTTTAGCTATAGTATTAGAGAATCATCCCCAGTCCCTCAAATTCTCCTGAAACCCTGATTGGACACATACTAGTCACTCTCTGGGGAATCACATTACTAGGTTATCCAATGCCATTGGGAGAGTAGTTCTAGAACTTTTGTTATAGAATATGCCAGATCACCTCCAACATTGTGGTTACCATCATTCTATAATTGCAGTTTAAAAGCCTGATTTAAGTGAAAAAAGCTTGTTTTCTTAAGTTGTTTTATTTTAATATTGTTACCTTACTTAAAGTTAGCTGGAGTAGAAAGCATTAGCCTTGAACACAGAGGTTAAACTCCCAGTTAGGATGTATATAAGATTCCCAGTACAATAACTTTCCACCAATTATTTTTCTAAACTTGTATAACATAGTAGTTGTCTTAGTTGCTTGAGCCTTACAGAGTTAAAATAAGGGGTCCATAGTTTGACAGCTACTAAATGCCAAATATTGGGATGATTTTGCTGATCCTAGATTCAGTATTCTAGGCATACACCATGCTGCTTTTCACAATAATCATAAAGCTGAGGTACCATTTTACTTTTTTTTTTACTTCAGCAAGTAATTTAAGGGAATCATAATATCTTGTGGAATAGAGCTAGCATCATGAAGGCCTGAGTTCTAATTCTACCACTGACACATAATGGCTGTGTTGTCATATGGCTCAAGTATCCAAGGCAAAAATAATAAATATTTTGCAGATCTGCATCTGTGGAAGGAGGTTATAGGTGGAGTTAACACCATTAGAGAAAATCATACAACTGAAATAGCATTGTATTAAAGTAGATATAACACAATATTCAGAGTCAGGAAAAAATAAGTTAAAATGTCATCATAGATACTTAAAAGTCATATCAAAATGGGCAAATCCTTTACTCCTCTCTGAGCCCTATTTTTCTCATTTGTCAAAAAAGGGAATTGGAGTCAGTGACCTCTAATATCTTATGTCTAAATCTATGATCCTATAATCCTAAGAACCAGTCTGAGGGACAAAGTATTTAAATAATAAAAGCAACCAAATGACAGGGTTTTTTTTTTTCATTCAAAGGAATACTGCCTTTTGTCCCTAAGTGGAGTTTTGGTTTTTTTTTTTTTTATAATTTTATGGAACATTGGCTGCGTAATAGGAAGGACAGTGGAATGTTTGAAGGCATGTCACTATGGAAACTACATTCTTTTTATACAATTGATTTTTAGAGGACTGCTACCAATGTTTCTTCCAAGTCAACACCTTTACAGAAATTTCTTTCTTAGCTATCACTTTAGCTTTGTGCTGAGGGTATTCTATATTTTTAGCCTATGGACTATATGCTTTTCTTTCCTTCCACCCCCTATTTAATTGAAGTATGTTAATTTTTCCACCCAGGTACACTTCTTTTTCTAGTCTGTTCTCCCAGAATTCCTACTGATGCTAAATAGCAAAAGTTTCTATCTTCTTTCCACTCACTCATTTACCCACTTTTCTCTTTAGTTTCTCAATAGAGCTAATGTATATAGCACAAGGTACTGTTTAACTCTATAAATGGGGTGATTTAGGAATAAAGGGGGATGACAGGTTATAACTATATTACCTGGCATTGTACTCTGAGAATCATGTGGATAAGTTCAAAAGTGCTTAATATTTTCCCAGAACTAATTTAGCATCACTAAAATATATTTATTAGCCCTTAATTTCATGTGGCACCATGTAAATCATTGATTTACTAGAATGAACAGATGCTATTTAAAGAACTTTAGATTTCAATTCAGAGGAATTGAATTCAAATACCAACTCTATTACTTTACTACCTGTGTCATCTTGAATAACTCACTTCCCCTATGGGGGCTTCAGTTTATGTAAGTATTAAAAAAAGAATGCTGGACAGAAGAAAGCTTAATAATCTTTCCAGCTCCAAATCTATGTTTCAAAAATCACTTATGAAATTCATGGAACCAAATGGAGAATTTCTACAAGATTTTTTTTTTCCTCCCATGGTTAAAATTAAGGATATGATGGCATTGGCCATCACAGTGGGAAAATTTGGCTTAGGGAAATATGGAAAAGTCAAAATGGAGCAGATTAGTTTCTAGCATATTCATTTGATAGTAGGATATACAATCTTATGTATATAATACAAAGTATTAGAAAAATGTAACATTGTTGGTAGATTGTTGATCCTACAATTAGAAAAAAACTGCACAGAATTTTGTCTTTGCCACTTATTAAATGTGTAAGTATAGACAATTAATTTAACCTATCAGAGCATTAATTTGTTTATATGTAAAATGGGCAGAATGATACCTGTAGTAAGATTATTGTCTAGGTTAAAAAGAAACTAACTCTAAATTGACACAATTCTGTGAATGTTCTCTAGAGATATTTCATTTGAGTGCATTTCAGTAGATTGCAGGGAACAGAGGAAGGAAAACTATTGTTTTCAGCTATTCCTACAATGTATTTTGATAGTGAATCCTCTCCCTTGTATGAGCCCTCAATTTCCAACAGCATTTTCTACCTTATATTTCTTTGTGAGATATATACACGCATATACATATAAACACACATATGTATGTATATGTACAGATATGTTTACACACATGTGTATATTTGTGTGTGCATATATTTATATATGCACACATATATGTATGTATGTATTTTGTATGTGTGTATTTTAAGACAAGAAACTGGGAAAAGGTGGATAAGTGATTAAGTGGAAAGGAGGTAGAAGCTTTTTACATTTAGCATGTATAGGAATTCAAAGAAATGCAGCTAATAAAAGGAATGTGGTCCAGGGTAGAAAAAATTCCTATACTTTAATTAAATAGAAAAAAAACAAAAACAAAAACAAAAGCAAATAAACAACAGACTAAAAATATGGAATACTCTTAGTATGAAGCTGAACAAATCTCTGTAAAGATAAGGTGATGTTGGATATAGTTAGATAAATAGATATACACACATTTATGCATATGTGTGCACATATTTGTATGGTATATAAATACATGCATACACAAGTATATGTATATCTATTTATGTTTATGTATGTGTGCATATATATAATGCATAAATGAATGTTTATATTTGTAAATATATGTATATGTATAAGTATATTTGCACATTTTATTTTCTAAGCTTGACCCCTTTTGACCCCTGATATATAAACTATATTGTATATTCCTCAAGGACAGATATGATGTTTTATCTGTAGTGCTGAAATTTTGTCAGAAAACCATAATAAATTTCCTTCCTCCTCTAAACTCAGCTGATGAAATTATAGAATGGTAGAGAGACAGTTAATAGAGACAAAAATGTCTTTAAGATCTTAAAGAAGAATTTTACCCTCTCATAAATTATAAAGCAATATTGACAGAATTAGAAGGCTAACTGTCAACTGTGGGGGATCAACCATGCCCCATGTCCAAAAGAAAATAAATGACCTGACTGTCTAATAGAGACCTAGCTATGGATTCAAGACATTCAAATCCCTTTTGCCATGCCTACTTCATACTTCTTGGAGAGATGGTAAGGGAACAAACATTTATGAAGTGCCTACTATGTGCCAGTTACTATGCTAAGTGCTTTACAAATATTATCTCATTGATTTTCTGGTGGATGTAAAAGAAGGAAGGTGAAGTGTGGTCTCTTCTAGAGAGCCATATTTGGCCTCTGTAGTTAATTCTCTTCTCTGTGGTCTGTTATGTCCTTCACAGCTTTTTCTTGCCTTGACTGACTTTACATATTGGGTCTAGGTTTTAAAAAAATGCATGGTTTGTCTTTTGGAGCTAATGACTAACCATCCAATGCCTTTTTCAAGTTCGGTTGATGATTTATTCACATCTTGTAAGGGAATAACTTCTTAGCAATTAGGATTTTAATCTTTGTTGTTGCTGACCTGTTAAATTGCATAATTTCAGCAATTAAACTGGGGTGAAGGAAATCAATTGATTAAGGATTTCCTGATCAATTCCTTTTGTATCATATCCATGTTAGTATCCCTATTAGCATAGGAACATGCTTGTTCACATGATTTTATATATATATATATATATGTATATATATTTCCTTTCTCTCTTCCATTTCAGACATGTATTAGATAATCCTTAACTTTTTTTTTCTTTTCAAGGGTACTATCCAGTTATAAAATAAAACCCCTTTATAAACTTTCTAAGAACCCAATCAGTTCTGGAATATCTAGCTACAGGTCTGAGGAACTTCCACTTACCTCTTTAGACATAAATTAATATAATATACTTTCTTATTCTTTACTATCAAGTAAAGGGTAATTTTATTTTTTATTCTTTTTTTTCTGATTTCTAATTCCCTCTGGTAATCTTTAAATTCTTATTATGTTTCAGGCACTGTTGTTAGCTTCTAGAAATATACATGAAGACAATGTTTAATTAGTACCTTCCCTCAAGGAGCTTACATTCTATTGAGGACTAGAGGGTGAATAAAAAATGTTCAAATAAATACTAAATCTCTTCACGTATTTGTTTGCTTTATTTTAGATTACTTTATTCTTTTTTTATTTTTTTGTGTGAAAAACTAAGTATATTTCCCTTAATCCTATCCCACCCCTCATTTATTCTATTCTCTCTTTTGACCCTATCCCTCCTTAGAAGTGTTTCCTTCTGATTACTCCCCTAATCTGCCCTCCTCTCTATCATCCCCCTACTCTCTTGTACCCTCCCCCCATTTTCCTATAGGATAAGAAAGATTTCCATACCCAATTGAGAGAGTTTATGTTATTCCCTCCTTAAGTCAAATCCATTGAGAATAAGATTCATTCATTCCCTCTCACCTTCTCCCATTTCCCCTCCACTATAAAAGTCTTTTCTTGTCTGTTTTATGTGAGATAATTTACCCCTTTCTGCCTCTCCCTTTCTCCTTCTCCCAGTATAATCCTCTCTCACCCCTTAATTTTATTCTTCAGATATCACCTCTTCATCTTCAACTCACCCTGCGCCCTCCATCTATCTGTCTCTCTCTCTCTCTCTCTCTCTCTCTCTCTACATACATATAATTTTTCCTTCCAACTACCTTAATATCACCAAAGGTCTCATGAGTTACAAATATCTTTCCATGCAGGAGTGTCAACAGTTCAACCTTAATAAGTACCTTATGATTTCTCTTTCCTGTTTACCTCTTCATGTTTCACTTGAGCCTTGTATTTGAAAGTCAAATTTTCTATTCAGCTCTGGTATTTTCATCAAGAATTCTTGAAAGTCCTCTATTTCCCTGAATGTCCAATTTTTCCCTTGAAGGATTATACTCAGTTTTGCTGGGTAGGTGATTCTTGGTTGTAATCCTATCTCATTTGCCCTCCAGAATATTGTATTCCAAGTCCTGTGGTCCCTTAATGTAGAAGCTGCTAAATCTTGTGTTATCCTGGTTGTGTTTCTACAATACTTGAATTGTTTCTTTCTGGCTGCTTACAATATTTTCTCCTTGAGCTGGGAACTCTGGAATTTGGCTAAAATATTCCTAGGAGATTTCCTTTGGGGATCTCTTTCAGGAGGTGATCAGTGGATTCTTTCAATTTCTATTTTGCCCTCTGCTTCTAAAATATCAGGGCAGTTTTCCTTGATAATTTCTTGAAATATGATGTCTCAGCTCTTTTTGATCATGGCTTTCAGATAGACCAATAATTTTTAAATTCTCTCTCCTGGATCTATTTTCCAGGTCAGTTGTTTTTCCAGTGAAATATTTCACATTGTCTTCTATTTTTTCATTCTTTTGGTTTTGTCTTAGAATCTTGATTTCTCATAAAATCACTAGTTTCCATTGGCTCCATTCTAATTTTTAAGGAATGCTTTCTTCAGTAAGCTTTTGGACTTTCTTTTCCATTTGGCCAATTTTGCTTTTTAAGGCATTCTTCTCCTTATTGGCTTTTTGGACCTCTTTTGCCATTTGGATTTGGCTATTTTTTAAGGTGTTATTTTCTTCAGTATTTTTTTGGGTCTCCTTTAGCAAGCTGTTGACTTGTTTTTCATGATTTTCTTGCATCACTCTCATTTCTCTTCCCAGTTTTTCCCTCTACTTCTCTTACTTGCTTCTCAAAATCCTTTTTGAGCTCTCCCATGGCCTGAGACCATTTCATATTTTTCTTGGAGGTTTTGGATGTAGGAGCTTTGGCTTTGTTGTCTTCTTCTGGTTGTATGTTTTGATCTTCTTTGTCACCAAAGAATGATTCTATGGTCTGACTTTTTTTTTTTGGCGAGGTTTGCTCATGATTCCAGCCAATTACTTGAATTATAAACTCTTTGTTAAGGTAGGAGTCTGCTTCCACTGTGGAGAATGTGCTGTCCAAAGCTTCAATGGTTTTGTGCATCTACTTTCAGAGATACTTCTAGGGACCTGTAAATTTTCAGTTATTCAAAGGTGCTTTGGAAGGTGTTTGCTCACCTTCCAAAGGGTAAGGTGTTTGCTCCTTTCCTGGTCTGTGCTCTGGTCTATGAGTGACCACAAGCACTATTTTCTGCCTTAGAACTTGGAGGAGGATTTCCTCTCCACCACCACTATCAGCTCTACCATGCCAGCACTCCTCCTTGCCCCAGGATCATCACCCAGAACTTTGACCCAGATCCAAGCACTGGCAAAGCAAGACAATCCTGTCTTAGCACCAGCAAAGAGATCCCTTCAATCCCCCTCTTATCAGTCACTTGATTCCCCCTCAGTCTGTTGGCTGGAAGCTCCAGAAGCAGCTGCCACCCTGGGGCTGAGCAAGGGGACTGGGGCTGGTACTGAGCTTCTATCTTACCGCAGTCACAGACTTTTCCTTCTGACCTTCTAAGTTGTCTTTGGTGTTCATGGGTTGAGAAGTCTGGAAACCACCATATCTGCCTGTGATTCAGTCCTCCAAGGGCTGCTCCAGGTTCGCTGAGGCCTGTTTTGCCTGCATGCCCATGCCAAACTGAGTTCTTCTCCCAGTCTGGCGCAATATACCTTTTCAATCAACCATCCAGGTTGTCTTGGGCTGGAAATGTGTTTCACTCTGTCTTCTTGTGGGTTCTGCTGCTTTAGAATTTGTTTAGAGTCATTTTTATATGTATTTGGAGGGGTATGGGGGAGAGCTCAGGCAAGTCACTGCTTTTACTCTGCCATCTTGGCTCCAACCACCCCCCCACTTTATTCTTAATAAATAGAAAAGAAGTGACAAAAGCAAAAAGCAGTTCTATCTGCTCTGCCACAGTATAATTATAACTCAGTAAGCTAGGAAAGCAGTGAGAAGTAGCTTCAAACTTTTACTTATGCAAATTTTACCTACTATATGTCAAATTAATCTGCTGACTTACAAGTTCCAGAAAGTAAAATAACATACTTTGGATTTGTTGCTTCCTTAGGAAACATGCATTGTGATTTAATTTCTTAGTCTTTATTTTTCCTCTCCTCTACAAAGACATCCCACAACTCAACCAGCAGCTCAAGCTTCCTCTCTGGGTAGCTGTGAGTACTGCTGATTATTTGGGATAATGAACATAAAATGAAAAACAGAAGATACATATACAAATATATACAAATACATATGTTTGTGGATATTTAGTCATTTTGGTTGTTTCCATGTCTGACTTTGCATCATCCCCTTAGGGATTTTCCTGGCAAAGATGCTGGAGTGGTTTGCCATTTTCTTCTCCAGCTCATCTTACAAATGAGGAAACTGACATAAACAGAATGAAGTAACTTGCCCAGGGTCACACAGTTAGTTAGTGTCTAGGGTATGATTTGAACTCAGTTGTTACTGATTGAGGCCTGATACTCTAACTGCAGAGCCACCTACCCACACACACACAGAGACAGATACACACACAAGTATGTGTATACATACACTCTGCAATTAAAATGTAAAGCTTCCTAGTTTTTGCCTGCTTAAATTATATGATTTTGTCATTTGAGCTAGGGTAAAGTTTCCTAATCACCTCCCCTCAATATTGTTGAATCCAGAGTTAAGTCTCCATTAGGCAGATATGCATGTATATACATACATATACACACATAGCTGTGTATTTATACAGACATATAGATATACATATATATATATACAGACACATATACATACATATATATACATATATATATACATATATACATACACATATACATATACATATACATATACATAGCTTATGTTCTAATCTACCCCAACCTATCCACAGAAGGCTGATATGCATAAATTGCAAGATGGAATTTCTTTTCAAAAGCCAAAATCAGGAAGAAAAATACAGAATGTTTCTTTTTCATCATTTAACAATAACTTCAAGGCGACAAAATTGGCCATTCTTATAATTTGATCTGCATTTAATAAGTGGGGTATTGAAAATAAATGCTAGGAAAATTACAAAGTAAAGGTACAAGACAAAATTAAATCCAATTTGTAGATTACCCAAAATTCTTATTTGTTCTATAATTTTATTTTAAACTAGAAAAGAATACAGGTTGAGTAGGAAGAGTGAACTCAGATATTATAGTTCTAAGAAGATAATTGAGTTAATTGAAATTTAACCATATGCAAAATACAGATTTTTTCCCCTGCTTAACGAATCATTTTCCATTTGATGAATTGACAAATATAGAAGGATGAATCATCTTATTATTTTCAAGAAAAAAAAACTTTGTTTTATTAGTTTTTATCTGATTATTGACAACCTATTTGCCTCTCTGCTCCTCACCCTCTCTGCCAACTTTTGGTACAGAATAGCAGTAGCTGAGTATAAACTAATAGTTTTCTGATAACATATTTGCTTTGCAGAATCCTGCATAAAATACATGGATTGTTATTTTGAGATAACTCATTCATTCACTTAAGGTTTTTGTTTGTTTGTTTATTTGTTTGCTTTTTGTTCAACCTTCATTCTTTTATTATTAGTGAAGGTTAGCTGTACCATATATTGGGTCCTCAGGTTCAGACTTAAGAGGGTTCATATCAAAGAATTGCAAAATCTTAGAATTGAGAACAGCATAAACATAACACACTTCAACTTCCTTCATTTTTCAGTTGAGGAAGCTGAGCCTAAGGAAATTGAAAGCCACAGAGGCACTAAAACAGGAGAATGATGATAAGAGTGGGAAATGTTTATAGGGTGTGCGTGTGTGTGTGTGTGTGTGTACATGTGTGTGATATTTTCATATGTCTCATATAACACCAATGAAGCAAAAGACTTCCTTTGACTAGGCTGAGAATAGAATTTATTATTTGCTTTAGACAATGATTGTTACCCAGAGATAAGACACATGTATTGAAGAGTGGTATGGATGGTCATGGTAAATATAAATGATAAAACTATGAAATATTAAACAAAATTGAGTTAATGGCCGACATCAAATACCCAGAAGTATAGAAGGATATTCTGGTAAAATATTTTCTTCTATATATGACTTTTAAATATGATAAAACATTAAAATCTTTCATAAATGTGAAGTATTATTGATAATGATGATGGTAACAATAACAATAATAATAATAATAATGTCATATTAAGCTGACACTAAATACCAGCCTACTTTGTTAATTTTATCCCTTTTTACTAAAGAAAAAATCATATCTATTCTCATTAGAAAATTTTAGGTTTAAAATTTTAAACTTTATAAAAAACACATTGCTTAGATTCTGTTCTTTTCTTTGTTGTGGTTTTTGTTTTTTAAACAGAAAAAAACTCCACATTCATACAAACATTCACTTTTGGCTTTGGTCCCAGTTTCTTGATGATTACCTGTTTATATGAGACATGGAAGTAATAAAGTTCTGACTTTAAGATTACATTAAAAAAGTTAATTCAGTGACTCTAAGTAAGCTCAATGAATACAACTGTTCATCTCAAAGCCAATTATATTTGAATTATATTTTATAGTTTATATAGTTCTTCAAATCACTGGCTTTGGAATGTGTTGGAATCTGACAATATCACACATTTAGAAGGCTCCTAACCACCCTTAAGGTGCTCGCTCTCTCTCTCTCCCCCTCTCTCCCTGAGTGTGTATATGTGTGTATGTGTGAGTACATGTATGTGTGTATGTGTGTATATATATATATGTATGTGTGTCTGTATATATATAATTCACTTACCCTACATAACTTATTATAAATATAAGTATATATTCCCAGAATTTATATTATGACCTTTAAAATATTAATTTAAAAAGAGATATTAAAATAATTTGTTGTTTAAAATAATATGATGTTATTTTCTTCCCAATTAAATTCTTCTAATCATATGTAGGGATGCACATATTGGCTATGACTAGCCTTGAGGCAAAATTTCCCAGATCACCCAACCAGAACTTGCATTTATAATAGCTATGTTTAAGTATCTGAAGGGTCATCATGTGGGAGATGGCTTAGACTTGTTCTGCTTGGCCTCAGTCAACAGAAACAGAACAGGGTGAGAGTTCAAAACAGACAAATTTAGGGTATAGACAATTTAATAACTTTTTGGGCATAATTACAGATTGCTCTCAAAAATGCTTGGATCAGTTCAGAATTCCACCAACAATGAATTAGCATCTCAATTTTTTCCACATCCCCTCCAACATTCGTTGCATTACTCTTCATTGTTTTTTACTCAATCTTACAGGTGTAAAATGATATCTCAAGTTTGTTTTAATTTTCATTTCTCTATTCAATAATGATTTAAAACATTTTTTCATATGATTACAAATTATTTTGATTTCTTCATCAGAAAACTTTCTATTCATACCCTTTGACCAATTCTAGGGTGGGACACGGTAGAGAAAAAGATAGAAAAGACATGTGCATGATAACTTTATTATGTATTTAAAAGGAAAAGCAAGTTGTGCATAATAGATTTGCCACTTCATGTACAATCATGTTTTTTTAAAAATTATACTTTTATGGAAATGCTTGTTTTGTTCCATAAATTAAGAATAAAATAAATAAAAATTTAGCCTTGATGTCAGAAAAATATTCTTAACCATCAAAGTTATTTAAAGGTGGAGTGGGCTACCTGAATAGATGATGTGTTTTCTTTCCTTGAAATTCTTCAAGCAAAGATGATTGGGGGTATGCTTTGGGCGAGGCAGAGTTCCTCTTCACAAATGTGATGGTTGGAATTATTTTCTAGTTATTTATTTAAATATGAATAGATCCCAAAGTCACTTCCAATGCTAGATTTTGTGACTTTAATATTGTACTGAAGTAGTTTCTTTCTATCACAGGTTCAATGTGTTTGTGTTAGCAAATTTATTAACTTCAGAACTGAAATATTTAATATTGATCTCCTGCTTCTTCCAGATTCCTGTCTGACACAGCTTTGATGTTAAGATTGGAGTTTTATGTCAAGGTCTAACTAGGATAAAATCAATTTTTAATAAAATTCTTCACTGCATGTGACAGGTCCATCTATTTTAATTGATAAGAGTGCATACTGGTGTTAAAAGAAAAAAAAAACTTTTCTCGCAAGATCTCAGTAATATATCAAGTGTCTGTGATTTTTTTGTAGAGACACAATACTATGTGGGTGGCTCAAAAGAGAAGGAAGTTAACAGATTCCTTATTTTGAACTGTACTTTAAAATATGATTGTTATACATTGATATTCATACTTCGTACCAGGAAACTTTCATTTGTTAATTTCAATCAATTAATTAATAAGCATTTATTATGCATTTACTATGTGCTAGTCACTATACTAGGCCACAATGATAGCCTTTGGGATACAAAGACACAAATGAAGCATTTCTTGCCTTCAAGATAATTAGATTCTTTTTGTTGGAGAAAATGTACACACATATGGGTATATACAAATATAGGAGGTTAAAAAGATAAGTTGATATGTATAACAGGATTATACTGGTTACTAATTTACTTTCTGCCATGTTTTATCATCTTGATCTCTAGGATAATTTTTGCATTTCCCTCATTAATTAGTAAAGTTTCAAAAAAAATCCCTCAATCAACTAGACTCAGAGCTTCAACACCACTTCACTAAATAATTCTAAATAGACAGCAAGATCTTTTGGATGTTCCTATTTGAGGATGACATTGTGTAGAACATATCAAATCACAAGGCATTACAGTGTTTTTTGAAAGAAACTCATAATCACTTAATGTTGGTCTGCACAGAAAACATGAAATGATTAACAACAATGACAACAACAATAAAAAACAATAATACTGCATGTTGTCCAGATTGAAACATTCATTTGGAAGGACATTTTGTGGATTTTGTGCATTGAATACAGAGAGAGAGAGAAACAGAAAGAGAGAGAGAGAGAGAGAGACGGAGACGGAGAGACACAAAGAGAGACAGAGAGACAGAGAGACAGAGAGACAGAGAGAGAAGCAGGCATATTGGTGTTAGTAAATAGCAAAACTCCTTTATTGTCTCCAAGCTTACCATGAAAACAAACTGGCAGTGAGATGTGGAAAATCACTGCCTATGAACAACATGGTGAATGTAAGAAGGCAGCAACTTATAATCAATAAGTAACTTCAAATATGAACAAAAGGAAAGGAT
Organism: Vombatus ursinus; assembly: GCF_900497805.2. Lineage (NCBI taxonomy): Eukaryota > Metazoa > Chordata > Mammalia > Diprotodontia > Vombatidae > Vombatus > Vombatus ursinus. Next base: position 26,280,474 of record NW_020954619.1, read on the forward strand.
GTCACACAAAAAAGTATGATAGAGAAAATAGTCTGGTCAGTATTTGAGGTTGAGGGTTGCCAAATGTATAGCCAGACTGTGTCAGTAATATCCTTGTGATCAAGAGAAAGTCAGGATGGACTCCAGCAGGTTGTCTGAAACCAATGTGCAGAACTTTGAAAGAACAGATATGTACATGTATATGTATGTGTATATATATATATAACATATGTGTGTATATATGTATATGTGTGTACAAGCACACACACACACACACACAACATTCCTATTTGTGTCTAATGGTAGCCATCTCCAGGGTGGGTTGGAAGAAGGGAAGAAAAAAAGGGAAAAAAAGAAATTTATATAATAATCTTATATATTTAAAAGGAATAGAAAGTTGCACAAACTAGATTTACATTTTCATGTGCAATCATCTTTTTTATTATATTATGTTATGGGAATGCTTGTTTTATTCCACAAATTAAAAACAAAATGAACTTTTTAAAAAAAGGGCATAGACAAGATTCACACAGGGTAGACAACAATGAATTTCAATCAGCATTATTATGGCAATTCATAACTCTGATAAGTTCCTTGATCCATTTGAATATTTGAGTATTTGAAAGGATATCAATGAAGACAAATCTCCCTAATGATACCTTTCTGGAATGTGGGACAAGAATGCTGGTCAGGCTTAATAAATAGACTTGGAGTTATCAATGTCACTGTATTTGAAGAAAGCTCTAAAAAATTACCTCATTTAAAATAAGAACAGGATGCTAAATAAATGAACCATTATCTACAAGATTGCAGATAATATCATCACAAACCAAAAATGAAACAAATCAAAAAATGAAAAAGAAACTTCTTTTTATAGCTTAAGAAAAGTAAAATCATTTTGACTCGTGAGGTAAAAGAAAATTTGAGTCCCTATCTCTTGAGGGAGAAGTTATTACATTAACCAAATTTACCACCTAAATGAATATGTACTTTTGCTGAGAATGAGGACTGTTTTAATTGCTTTGAGTACTGTTTGACTTTTTTTTTTAAGTAGGTTCATTATCATCATAATCAAAAGCATTTATAAAACACCCATCTCTACCTGGCACTGTGTACAAAGTGGATTAGACAGTGTGAACCTCTTTCTCCTGGGCTTACAGCTGGGGAGGATATGTTTGCAATGTAGAAATATTGCCACTGTGAATGTTTAGCCCAGTATTCCCATATGCATTAGCTCCTCCCTAGTGATAATTCAAATTTCTCTGAAAATTGTATTTACAGGTTTAGGTCTGAAATCTACCATACATTATGGAGAGTCAATAAACTACTGCATTTATTTAATAATGGCTTACAATGTCTAATAAGAGGTGTTTACCATTTCTTAGGGCAACTTTATCCATTTGTGATTCTTAATAAAATAAATAAAAACATTATTTATTGGCAGATATAATTTTGAGATGTATGGTTATGTTGAAAATCTGGCTTGAGAGAATAAACCTATCAGGAAGATTGGACTTCTTTAACAAAAAATATCTAGAATGCCATGTTTACAGCTGAGTAGTAAATTTTAAGAAACATAGTGACAAAGTAGAGCTGAATGATGGACATGATGGTGAGAGGTCTGGAGATCATGTAAGCAAGGATAGGCTAAAGGAACTGGGACTGTTAATCTTAGCGCAGAGGAGACTTGGTATGTTGGGGGAGATGAAGGAGAATATCTGTCTCTGTGTATTTGAAGGGCTACCTCATGAAAGATACATTAGCTTTTTGTTAATAAAAATGGCTTAAAGTTGCAAAAAGATAGACTTCTGCTTGATTTCAGGAAAGTCTTTCTAACAATTAGAACCATTCACAAAAGTAAAATGAGCTTTATTTGGAAATAATGGAATCAAGTCCTTTCTAAGTCTTCAAGTGAGAGACCAATGCTTATAATGTTGAAGAATGAATTCTAGAATATCATCATAATTTAAATAGTAAAATAAAAAATAGTACAATAAAACTATAAAAAAGCAAAGATTTCTTAAGTGAAGTCTTTGTCTCTATTTTATTCTTATTTGGATTAGTTTTATTCATGAAACTAAATGTAATATTAATGATGAAATAATAAAAAAAGTCTGTAACTTCATTATAAAACATCTTTGTTGGTTAAACCTTGTAGGCAGTAGTCTCAGATATTTCAAACTCAAAATATCAAAAATAGAAATCATTATCTTTTGCCCCAAACTGTCTCCTCTTCCAAACTTCCCCATTACTGTCGAAAGCTCCAACACTCTCCTAGTTACCCAATCTGAAACTTCAGAGAATGAGACACCAACAATTCCTCACTCCTTTTAACCCCACATATCCAATCTGCTGCCAAGCCCTGCCATTTCATCTTTCATGGTAACTCTACCATGTTCCCCCTTCTCTCTTCTGACACAATCATCACTGTGATACAAACCCTCATAACTTTATTCCTAGACTATTACAACAATGTGCTAGTTGATCTCTCAGTCTCGGGTCTCTCCTCATATAAATCCATCCTCTACTCTGTTGTGAAAATGATTTTTCCATGGGGCAGAGCCAAGGTGGTGGAGAGGAGCCAGGAAATTGCCTGAGCTCTTTCCAGTTTCCCTTGGAAACAACATTAAATCAAGCCTCTAAAGAGATTCTGAAGTGACAGAACCCTCAAAAACACAGAGTGAAGCAATTTTCCAGCTTAAGATGACTTAGAAGGACTTCAGGAAAGGTCTGTTTCAGTTGCGTAAAAGAGTACATCCCAGAGCAGAGGGCCATCCAGGCAAACCAGCAGGAGGCTCTTAGTCACAGCTTAACCATCAGCAATCATGGCTTCTTGGTCCTGGCTCAGCAGGCTAATGACACAGCAGGCCAGCTGTGAAGCCTCTAGCCCCAGTGTAGAAGGCAAATTGCCAACCCTGAAACCCCAGCCCAACAGGTGTGACTATGCTGGGCCACCCAGCACAGTGGGCAAACTGCCAAAACCCAAAGCCCTGCCTTGGAAAGTCAGTGACCAAAATCTTTCAGGAGAAAAGATGGATATTCAATGAAATAGGGGACTTTCAAACTATCCTAATGAGAAGACCCCTGGTTTGCAGCACAGGGAGCTTGGGACGCAAGCCAGGAACAGAGCTCCTCTTTTAAAAATGAGCAAAACAACAAAAAGCTACTATGGCAACAGGGAAGATCAAAACACAAATTCAGAAGAGGACAGCAATGTCCAAATGCCTACATGTGAAGCCTCAAAGGTGAATATGAATTGGTCTCAAGTTCAAAAAAGTCCTCTTGGAAGAGCTCACTTTATTCTCCTTTTACATAATTTAAGATCCATAAATACTGGCCCTCTCACTCTTCCTCACACATGATCCTCATACATCATATCTCCACTCTGGATATTTTAATTGGATAGCCTCTGTGACTAGAATTCTATCACTTCTGTCTCTTGGCTTTTCTGACTTTCTTTTAGAATGAGCTCAAATCATATCCTCAGAAGGATTCCCCTGAAGGAGGCATGTTGGAAGCTTGGATGAGATGATGGGTTTAAAGCATTTTGCAAACCTTAAAGCCTATACAAGTTAGTAGTAGCTACTAGTGCTACTAGTCCTAGTAATCATAGTAGTCATAGTCATAATAGTCACAGTAGTGGCAGCAGCAGCAGTGGCAGTAATACTTTTACTTTTTTATGTCTGGTCAATCAATAAAACAATATACACATTTGCAGCTATTTTTTTTTCATTTTTGACATGTAAATACTCACAATGAATTTTTTTTTTTGGCAATTGGGGTTAAGTGACTTGCCCAGCGTCACACAGCTAATAAGTGCCAAGTGTTTGGTCTGAGGTCAGATTTGAACTCAAGTCCTCCTGACTTCAGGGCCCAGGCTCTATCTGCTGTGCCACCTAGCTGCCCCTACAATCAAAAATTTTAAATGAGTTCTTATAAGCCAGTTAGAACTGGCCTTTCTCTCTCTACCAGTGAACTCCCTCTGATTTTTTTTATTAACTATATATCATCTATGTATGTTTTTTGCATATTGTTCTCCCCATTAGAATAGAAGCTCCTAGAGAGTAGAAACTATGTTTTTGCCTTTCTTTAAATCTCCAGTGGTTAACACAGTGCCTGACAAATAATAAGCATTATTAACTACTCATCAGCTGATGAAATTGGGAGCTGAAGTCAGATAATTGTTGAAATCCCGACGATCAGCACCAGGTTGAATATCCCTTATCACAATTAGAAGCAGAACAATGTCATTTGTTAGCAGAAATTATCACAAGTGTTAGCAAAACAGTGGGTACAGTATAACTAATTGGTAACAAGTTAGTTGAACTTAAACAATGAAATTGGGAGTTTTGAAAAAGCAGTTTATAAGTGTCAGCCATACCTACCACATATAGAAAATAAGAATTTCATTTATAATACATTGAGTTTTATAATACATTATAAATTTCATTTATAATACATTTATAATACATGTGATACTATGGAGGATAAGCTATCATTTTTTTTCAATACTAAAATGCATAGCTCAGTGCCTAGTGCATAGTTGGTTTTATATGAATACTTATTTCCCCCACCCCAAATGGCACAGTGGATAGAGTACCAGGCTGAGAGTCAGGAAGATCTAAATTCAAATCCTGGCTCAGAAGTTTACTGAGCAAGCCATTTTCCTTATGTAAATTGAGGATAGTTATAGCACTTTCCTCAAAGGGTTGTTGTACAGATCAACTGAGATGATACTTGTAAAGTGTTTAGCACAGTACCTGACACAGAGTAGGTGCTATATAAATGTTAACTATTTATTATTGTTGTTTTTATATCAGTGCAGATATTTTCCTCCTTGAGAAAAATGAGATAACAATCCTTCATGCCTTTTTTTTTTTGCTTTTCACTTAGTTTTTGAGTTGTTATAGCCAAAAATCAAATCAAATGTTGGTGGACAACATTCTGGTGAATAAACTGCCATCTAGACTGATAGTCCCAGTGACAGTCCAACTGTCCTTTACCTAGGTCAGGTCACCTCTGTATTATTTTATTCAGTTCTGTCAAGACACTTAAGGAAGGGCATTGATGAGGTAGGCAACATATGTAGGAAGTCAACCAGAATTGGGAAGTGCTTCAAGTCAATGTCATCTCAGGATCAGGTGATGAAAATTTTTTCAAGTAAAACAAATGTTTTACTTGAAGAATTGAAGGCCTAGGGGTGATGTGATAGTTGTCTTTAAGTTGGTGAAATCTTATCTTGTGGAAGAGGGATTAGGCTTGTTTTTATATCACTAGAGTAGAACTAGGCTCAATAGGATAAAGTTGAAAGGGACAAATCAGACTTTATTTAGGGAGAAATTTCCTAAGAATGGGAACCATTCAAAAGTGAAGACAACTGCCTTGTTAAAGCAATGAATTCTGCTTTTATGTAGATCTTCAAGAAAACAAACAAACAAAACTAAAGTACTACTTGTTAAGTTAGTTATATTAGAGATTTCTTTTCTGTAATGAGTTGATCTAGATTCCCACCAAAGTACCTTCCAATCAAAATTCTGAGTTTTGTAGTGGCTAGGTGGTACAGTGAATAGATCCAAGTGGATCCACTTGTCCTCAAGTCAACAGCATAATCTGAGTTCAAATCTGTCCTCTGAAACTTACTAGCCATGAGACATCAGCATCATCATTTGATTACTTTTGTGATTCTGGCCATTGGATGACAAATATAGAATGTGCTGGACTTTATACTTCCCATAGAATGTAAATTTATATAGGTAAGGAACTATTGCTTTTTATTTTCCACATGTTATCTCAAGTGGTTAGCATGCTATCTTGCAAATAGTAGGTGATGAATGAATGCCTACTGAATTAAATTGTCACTAGTTTAGTCCTCAAAAGTCTTTGGAGTCTAGTCCTTCTCACCTGATCTTGAGTTTCACTTAAGGTATCCTTGAACCTGAGGTGGCCTCCACACTAATTAAGCACTGTGGCAGATCTATAGTCACATCTCCTTTATTTTTCATCAAGAAGCTATAGAATGTTTCCTAGACGTGAAACTCCCACATAACTGAAATTTATCACTTTAAGTTCAAGAGTTTTTTCAATTTTTTGTTTCAATTATTTTAAAATCTTTCTAAAATTTAACACTTACTTCCTTGCCTTCATAAACTGGGAACACAACTGTGTTTCAGTTTCAGTTTCTTTAGCTGTAAAATTAAAGGATTAGACAAATTGGTCTATTCTGATCCTTAATCTCATGATCTAATAACTTAAACTCTTTATCATGATGCAGAGTCATGATTATGCATGTCATTGTTATTACACTGTGCTACAGGAGTTTCACTCTCTGGAGCTGTCTAGATACATGACTTTTGACTCCTACGCTAAATGGACCTAGAGTGCTTTGATTTGAGTTCTGACGTCTACTTGTTCATTTGTTTTCTTTTCTCTCCTCTCTTTTTTTTTCTGATTGGCTATCATCTCAAAATTTCCAAATATAATTTTTTCCATTTCTCAAACACTGTGGTCAGGAAAGCAGACATCTAGTAGAACAGTAACTCCTCATGTGGAAGCGCTCCATTCAGTTAGTTTTGTCTTTGTGTCCCCATGGCCTAGCATGGTGCCTTGTATATAGTAGGTTTTTAATAAATGCTAAATAAATTGAACAAATCGACTCCTTAGATCAAATTCAAGCTTGATAGCCTAATATCCAAATAAGAACAAATAAGTTACAAGAAAAGAAAAGCATAATATGTTTCCCCATCAACAAAATATATGAGATTTTTAACAGGTGTTTTTGTTTGCTTGCTTATATTTCTTTATGGAGAGTTTTTTTTTTTAATTTTAGTCTTTCTGCAGCGGAATTCTACATATTTGAGATCATTTGATAAGGAACTTCAAGTTTTGTGTGTGGTATTATTGTGTCTATACATTGTATCATTTAAGGTTTCCATTGCAATTAAAAATGGTGACAATAAAATTAGACATTGAAAAAAGAGGTTGACTGAAAAGAAACATTATACAAATGAGCTGAGAAAATAAATTACGGTCAAGAAGAAATGGGTTAGAGCATAAGAAATTTCCTAATTATAAGATGTATATTGAAAATCTTACTACTCATATGAAATTTTTAACATAGTTGCATAGGATTGTTGAATCTATTTCAAGCAATAAATCTAGAATAATTTATTGAGTACCAGATACTATAGAAGGTGATAGGGATAGAAATACATAAGTGAGACATTCTCTGCCCTCATGTAGCTTATTATATACTATCCATTTCGAGGAAACTAATGGAATAAGAGTTAGAGGGCTGGCTGTGATGTCATGAAGACCTGGTTTTAATTCCTGTTTCTGTCATTTACTGAATATAAAAAGTCACTTAACCTCTCAGTAGTCCCAAGCAATTCTAAATGAGATGATGTTGCTTTGAATTGTTAGAGGAAATTCCTTACACAAACACAAAGGTTAATAGCAAATAATAATAAAAAAGTTATAGTGATTGAAAAAGAGTGGAAACGGCAGGTAGAGAGCTAGCCTTAAAATCAAGAATACAAGAATTTGAGTCCTGCCTTTCGCATACACAAACTCTGTAACCATAGACAAGTTATTTGGCCTCTTAGTAACCCCCAGGCAATTCTATAAGACTATAAATCACAGAAGAGTTTAGAGTTCACTAGCCATTGGGTCAATAAATATTTCTTAAGTGTCTACCATGTGCCAAGGACCGTGCTAAGTACTAATGATGTCAATCTAATGATTATACATGATTATCATAAAGAACAAAGTATAACTTTTAATATTTTTGAAAATGTATAGATGTAAAATATTCTTGGTATTGACTTGAGAGTCTATGGAGGGATATCTCCACATGGCCATGCAGTGAGAGAAGGGTGATACAGGTTGGACAACAACAGCGGCTCCTGAAAAAAGCTCCATTCAACTGCCATAGTTTGGTACTATTAGGATTTGGGGAGGTAGCTCCTTAGAGGGTATCATATGTTAGATTAAAGACCTTCCCCAAATCATTTCAACTCATTTGGCCTTGGGGAGCTTGTGTTCCATTAGCATAATATAACCTTGGGGCTCAGCTCAAATCCCAGTCTTCCTGAATACAAGGTCAGCTACCTACACAATATGCCTCCCAGATTCCCTTTTACCAGATTAGCTTCTTATGAAGGCAAGTACTGTCTAATTTTTGAAGATATATCTCCATTGCCTATCCAAGTTCTAAAATAGGATAGTTAATATTTCATAACATATAAAATAGCTATGTTGATTATTCCTATCACTGGTGAATAACAGTCAATATATTTATTCATTTTTTTCATGATTTTCATATTTTTATGTCTTTTCATGTTCAAAGTCTCTGAAAAACCTCAAGGTGATGAACAATGTAGTATTAATCACATACACACATACCATACCCTTTTTTAAGTACACTTTAAATAGGAAATAAAATTATACTTGCCTTAATTGTTATTTCCAAAAGTAGGTCATTTTAAAAAAATACAAATTTACATAAATTATACTTCTTCTTTAGAACTGTTCATCTTACTTCATATTGCTTAAAACAACACATTGTACAATTTTTGCATCACTGGCATTATGCCTTAAAGCTAAACACTAAAAATAATTACAAAATTTTAAAGGAAATAATGTTTTAATATTCTCTCAAGTGCAGCCTCCTTTAACCTCAACACTGAACAAGGACGCGTGAAACCTGAAGTCCTTATAGAAGTCATAAGTAGGAATGCCATTTTAATAAGACATAATTTAAGTCTCTGCCCACTTGACAAGCTTTAATTAAATAATAATTCCCCATTCACCCTGAGACTTATGGTATGTGCAAAGTAGTGTTTGTTGCATAATTAATATCAAGAGCCAAATATATTTTTGGAAGAATCATTCCAGTGGAAGAAAGGAAGTTGGTTATAAGAATTCATTGCTTAGGGACTTTTTAACTCTGGATTTATTCTTTTTTTCTTTACATTTAACATTTCCCTTTGTTCCCTCAGCTCTTTCCTCCCTTCCTCCCTTCTTTCCTCTCTTTCTTTCTTCTTTTCTCTCTTCTACCTTTCCTCTCTCCCTGCTTCTTTCTTTCCCTTCTTCCCTTCCCTCCTCACTCTTTTCCTTCCTTTCCATCTTTCCTTTTCCACTCTCCCTTCATACATTTCTTTCATCCCTCTTACCTTCTTCATAGTCCCTTTAATCTTTCTTCTTTTTCCCCTTTTATCTTTCTTATTTTTTTTTCAATATGAGGACCCAAACAAGTTTGTTTTCATATGACTAGTTAATTAAATATAACTTTGAGGCCCATTAATCAGATATTTCAACATTTTCAATTATTCTTAGAATTACTGAATTATGCACAAAAATCAACAACTTGATTTAAATAATTGTAAAGGGAAGTCAATTTCATCTTTGTTATCATTTCTATTGTTAATACTTATTTTTAAAAGTCCTTGTATTTTTGTTTTTGTTGAAAATAAATTCCACAGTTTTTTACTGATAGATTTAAAAAAATACAATTGTTATAAAAATTAGGATCCCTAATGAAATTAATTGATGACATTTACATGCTTTTAATTGAGTTTAATTGAATTTCTTACCTCTCTCTATACTCAGTCAATTAATCTAGTACTAAATAATTTATATCCAAATTTTATGTTTAATAAAAAATTAAAGGGAAATTTCATATATGTTGTTTGGAAACATGAAAATGATTTCAGTGGATGCAAGATGAAGGAGGTAAAGAGCCAGCTACAACTTTGGGCATAGCATAGGGGATGATCTGATGAAATGTATGAAGGTAGTACAGGACATAATGAGAATGGTATTTTGAGATTATTTATCCAGTTTGAGTTGTAATGTACAATACCTGAAGGGATTTAAATATACAGTATGTATGAAACAAGACTAGAAAAGTTGCCTAGAGCCTCATAGGGAAGGATCTTGAATATCAAGATCAGAAGTGTTTGTTATGTTTACTTGAAAGTGGAGAGTCATTGAAAATCTTTGCATCCTGATCTTAGTGATGCATTAGAAGAAAAAAAAAATTCAGGCAGTGGTGAGAATGATTATATTTAAAAGCAATAGATTAGATGCAAGAATACTGCATAAGACTCTGTTAGTAATCTCTAGACTATAAAGGCTATCTGGGGCTTGGGTGTCATAAGCTTTCATCCCTGTTCTCCACTGGGTAAAATAAGGACCAATATACATAATTTGGCCAACAGCGAAGTAAAATGAGTAGAAGTATGTGGAAATAATATAGTAGACTACTTTTCAAAAACCCCTTGAAAACTGCAAAGTAGGCAATAGAATCAAGGAGAAATAGGTTTTGTGCTCTAATGACCTAGCCTCATTGTGGGTAATGATGGTCGGTATGGTTTATAAAATTTGTGGTATCATAGAACTCTGCTATTTTTGTGTCAGTGACTTTGTGGTGAGGAGATATAAATGGAAGATGACAAAGCAATTATGTTGGTTAGTGAAACTGAAGTCAGAACTATACTTTTTTTTTCCCTATGCAGAAATGTTTCTTGGGATTCTAGTGTTCTAAGTCTGAAAAAAAATATTAGTGCATAGTTTCCTTTTCATTTCTTTTGTTGTTGTTGTTGTTTATGTAGTTTAAAAGAGATGTTTGGAAGTTTCCTTAAAACTTAAAGTATAAACATATATATATACACATATATATACATATATGTGTATATATATATATATATTACTAATGAGGTAGCTAAGTAGATAGAGGGAGGCTGTTTGAAGCAAGAAGTCCTGAGTATAAATCCTGCCTCAGAAACTTACATACTATGTGACCAGACAATTCAAAAAAAACTGAGCTTCAATTTTTTCATCTGTAAAATGAGTATGATAATAATAACTACTTCACAGAATAGTTGTGAAGATCAAATGAAATAAGAAAAAAAGTGTGACTTGTAAACCTTAAACCACTGTTTAACTCTCAGTTGATTCCAACCCATTGTAAGGGGGGGAAAGCAATTCTTAACAATAAAGTTATCTACAAGTGTAATGACCTGCCTTGGAAGGTCATTGATTGTTCTCATTAAAGGTATTTATGCTAAGGTTGAATTACCATTTAACTATGTTGTAGAGCAATTATATTTCCAGTATTATTGGTGCAGATGAAATATTAAAATCCTTTTCATCACTAAATTTGTGTGATTCTGTATATCTGTGATGTGATAAAAATGAGTTTCCCAACTAATGTTATTTAAAATATTCTTAGTACATATTTTTTAACCTACAGTATTTTGTGGTACTCTAGCATCATCTAACCTTCCTTAAAGTTTGTGGAATGACTGACTTTTTATTCTCCAAGATAGGTATAGCAATAGGTACCTGTGGGCAGCTAGGTTGCCAAATGGATAGAGCACTGAGTCTGGAGTCTGGAAGACCTGAGTTCAAATGCGACATCAGATACTGACTAGCTGTATGACCCTGAACAAGTGACTTTAACTCTATTTGCCTCAATTTCCTCATCTGTAAAATGGAATAATAATTGCACCTACCACCCAGTTGTTGTGAGGATCAGCTAAAAGAGATAATACTTGTAAAGTGCTTAGGATGCTGCCTGGCACGTGGTAAATACTATATAAATATTAGCTGTCATCATCATCATCAATACCATTGTTGTTACTATTATTATTAACATAACCAATAAAATTGAAATGAAAAATGTAATTTAGATAATCATGATAGTGATTCTTATTTTATCTTTGAGGGACATTCTCAGTTAAAGACAAGGAAAACTCTGAATATATTCAGGGACATGTTGCTCTCATGTTTAAATATCAGATGAAGCAAAAAGGCAAGATTTTCCCTACATTCCAATGGATAGCTGTTTAAAAAAAAAGACTACATGTAGCTTTCCTTATCATGGTAATAGATTATACTTGTAATACACTTGAGATAAGGATTTTAAAGTGCTTCACAAAATTCAATTAAGGCTTACCGAATTCTTCCGAGGTCTGTAATTTCCTCAGCACACAGGTGCACAAATCTTTTCTATGGACAATGACATGGAGGTTAAGTGACTTACTTTTATGAAGTGTGTCAGCAGAAAAGCTAGGATGACATTTGAGAAGTCCAGTCTTTTCTTTAATCCAACCTTCTCTGCAGATGCACCCATTGCATAGTGACAATACCTCCCTCCTAGGCTCCAGGATAAAGAGAATACAGAACACAGTTTTAAACTAATTATAGCCTTTCAAAGTGTCTATTGTGGGGGCAGAAGGAGTAATGGGCAAGGTTTAATTTTTCCAAAGCCTTTTTAATTGTTTTCCCTTGAAATTTTTAAATAGATGCTCAGCCAATGGAAAATCCTTTTTATAATCATTAGAATTTATACATATTAGCTACCCCTCCACCCCCACCTCTTTGTGAAGACCATTTGAAAAAGCATTTTAAAAGTGCTATGGTTTCACTAAATGTTTCTGAATCTCTATATTTAGATCAAAAGCAGATACGTCTCACGAGAGATCACAATACTGTTAAACCTTTAAAACCCCATGATCCCCTAGACTACCTAAATTTATTCTTAAATAATCCTTGTTAATCTTATGTATACTATTCAAGTCCCCAAGCAGTTATTTATGTCAAACAGAATAAGTTGAGAAATTATCTCTGGAGGAAAATCAAGAGCTGCTTTCACCAGAGCTTCACTGGGTTGAGACATGAGGGATATACTGAGCAAATGATTTCCAGATTACTTGACCTAAGCTAAATAAAGACATTTACCTGAAGGAATGTCTTGCCAACTGAGATTTAGGTAATAGTTAATATGTTTCATTGGAGAAAGCACACGTGTTTGAAATTTATTTTAAAAGTAGCTGGTTTGCTGCCATTTAAGAGTTGCTTTATTCCACTGAAGTAAAACTCATAAATATATGGAGTAAATTGGAGCAAGTATGAGTATCTATTATGTTATCAGGGACACACTGGGATTTTTATTCTGTTGAATGTACATTGGTTTGATGGAATAGACTTTGAATCAATGTAAGATAATTATGTGATTTGCTGATTTATAAACTAAAATTGAACTGGATCCCACAGAGATCAATTTTTTAAAATGTATTTTAGAGCATGTTTTGATTTGACTCTATCACATACATATACACCCAATTAATAATATGTATCAAAGAGTTGTTTCAAAAACATCAGCTAATTGTTTAAGTGTTAGTTGTTAATGATACTAATATAATGAAGAAAATATGAATGAAAAAGCATTTATTAGGAGTTATCTATGTGCCAAGTATAGAGAGAAAGTATACAGTAGTGGATAAGAGCTAATCTTGAAGTCACAAAGACCTAGGCTGAAGTCCCACTTTAGACATATACTGGCTGTGTGTCTCTAGGCAAATCATTCAACTTTGACACTCTAGGCAATTCTTCAAAACATAAGTTTCCCAAAAGCTGTCAACCTTCATTGATAAATTGAGTTCAAAGTAAACTAGCACTTATTAAGCATGTATAATGTGATAGGCACTATGTTAAAGTCTGGGATAAAAGGAAAGGCAAGAAAAAAACAGAACAAAAGAAAAATCCACTACTCTGAAGGATCTCAGTCTTATGTAGGAGACAGCATGTATATAATGAGGTACAAATAAGATATATACAGGAGAGAATGAAGATAATCTTAAAGGGATCACATTACAATTAAGGAACAGAAAAGATTTGTTGCAGAAGTTGAGACTTTAGCTGAGACTTGAAACAAATCAGGGAAATCAGGAGGCAGAGATGCAGAAGAACTTGAAGACAGCCAAAAAATAATGCCAGAAATCAGGAGATGGAGTGTTCTGTGGTGTGCAAGAAGGCCAATGTTACTGCATCTCACAGTACATGAAGGGGAATAAGATGTAAAAAGAGTAGAAATGTAAGAAAGATCCCCAATATAAAGGCCTCTAAAAGACAAGCAGAAGAATTTATATTTGATTCTAAAGGCAATGGAGATTTACTAAGTTGGTTAGGTTGTCAGCCTGGGTTATGAGAAAGATGGATAATATTCTCAACAGTAATAGGAAAGATAGAAGAGGGGAACATTTGCAGGAAACATAACAAGTTTGGCGTTAGACATATTGAGCTGAAGATATGAGACATTCATTTTGAGATGCAATTCTTGAGAGCAGCTGAATGGTTAGTGTTATACAAAAAGATCTGAGAATCATCTACAAAGAGTTGATAATTGGACCAATGGGAAATGATGTGATAACCAAGTGAAATAGTATTGAAGGAGGAAAGAAGAGGGCCTATGACAGGGCCTTGGGGGATACCCAAAGTTTGTGGGTATAACCTGAATGAAGATCCATCAAAGGAGTCTGGTGGTAGGAAAACCAGGAGGAATATCCATTAATGTAATTCTTATACCTATTTCCAACACTGTGATAAATACCAGGGATTCAAATACAAAAGTAAAACCAGTGCCCTAACACTTACATTCTAATAGAGACAGATAACATGCACAGGCAACACATATCGAGGGAGAGCCAAAAGATGGAGGGCTAGATGGAATCAAACTTTCTAGGAGCCATGACAATATTGATTTAATTATGGTTTCAGAAATGAAAAGGGAAAAGTGAGTGTCACATGGAGTTTATGTATGGCAGGGAAGCTGCTTCCAAGAAAATGATTGGGAAGTAAAATGGAGTATATCTGCAGTCAGCCTAGAGATAATGGACAAGTAAAGGACAATTAGGAAGCTTAATAATATTCACTGTATTTAGGGGACCACTGATAGAGATCAAAACCCATTCTTACATTCATTCCTGGTCAAACTTCTCCATAAATCCTCCATGATGAACCCACCAAGGGGCAAATTGAATTTTTGATGACACACAAAAGTCAATTTGAGGCTTTTTGCTCAACAATTGACAAGTTGTATTTGGGAGGAAGTACTTATTAGTAGGAGATTATGGTTAGTAGCACAAGAAATAACAGCTTATTTTTGTCTTGATTTCCTATTTTAACAATTACACAATCTCACATGTGTTCTAAATGATTGAAATACTATCCACATAAAAATACAGGTATTATACATATATAATAACATAATATAATATAATAATACATTTTTTCAGATATGACACTTCTTTCAATCTGCATCATCAGGATATCCTATCAAAATATAAGATACTTCTAATTTTTTTGCTGTTCTCTGATTTTTCTCTGACTGTGTCTACATCAGTTACTCCAATCATCTCACACCGATCCCACTGTTATCTGGGCTACTTGGTTTCTACACATCTCTTGTCTTCATGATCTACCACCCATGGTTTGACTGTGAATCCATTTAACCAACACTAAATACATACGTTAACCTTATTGATGATATTACTTATCTTATGAGAAAAGTCCCATTACATAGCACCAAGATATGATACGAGATACCGTCTTTGAAATTAAGCTACTCAAGTGTTAACTTCTCTCAAAATACTAAGATATTTATTTTTAGGTAGCACATTAAATTGTCAATAACATGTTTCTGTTTGGCCATTAATATTATATTCTATTGTCAATGCAGGTAAATTCAACAGAGGTTAGTATATTGGATTTGTTCTTTATAGTTAAACATATGTTCTTATTTTAATCCAAAAATATCAAACAAATAGAGAAAATATTGTCAGAAATTGTCATCAATCCAAAACTCAAACTTATTGATATGGGTATAATATTAAATTATATGTATTTCAAGATTTTTTTCAGTCATATTACAAATGCAAATGACAAAAGTTCCCATAATAGGGTACTTTGTGTTTGTATATGTATATACACATATGTATTCAACAAAAAAATTATTTGCATATTCTAATTTTTTAGTCTATTAGATAGACAATACTGTTATGTATTAATAAAATTATGTTTTCTTTTACATGAATCTATGTATACAGATATACATGTATACATATATGTAGGTGTATATATACACAAATACATATGCATGTAAACAAATGCATGTATGAATGCATACTCCTTGCTACTTTGAGACTCTTTGCCCTGGGACTCAGGGATCTGAGCCCTTAGATAGGCTTTCACCTTATCTTGCTCAGAACCAGACCATCATGCCATTTCAGCAACATCTCAAAATCACATTGCCCACACTGTGGCCCTGTTCTCCCTTCTATTAAATCTTAAATTCCCATTGCTGGGATGCTAGGCCATTAAAAATGAGTTTTCACATTGTCATTTCCAGACCCAGGTCATCATGACACTTCAAGGTCATTTCCAAACTATGCTATCTACATTGTAACACCAACTCTCTTTTGCCTGTTTTTCCTCCTTTTTCCAAATCTATCTCCCTTACATATTTTTATTTCCTCATTACAATTCATGCTTTTTGATAGGAAGGACAATTTATTTGCTTTTATTTGTTTCCCCAGTATTTAACATAGTGTGTAGAATGCTTGATAGCAGTGCCTGGAATATAGAAAATGCTTAATAAATAC
Source organism: Vombatus ursinus (assembly GCF_900497805.2). Lineage (NCBI taxonomy): Eukaryota > Metazoa > Chordata > Mammalia > Diprotodontia > Vombatidae > Vombatus > Vombatus ursinus. Next base: position 26,296,895 of record NW_020954619.1, read on the forward strand.
TTATTAATTAACTCAAAGAATGTTCTTTTTTCATTTATTCTCTGGACCCCAATGCAACAAAAAGCCAAGTTTTTAGAGAGCTGTTTAGATTTTCCTACTTTTAAAAATAAGTTGATATATAAGAAATCTTCTGTGAGATAAATATGGGACTAGTTGAAAAGGAACAACAACTAAAATGGTAGTAGCAGCCATCCAAGTAAAGATAAAATGAGATAGTTATATAATTCCTGGGATATTTTATCTGTTTAAAATCAATAAATGGTGAGGAAATATAATTTTTTCCATAGTGAATATTTGCTATGTTTTAGAGGGAGAAAAAATGATAGTCGAGATCTATTGAAGATACATTGAAGAAATAATTTGGTGACAAGCTTAAAGAGTGACAAGATTTAGGGAATTCTGTATCTAGGTTGAATCAAAAGTCATAGCATAGTGGTACTCTGTGGTGATATGGAGAGCAGGAAATTAATGGAAAAGAAAATGATGAGTAGCCTGAAAATCTCCAAAAAAGGTACCACATTTGAATTCTTGCCTTATGTACTAGATCATTTAGATTTTCCATTCATCTACTGACCAAGGGCCATAATTTATATGAGACAAGAGGCAACTAGTATTCATGCCAGTATTTAAGTTCTCAAATGCTCATTATAGATGACTAAATGCAAAGTTAAATGCTTAAGTGTTTGGTCTAGAAACCTTGTGGAACTAGGAGGATTGGAAACCAAAGCAAAATTCAACGTATTTTTTGACCATACTAAGTAATAAAGTAAATGGAAGTTGTATTGATACACTTTTGTTCATTTATTTCCTGTCATCAAAAGAGATCATGAACATGGCATTATATATTTTCAGGAATAAGCAAGTATAAAATGCAGAGCTAAAACAATATGCACTCAAACTTCATTTCTTATTATAAAGTTAATAAAAGAGTAATGGAAACTGAAGAGAGGTAGGTTTTGGCTCATTATCAAGAAAACACTACCTAAAGATCATAGCTCTTAAAGAGTGGAATTGGTTGCCTTAGGAAGCAGGGATTTTCCTATTGTTTGCAATCTTTGAGAGAGGACTAGATAATGACTTATTGGGTATAATGTAACAAATTCAAATCTAGATTGTATTATGTGGCTTCTGAGTTCTCTTCCAAACCTGAGATTCATTCTGTGATTTGGTTAGATGAAAAAAAAAAAACAAGAAAAGTTCAGTTCAATGAATCAAGTTTTAATTTATCATTGGTAGTACTAAAATAAGGATACTTATTTAAAATTCTGAGTTTAAGTAATTCTTTTATCTTATTGTTTTTATGAGTAGCAAACATTTGCAGCCTTTCAGTTAATATGCATTTTTATATTGGTGACCAAAAAACCTCTCAAAAATTAAAAAAAAAAAGGATCAAACACCTTTTTTTTCACTAAAGGATGTGATAATTTCTCAGGACAGTTGTTTTTGTTTTGTTCCTTTTTGTTTTATTTTATTTATTTCTGCATGCATTTATTATGTTTTGTTTTCCCTGCATCATATAGTATGGGAAAATTTGACAAATATATTTAATTTTTATTATTAGTCCCATACAATTCCTGGGATACAGATACATGCTTTTGAAATTGCAAGGTGGAGGAGGTGGAGCCAAGATGAGAGAAAAGCTGAAGACTCATTTGGGTTCTCTCAAAATCACCTCCAAACAATGTTAAATAACACATCAAAAATTTCTGAAGCAGCAGAACCCACAAAAGGACAAGGGAAAACAATTTTCCAGCCAAAGACAACCTAGAAGGTTGGGAGGAAAGGTCTGTCACACCAGGGTGAGAGTGGAGTACAGTCTAGTGCAGGATGAGCTAGTACATGCCATGCCACAGGAACCAAGCAGCAGATACTGGGTAAGACTGAATCAGTGACTCCAGTGGCTGCTTTCAGAACTTTCAGCCCACACACAGTAAGAGGGTTGAACAACTGGCCAGATTGCAGGGGTCCCTTTGCTGCCCCTGGGTGCAGGACTCTTTTGTATTACCCTTACTCAGATTCAGGTTCCAGTCCTGGGTCAAAATCCCATGGCAAAGAGAACTAACACACAAGAGTTTATTGCTGCAGGGGAGAGGGGACCCTGGCCACAATTTCAAGGTAAAAAAGGGTGATTGTGGTCACTCACAGACCAGAGAACAGAGCAGGAGAATAGTAAGCACAACTTTCCTTAGATCTTACCACTCTGGAAGAAATGAAAGCTTGCAGACCTCCAGAACTAGCTCGGAAAACTGCTACACAAAAAAAAAACCTGAAGCTTGGGACAGTGCCTCCTCTACCCTAGGAGCAGAGCCCAACTTTAATGGAAAGCTAAAAGTCAAGAAAAAGGCTGAGAAAACAACAAGAAAAAGATCTTTTCCATAGAAAGTTACTTTAGTGACAGGGAAGATCAAAACACAAACTCAGAAAAAGACAGCAAAATAAAAACTGCTACATCCAAAGCCTCAAAGAAAATGATGTGAATTGGTCTTGGGTCCTGAGAGAACTCAAAAAGAATTTTAAAGATCAAGTAAGAAAGGTAGAGGAAAAAATGGGAAAGGAAATGACAGTGATGAAAAACAAAATAAAAAGAAGTCATGAAAGAAGTTTCAAAAGCTTGGTAAATGAGGCACAAAAATATTGAAGCATATAACACCTTAAAAAAGAAATAGAAGTGGCCAGAGGGACACAAAATTCCTATGAAGAGAAGAATGCCTTAAAAAGCAGAATTGGCCAAGTGGAAAAAAAAATACAAAAATTCACTGAACAAAAGAACTCCTTAAAAAGTATAATTAGCCAAATGGAAAAGGAGGTACAAAATCTCAATGAAGAAAATTGTTCCCTAAAAATTAAAATTGGGTAATTGCCAGCTAATGACTCCAAAAGACATCAAGAGGCAATAAAACAAAATCAAAATAAAGAAAAAAAGAAGAAAATGTGAAATATCTCATTGGAACAACAACTAACCTGGAAAACAGTTCCAAAAGAGATAATTCAAGAATTATTGGACTACCTGAAAGCTATGATTAAAAAGAGCCTGCACATCATCTTTCAAGAAATTATAAAGAAAAACCGATCTGATATTCTAGAAAAAGAGGATAAAATAGAAATTTACAAAATCCACCAATCAACTCCTGAAAGAGATCCCAAAATTAAACCTCCCAGGAATATTGTAGCCAAGTCCCAGAGCTCCCAGGTCAAGGAGAAAATATTGCTAGCAACCGGAAGAAGTAATTCAAGTATTGAGTCACCACGATCAGGATAACACAAGATTTAGCAGCTTCTGCATTAAAGATCGGAGGACATGGAATATGATATTCTGGAGGGCAACAGAGTTAGAAGTGCAACCAAGAATCAATTACCCAGCAAAACTGAGTATAATCTTTCAGGGGAAAAATGAATATTCAATGAAACAGAAGACTTTCATGTATGCCTGATGAAAAAAAAAAGTAAGCTGAAAAAATGACTTTTAAATACGAAACTCAAGAGAAACCTAAAAAAGTAAACAGGAAAGAGAAATAATAAGACATTTAATAAGGTCAAACTGTTTAAATTCCTACATCAGAAAATGATCCTTGTAACTTCTAAGAACCTTCTCATTATTTGTGCAGTTAGAAAGAATATACACAGAGAACATACATATGAATTAAACATGATACCATGTTATCTAAAAAATGAAATTAAGGGGTGAGAAAGAGGAATGCACTGGGATAAAGAGGGAGGGGTTGTCACATAAAAGAGACACCAAAGAGCTTTTACAGTAGAGCAGAACAGAAGAGAATTAGGTGGGAGCACTTGAACCTTACTCTCATTGGAATTAGGTAAAAGAGGGAATAACTCACTCACATGGGTATATAAATTTATCTTATCCTGCAGAAAAGTAGGAGGGGAAGGGCATAAGAGAAGGGGGAGCTGATAGAAGGGAGGGCAGATTGGGGGAGGTGGTATGAAATACTTTTGAGAGTGGCCATAGTGAAAGGAGAGAGACAGAAAGAGAGAGAGAGAGAGAGAGAGAGAGAGAGAGAGAGAGAGAGAGAGAGAAGGATAAATAGGGGATAAATAGAAAAAAGAACGGAAGGAAATACAGTCTGTAATCATAACTGTGAAAAAATACAGCTTGTATCTCTGATAAAGTCCTAATTTTTCAAATATATAGAGGAGTCAAATTTATTTTAAAAAAGTCATTCCCCAATTGACAAACCATCAAAGAAGGGGTATTTAGAAAGCACACCATCTTAGGGTGGTGGGATGGGAGAGATGGGGAGAAAATTTGGAACTCAAAAATCTTGTGGAAGTGAATGTTGAAAACTAAAAATTAATTAATTAATTAATGAAAAATAAATGGTCAAAGGATATGAACAGGCAGTTTTCAGACAAAGTAATAGAATCTATCTACAGTCACATGGAAAAAAAGATCTAAATTATGATTGATTAGAGAAACACAAATTAAAACATCTTTGTGATACTATCCCATACCTATCAGATTGACTAATATGAGAGAAAAAGAAAATAACAAATGTTGGAGGCACATGGGGAAATTGAGACACAAATGTACTGTGGGAGGAGTTATGAACTGATTCAAACATTCTTTAGAACTATTTGGAACTATGCCCAAAGGGCTAAAAACCATGCATACACTTTGACCTAGCAATAACACTACTAGGTCCGTATCCCAAAGAGATGAAAAAAAGTAAACAGGACCTATATATACAAAATATTAGTAGCAGCTCTTTGTCATGGCAAAGAATTAGAAATTGAAGGGATACCCATCAATTGGGGAATAGTTGACCAAGTTGTGGTGTGTGATTATGATGGAATACTATTGTGCTATAAGAAACGACAAGCAGTATAGTCTCAGAAAAACCTGGAAAAACTTACAGGAACTGATGTGAAGTGAAGTGAGCAGAACCAGGAGAACACTGTACACAGTAATAGTATTGTATGATGATCAGCAATGAATGACAGTCATTCTCAGCAATACAATTATCCAAGATAATTCCTAAGGACTTATGATGAAAAAATGCTACCCACCTCCAGAGAAAGAACTGGTGGAATCTGCATGGAGATTGAAGTATAATTTTAAAAAAAATTTCTTTTTTTTAATCTGTTTTCTTTCACAACATGACTAATATGGAAATATGTTTTTATATATACCCATGTATAACCTATGTCTAATTGCTTGTTTTTTTTTCAAATATAGGAGAGAGGGATATAGAGAATTTAGAATTAACAATTTAAAGAAATGAATGATAAAAATACTTTTACACATAATTTGGAAAATAAAATATTAAACAAATAATTGCAAAACAAGGAAAGAAATTGCATGTTGTAATTTCTATACAATTTATGGTACAATTGACAGAAATTTTTGGCACACTCCCATGCCAAAGCACACCTTTAAGAACCACTGTCTTAATTTCTTACCAATCCTTGTTGGATTCAGATTCATTTTTAAACATCCAGAAGCCACATTTTTTCAACAGCCCGATGTTCATCTGATCTAGAAGTTCTTAGCTTGTGGTCCATGATTTAAAACATTATATACAGATAGTTAGATATAGACATAGGTAGATATATGTAGATATAGATATAGATGTATATATGTATATCTATGTACATACGCATACGCATACAAACATATCTGTATTTTAGTATTAGTGGTTTCCTTTTATATTCCTATAATTTTTATATATTTAAAACTATTTTCAGAAGGGGTCCATAGATTTCAACAGACTGACAAAAAAATCTCAGGCTAAAATGGGGGGGGGGGCAAAACAAACAAATAACCCAGACCCATTATTTGAGTTTTATTATATAGAAGAATTAAAGGGAAGCATGTAGAGGAATGCAATTAATAATGGAAAAAGCAAACATTTTCCTGACTCTTTGTAAGCTCCTAGAGAAAGGGAATGTATCTTTTACACATTATATTCTCAAAAGTGGGAATACATATTAGAAATAATAAACTCTCTACAGATGGGTTTCTTCATGATTGTTAACATGTCTTCTCCACAAATCTATGAAATCATCTGAATCTAATCTGTATTGCTAAACACTATTGCAATAGATAGATCCATGAGATTAATGACTTTTCTTAAGGAAACCTAGAAAAGACAGGGGCAAGTAAAAAATTGAAAATATGTGCAATTACAATAAACTGGAGAGTGTTCAGAGAAAAGAAATCAGAATAGTTAAGGAGATTGGATATGACACTATACCAAAAATTGTATATAGTATACCAGGGAACTTGGACAACGAGGTGGTTCCATATGAGCACTGTTCCTGGAGTCAAGAAGAGTTGAGTTCAAATCAAGCTTCAGGAACTTACTAGCTGTGTAACTCTGTACAAGCCACTTCATCCCCATTTGCCACTTTTGCCTCATCTGTTAAGTGAGGATAATAATAGCATATACCTTCTGGGGCTGGTGTGAGGATCAAATGAGATAATAATTGTAACATCCCTAGCTCAGTGCCTAGCACAGAAGTGCTATGTAAAATCATCATCATCATCCTCATCATCATCATCACCATCATCATCATCATCATCATCATCATCATCATATTTAGCCTGGAGAAGAGACAATGCCCAACTGGGAGAGAGTTGGAAAGGAAAACAATTTAAAAATTATTTGAAAGTTTATCATGTGAAAGATGGATACAATTTGTTTCCCATGGTTCTGAAGGGAAAAACTAGGAGCAATAAGTGGAAGTAACAAAGAGGCAAATTTAGACTTGATGTAAGGATGGAGGGGCAGATATCCTAATAATTAGAATTATCCTCAAGTCGAAGTGCCTGCCTTGGATTGATGTACTTCTCCCCCTGCACTGGAAAACCTCAATTTGTGATCCATGATTCAAATATTGTTATAAATGGATTAGTAAATCAATTGAGTGGCACATAGCTTACCTTTCAAGTCTTATTTCAAATAATTCCCCTTCCCTTGCTCTAATGGGCAAATCAGATTCCAAATCAAACAGCACTTTCTAAAATGATTACTAAAAGTTTTGAGTTCTCCCTTGATTTTCTTAAGCCACCAATACTTTGATATGTATTTTGATATTTTTACACAATTGAAAAAGGTAACTTCATGCTTGTCTTTTGACCTTAGCTTCCAAGAAATGTTAAGCTGAAGCATTGCTCAATTACAGAAGCTTACCCAAGCTAATTGAATGTCTGCTCTATCCATTACTTTCCTTCATTTAACTGCTCCTCCCTAAAATCTGATTTAATTTTATTGGTACCATTTTACAAGTTTCTTAGCTTAGGAAGATACATCAAATCCTTTTTTTTCAGAAGCAGTTTGGTTACAAGTCATGAATACAGCTCTAAAAATGCAACTTTCATAGGTTACCTTGTTAAAATGACAGAAGGAGAATTTTCCAAATAATTCTTCAATCAGAAATCAATTTTATGAGATGTTTGGGCAATTTCTTTATTTCTGATTAATGTGCTGAACCTCATTTTAGTCAATCATTTTATACTCCACTACCTTGGAGATCTTTTAAAAAATGGGTTATAACTTGTTGCATCATTGTGACCTTTTATCATGTATGTGGATGTAGGTGAGGTGACATCCAAAATGATTGTGATGAAAATTCCTTTATAAATAGATAAATCATCTTGCAACAATGAAAGAATTTCTTAGGTTCCTATTTGCCCCACTTTATTGTTTGAGAGAATGACAGTTGAAATTACACAAAAGATACATCTGAGATAGATTGCTTTAATGTTTATCTGTACATATATATTTTCTCCAAGAATGAAAAAAATCAATAGAAATATGGTACATTGGGACATTAATTTTTTTTAAAGCAAAACAGTATCTCTTTAAATTGGTCTTTTCAAGTTCCCTATATTGATTAGATTTTCTCTTTATCAGTCAAATTTATGAATTTTTAATAAATTAATGCTTGGTAATAAAATTTTGAAGGATGTTCATAATAGCTTAATAGAATTTGACATATAATGCTCTGTTTAATTGTAGATGTTTATAATTTCTCTTTATATCCTAAGAATGAATGTCAGAATGGCATATGTGTGTGTTTGTATTACTATAAACATACACACACACACACATATATATATACATGTGTTTATATGTATGTATACACACATGTATATTCACACATTCATTCTTAGGATAGAAAGGGAAACTATAAATGTGTGTATATATACACATACATATATACATAATATACATACATGTGTATGTGTGTAGATACATCTAGTTTATGAGATATATAACTCATAAACATTATTTATAGACATATCTGCATATATAAAAATATAGTATATATTTATCTCTTATGTGCACATATATAGCATATACAAATATGTGCATATATAGATATAAATATCATAAAATGGTTGTATATGCATAAGTATGTGCATATATATATATATATATATATAAAACCATTTTCTGATATTTAAAATATTTTTGCTTAAAAAGAATTTTGTAAAGGTACTTTCAGACCAAAATCCTTCTTTCGAGTCCATTCCTTGGAGTTAATTTTGGCCTGAATTAATTTTTAAAGATCACTATTCTATTGTGTAATTAGTATCATGACTTATTATGGCACATGGAATGAGAGATCCATATCAGCAGGGACAACAGAAAGTATAAAGTCAGATCCCCTCATTTTATAGATGAGGTAACTAAAGCTACCCAGACAGGTTAAGCCATTTTTCCAAGATGATACATATAGTGTCCTATGGTGTGATTTAAACTTCTACTCTATATTTACCAGCTTATCAAATTTCAGGCCAGTAACTGATATTTCCTTTAAGAATTACTTATTAAGAAGAAAAATCACCTATATTTTCACTATTGTTTTACTTTTTCCAAACAAATAATATCTATAAAAACTCTTTTTAATGGCATATGTTAATTTTAACAGGTAGGATGATGAGGTAAGTATTGGTATGTTTGATCTCAGGTGAGATCAAACTGTGTATTATACCTGTGAATTTTATTGTGAAGAATACTAGATGAGGGCTTAAAGACCCAAGTTAAAGTTCAGCTCCATCATTAACTGTGACTTAGCTTCTTGGGATCTCAGTTTCTGAATCTATTAAATTAAGGGACTGACCTCTAAGATTTCTTACAACCTAACAGGCTATTTTACTCTATGTAAGTTATAAGGTGGCATAAAAGATAGAATTCTGGACCTGGAATCATGAAGACCTAGGTTCATATTTGATCTTAGAGACTCATTAGATGTGGGATCCTGGGAAAGTCAATTAATCTTTATGTATATCAGTTCCCTCATCTGTAAAATGGGGAATAATAATAGCAGTTACCTCCGTGAGTTGAGGTTAAAATTAGATAATTTTGCAAACCTTAAAGTGATATATAACTGCTAACTTGCTGTTGCTGAGTACATTTTTGGCTTTTTGAAAAAGAATGTGTAACTATAGAGAATATATCATTATTTTTACCCTATTTCCATTTTTTCTTAAGGTTTACATAAATGAGGTTAAATGAAGATTAAATGTCAAAAATGGTTTCAATTTGAAAGGATCCAAAAGTCCATTATTTAAATTAGCATCAAAATCAAAATTGACAGCCTTTAGAAATCTATTACTCTGGGTAAGTCACTTAACACCAATTGCCTCACTAAAAAAAAAATCTATTCTAATCTAACACATGTAATTTTCCTTAAGATATTTGAAAAATATATGTATATGGTCATTGTCATGCATTTAAATCTTGAATCTACCATTTACTAACCATGTGACATTGAATAAGCCACTCAAATTCCAGTAGTCTCAACAAACTTATCGATAATATCTCCTGTATCCATTCCATAAGGTTGCATGGAAAGTGCACAATCAAGCAGAGCAGTTCGTGAAAACTGAAGAACTTAGTTGGAAAGTTTTGAGTTCTCTCTAAAGGAAAGCTTTGGGAGGAGTTTGTCGTTTTACTCTCCCTCCTTCCAAAGGGAGGGAAAAGGCAGCTGAGAGTACCAAGAACATGTTGAATATCAAAGTCGGATCAATCTCTATGATGATGAGATTACATTTTGTGAACTCCTTCCTAGAGTGGAGACTAAGTAGAGAAGCTTATATAAAATAAAGAGAGCTGGAAGAACCTTTGTTTCACATTGCAAATATCTAGAACACCATTTGATATGTGTGTTTGTTTATGTTTGTTTGAATAGAGGTACATAAGTAGAGTTGGAGGGGACAAGGTGAGAATTATTTCTGCCACAGGCATAATGGTTGAATTAACTCTTCCTTCCCCACCTCCACACCCCCCAAATGGAGATTTTTATATACAACCTGTTTAATCTCCAAATAGTTCTGGGTAACAGGCATTGCTACAGGGTGGCAAAAGGGGGTGGGGTTGGTGGGGGAGTAAGATTGTGAGTGCAGTTTTTAAATTGATCCAGGTGCAAGCACTATAGATTGTAATGGGTTGGTTAAATAATCTGTACAGTGATTCCTTATTTCCTTGCCATGAATTGATTTAATTGAATGTGAACTGAAGTAAATTATTAGCTGGAATTTGTCCCTGCATGTTTTTTGTGCAGACACATGAAAATTGTAAAGGACTTTGAACCTTGTTTGTAGAATGACTCATTTAAATGTATTCATATATATATATATATACATATATATGTATATATATATAAACACATATATATACATATATATGTATATATATATATAAACACATATATATAGAGAGAGACACACACAGACAGACAGACAGACAGAGACAGAGAGAAAGAGAGAGAGAGAGGGAGGGAGCAAAAGAGAGAAAAAGAAAGAGAGAGATTAAGGAATTAAGGAATTTGGGGCAAGAAGAAGTAGAAATGTGAAAAGAAATCAAAGCTAATTACTTTGCATCTCTTTTATTTTTTATTTTTTTTCTTTCAAGAGATAGAGCTTTCTCCTTAGTCTTTCCTTGGGCTTGGGCTACTGAGTGATTAATGAGTCAAAGCCAAGCTTTTTTTTTTTTTTTTTTTTTTGTTTTTGAAGTTGTGCTAAAAGTTCTATCAAAAATTCTGATTTCATGTCTTGGAAAAGCTCAATTGTGAAAATTCACTAGGGGTGAATATAGACATAAAATGCCTTCATTAATAACCCAGATTTCAAACATTTCATGCACCTATTTTGACTGAATTGAATTGGTTTTATTGACACAAAGAAAGTTAAAAGATTTTGAACTAGGCAGAACTTTAGATGTCATCCACTCTATGTTTTACAGAGGAGAAATCAGTGAATTTGAATAGAGGTTCAACTGTCCAATCCCAAAGCAAGTGTTCTTATTAGCATAATGCCTTTTTAAAAAATCTTCCTGCCTTTTTATCTCTTTAGCACTCCACCCCATTATTTTTACACACTTGAAGTTTCCTCTTGGATCTGTCTTCATTCTACTTAACCTTTTCTTTCTTCATATATCCCCTTGATTCCATTAATGTAGTCTTTTATTCATCTGTTTTTCTTAACTATATTTTGACTTCATTTTGTCTTTCTAAAATGCTCTGTGTGTGTGTGTGTTTCTGTCTGTATCTCTTTCTCTCAAGTTCTGCATTTCTCTCTCATACACACCCATATACATACATCTGTAGGTAAGAATGTTATTATTTTTTTCTTTTTTAAAGATTTTAGTTTTGATGTTTTTTTTTTCCCTTTGGAAGCTTTCTTCATTCATATCCTAGTGCCCCTTACTGGATTACTGAAAGGGAAGCAGAGTTTCATGTTCCTTAATCATCCCATTTATATTGTAAAGGTCCTAAAAGGAACTTTGTTTCGCACTTCATCTACCACTCCTATCAAATATGTCTTTGCTGTTAACATTGTATGATATGTAAATATTTTGAACCTCTGAGCTTAAGTTTTTTACCTTTAAATTCATAATAATTGTAGCACCTACTATTATAAGGAACCAATAATTTAACATATATAAAGCACTTTTTAAATTGAAAAAAACTATGTGGATTGAGTTGGCAATATTAATGTAAGGATGGTTTATCTGTGAAGTTCACTTGTCTGTAGTATGTCTATTTAAGTAATCTGACTAAAACAGTTGCTGATGTGTATATTAAACTAAAGGACAGTTACATAATTATTTATAAATGAATAGCTTAGAATTAAAGACTACATATTATGCTTTCTATCACCATTTGTTTTTTGAGGAGCATGAGAGAGGTAAAGGAAAAGAGAAGATAGAAAATATTTATCTATTTTATACTGTTGTTGCTGAGAGTTGGAGAAGAAGAATCTTAGAAAATGATCAGAGTTGGAGAGGTCTTAGCCAATCTGCAGATAAAAAAATGACTTTTCTGAACATATTATAATTGTACATTATCTGATAGCATCAAACAAACATCAAATAAAGTCAAAAATGATGGATACTACAGTTGTTATTGAGGATAAAGTCTAGCTGAGAGTAGGAACTGCATAACATTTGAGCAGCAGAGAACCAGCACAACTATATTGACTCCACCAATTGAGATGCCATGCTTAGTTAAGATCAGTTCAGCACAGCATGGTATGCTGGTAACATGTATTCCTGAAATATAAACTTACCACCCCAGGATTTGAGGTTTTCCTCTACTTATTCCATAAATACTATACATTATTCAGTAAGCGTACTATAGGGACATGAATGGAATGCTATGTAAATAACATTTGCTTTCTCAGCAAAATATTTTGGCTTATTTGAATATTAATATCTGACTTATTAGTGGAGAATACACTTATTTGGGGCTTACAAGGTATTATACTAGTAGTAATAATCACCCACAAGAGTTACCTCTAGAGGTTACCTAAGAATATGGCAGCTACACCCCCTCTAGGGAAACTCCAATTTGCCATGGTAGAGGCAGGTCAAGGAGAAAGGAGATAGAAAAAGAGACGTTGTCATTACACCTAGGAGGAAGGGAGGTGATTATACTATCCGTGACATTGTGGCTTATTATTATTATTACTAATCACTGTTCATCATCATTAATTATAATATGCCACAGTATTTGTATTTCAAATAAATTCAGTCAGTCCTACTATCATGTTGAGAACTCTTAGAATTCACGATAAAAATATCATTCAAACTTATTTTTTATATTAATAATAGTTTCACAGGTTTCTTTCTGATTTCTAAAAACTAATAACAAAGAAAAAACCTATCCCATTTTCCAAACATCAAGCTGAAATGCTTTCCCAGTGTAACTTTTAACATTTTATTCTGATACACACTATATAAACATAAAACAAAGTGCCTAGTAACTCAAGGGAAGGGTAGTCTAGTTTTTGTCATATCCTTAGTAAACAATAAATGTTCAGTAAATTGAGGTGCCTTTCAAAACATCTATTCTTACTCAAGTATGAAATTCTCAAATAATTCTGTGGTTAAATTGATCTGGGTGATAAAGTAAAGGGACTCAAAGAATGCTTCTTCACACTTCAGGTTCATAGGGAAAATGAATTGTTCCTGAAGCAAAAAGGGAGAATGCTTGGATAAAGGTCAATGGATGGAGAAATAAGATTAATTTTATCAGTAAGGTATACTATAAGCAACTTACATACAACAAGAAAATAGGTGAGTTCAGGAACGTATAAAAATTTACCAGAGGGACATGATATAGCAATGATGAGGGAAGTTAATTATCCACGTTTCCTGTAAACCCCACCCCCAACATGTACAAGTATAAAAAAAAATCGAGTGGATTTTAATTTCTTGATTTAGCATAGTAGTCATTTTATCCTTCAAAAGATAGATAGACCAGGGCAGCTAGGTGGCACAGTGGATAGAGCACTGTCCCTGAAGTCAGGAGGACCTGAGTTCAAATCCGGTCTCAGACCAAACACTTGACATTTACAAGCTGTGTGACCCTGGGCAAGTCACTTAACCCCAATTGTCTAAAAAACAAACAAAAACAACAACAACAACAAAAAAGATAGATAGACCAATGAGAGAAAATTTTATTTTAGATATTATGCACATCAATAGGGGAGAACTCGTTACTGGGGTAGAAATGATTAGAACCCTAGGAGGAAGTGAATTATTTCTTCATAGAGTTTGTGATAGAGAAGGAGAAGAAATCTAGATATAGTCTGACATGCAACTAAGATTTAGGGGATGTAAATTTCAAAGGGTTCAGGGGGAAAAAAAGTAGGATCACAGGACAAGGCAGGTTAAGAGCATTCAGATATACTCAGGAATGAAATTCTGCATAGGGAGAAAGGAAAATAAACTGAGGAGCAAAAAATGAAATTTGTCTAAAGATCCATGGGGAATTCACCAACCAATTTAGATTTTATAAAGAGAAATTCACAGATGATAAAAGCAGGACAAGGTAATAGAGAATGAATATGAGAAGAAGGAAAAGTCCTGTTCAGATAATACTCTGGAAGACCTGAAGTTGGTAATGAAAATTCCCAACAAAAATGATTGTTTATGTTATTGTTTTTGTTTTCATTATGTTAGGGGAGAAGAAGAGAATTAAATAAGGAGAAAGAAATTCAAGTATATGGGAGTAGTGATAGCTGACAAGAAAGAAGTCAGAGGTGCTTAATTCTTTTTTTTGTTTGTTTGTTTCTATTTGCTCTGCACAGGAGAATGAGTTTTTAATGGAAATGAAAGAAAATCACAAAGGGGAGTTAGCTAAGATAAGAAAGGACATAGTAGTGCTGACTGCTACTGATGAATTCAAGTCATTTGGTTCAAAGGAACTACATCTGATACTAGAAGAACTGGCAAATATGATTGCTGAAACAATGCTTTTCTAAAAAATAACAATATATTTTAATATAATCAATACTTTGGATAAAAACATAATGACATGCTCAATAAGTTTGTAGATGACACAGAGCGAGGAGGTATATAGCTCACACAAGATGAAAACGTAAACATGCCCAAGAATCTTAATAGGCTTTAGCACTAGTTTGCAGCTAATAAATACAAAGTGGATAAAAGTAAAGTCTTCTACTTACTCCCCCCAAAAAAGTCAGCTTGAAAATTACAAGAAAGTGTGGGTGAGGAAGTGACGCAGTTTGACAAAAGTGTTTCTTAAAAAAAAAGCCTCAATATCTTAGTGGATTTCAAGTCCGATATGGGGCAGCAATATTATATGATAACCAAAGTGGAAGGGGAGAGGGAACGAATATTGTATGTGATTACAATAAGAGAGGCACAGCTTCCAGAAATACAGAGGAATAATACAATTATACTCTTTGTTTGACTTCATCTGGCATTTTGCACCTAATTTTGCACTCCATAGATTAAGAAAAATATTGATAAGCTGGAAAGTGTCCAGAAACTGACAATCCATATGGTTGAGGGACCTTGTACATGTTATTTGAGAATTAATTAAAGGAACAACAGTTGGAAGTTACAAAAAAAATTAGACTTCATTTTGACCAAAAATAAATAAACAACCTTCCCAAAATAGAGCTGTATAAAAATAGAAGAGGATTCCTTGAGAAATGGTAGGCTCCCCTTCCTGGGGTCTTCCAGCAAAGATGAAACAACCATGTCTTGGTTTATTACAACATGCAAAAGACTTATGGTGGAGGTTTGGACTAGATGACCACTGTGGTCCCATTAAACCCTCAAATTATTTGATTCTATAATTCTGTTTTGGTTGATTAGAAGTTTCTCCAATGAAGAATTTGAGAATCCTACCATTTCTATGTGTCCTGTGTGAATCTTGTCCATATAGCTTCAGAATTTCACCAAAGTAGTATTTCAGTCAGTTTTCTAGAATTCTAAAGTCATAATTAAAATAATAGTGTACTCTGATTGCCTACTTGTCATTTATTGTCCTATAATAGACTTCAAAACATGAAATATTTTAACATAATTTGAATCTCCCTCTCTCTGTGAGACATTTATAGATTTTAACCATATTTTTATGGTTCTTAATATGGTAACCACCTTCTATGCTACATTCTGGCAAAGAATAAAGAATATTATACTTGAACAGATGAATAGAGGTCATGTAATTCAACCTTCCTCCTAAAGTAGGATCCCTTTTAAAATATTCCTGGCTGATGATCATTCAGCTTCTTCTCAGAAAATTTTTAGTAACAGTGTGGTCATTGCTTTTCAAACTGACCCATTTCACTATGGAGATTTCATTATTTAAAAATTCTTCCAGTATATCGAACCAAAATCTCTCTCTAACCGCTACCCATTTCTACCCTTTCTGTCCTCTGAAATGATATCAAATGAGTCTACTGTCTCTTTTAAAAGAAAGCTCCTGGGGCAGCTAGTTGCCGCAGTGGATAGAGCACTGGCTTTGGAATCACGAGGACCTGAGTTCAAATTGACCTCAGACACACAATATTCCTTAGCTATGTGACTCTGGGCAAGTCACTTAACCCCAGATGTCTCACCAAACAAAAAAAAAAGCTCCTAAAATATTTAGTTATCATTTTTTCATAAATGTTCTCTTATTCAGATTAAATATTGTAAATTTCAGGTATTTCTCAAATCACATAATTTTCAAAGTCTTCTTCATTCTTATCATCCACCTTGAGACACTAGTTTGCCAATATGGTCCTTAAAATTCAGAACATAGGTTCACTATGAGATGGGATTTTATTAGCATAGAGTTCTGTGGAACTACTGCTTTTCTTGATCTGGATAATCTATTCCAATTAACAAAGCTTGCAGTAGCATTAGCTGGTGTGAGTAAAATTGAGTTTGTGGGCAACTGAAATCCCCTCATCCTTTTCAGATAAATTCCTCTAAAATGAAATGTTTTCAATTAATCAACAATAATTGGTTAACATTTCATAACCCTACTATTACACATTTAATACATGAATATCTCCCAAGAAAATTGAAAAATATATATGGAGATAGATATTGATAATTAACATTTAAATGTGTAGCTATCTCTGTCTGGCTATCTATCTATTTATTGCTATCTATACTATTCCCTTAATATGTCAGTTTATTAACTCTATCCAAAATAATTAAAAGAATAAAGTTAGTCAAAAATGACTTATATGAAACATGCCATCTAATATTGGATCACTTTTTTATAGAATAAATTATTTTTTAAAAATGCCATTTAGGATTATAGGAAAATAGATTTAGAGACTTCACAGGTCATCTAGTCCAGTGCTTCTTAAACTGCGTGTTGTGACCCCGTAAGGGGATGTGAAAAATTTGGCAATAGTAAAGGTTCCTGAACATGTAACAACCAAAAATTAATTCAAAATCAAATGTACAATGAATCTGAGGTGTTTCTATCAGCACTTACCCTTGCTGCATCACTCAACTTCACTATAGCCTTGGTTCTGAACACAAAGCATGTGCAATTTGCACTGTGCATGCCCACAGGCCATGCAATACCAACAAAGGCTGCCAAAAAGGAAAAGAGGTCCCAAGTGGAAAAAATTTAACAAGCCCTGACCTAGTCAAACCTCTCATGTAAAAGGTGAAGAATCTGAGGCCCAGAGTTTTACTTACTCAATGTTTCCTAGGTATGAACTATTTGAGATTGGATTTTAAGTCCTGGACTCTCAATTCGAAACTGTTTCTACTGCACTATACTGCCTCTCATATCTAACAGTTCCTTTGATAATTTTGTGAGAGAATAGCATAGTGTTTACCAGATTATTATAAATTTCAATTTTATATAGTTGCTAGAATCTAACTTCTCTCCTTCTCCTTTATAAAAATCAGCCCTGCATCCATCCATTCTTATCTTTCAAGGACATTAACAATGATTTCTTAAAGATGGCACTGCATTTACACCCTCAGATTCTTTCTGAATCATTAAATAGGGTTGTTTCAGTCAAGATATGAATCCATTTATGGGATCTAGGTGGCTTATTTTTATCCTTCCTATTATCTGGGGCCTCAAACTTCTCTTGGCAATGTTCATTCTACTATGGCCAGTTTGAAGGTCATTCTTCTTTATTAAAGAAAATGGGTAATGAGAGCAGTTGAGAAGTCATGTTTTATCTATCTTTTTAACACTATACCACACTGGTTTTTTTTTAATCTCATTTGCTCATCATATTCCTTTTATGATCATTTTGGGTTTTTTTGAGAGGGTTGGAATTTTTTTTGACATTACTCAACATGCTTCAGTGCTTGTGATACCAATATTTTATTTTTATTCACCTATTGTTATATGCCATCATTGTATCCTTTACATTTGTCAGAGTGGGGGAGGTGAGCTTCTTAGGGAACTCCCTGTAAAATTGTATTTTTTTCTTTAGAAGTTTCTCTTCTTCCTCCTAACAGTAAAAATTCAAGTAATGTCTTAACTGACAAATCTTTTCTCAATCCTTATTCTTTTTGATCTCACTTTAGCTATTCACACTGTTGATTACCTTCTCACTTATACATTATTCTCTCAGTTTCTACAAAACTACTTTACCCTTATTCTTCTCCTACCTTATTCTTTTCAGTCCCCTTTGCTGGATCTTTGTTACCAGATCATGTATGCTGACCACAGGTCTCTCCCAGGACTCTGTCCTGGATCTTCTTTTCTTCCTCTACACTATTTCGCTTGGTGATTTCATGAGCTTCAAGGGATTCAATTATCATCTCTATGCTGATAATTCTCAGACCGACTTATCCAGCCCTCTCCTGTCTCCTAACCTCCAGACTTTCATCTCCAACTAACAACTGGACATTGCAAACTGCATGTCCCGTAGACATCTTAAACTAAGCATGCCCAAAACTAAACTCAATTTCTTTTCCCCAAAGTCTTCCCCATCCTGAAACTCCTGGTTATTGCTGAGGACATCACCATCCTTCCAGTCACCTAGGCTCAAAACATAAGTGTCTTGCTCAACTCCTCACTCTCACCAGCCTACACCAAACTGTTGCCAAGTCTCAAAAAATTTACATTCATAAATATATACCCCCTTCTCTCTTCTGACCCTGCCAACACATTGGTACAAGCCCTCCTTGCTTCACACCTATATTATTGCAAAAACAATGTGAATCTCTCCTCATTCCAGTCTATTCAGCAATCATCTGCCAAATTAATCTTCTTAAAGCATGTTTAACCATACTCTTTTCCCTTTACTTCAATAATTGCAAGATGTTCTATTTTTGGTAGTCAGGAAAGTCTGGGCCTCAACAGGTATCCTGATAATGACTGCCTCCACCTACAATGTTTCCATTCTGCTTTTACTGATTTAAATCATATTCACAGTATTGGAAATTATTTGAGGAGGTTAGCAGGTGCTATTTCCCACACTGATGAGTTTATTCAATAAAAAAATACAAAATACAACTTACTTGCCCATTGGAAAATTTTTGTTTTGGTTTAGTTTTCTATGATGTTCCTCAAGCAACCATAATTTCCATTTTATTGCTTCTAGTTGGTAAGAAATAAATTATTAGAAAATCAAGTATTTTTTCTGATGTTTCACTTTTACAAGGAATTGACCTCCAGCTAATTAAATCCCCTCTGTGTGCTAGTTTGTTAACTGTTTAAAGAAATATTATCCATATTTTCCATCCGTGAGTCCAGCATGTACTATATTTCTATAATAATAATTGTGCTTCCCTCTCTTATAAATCTTGCCCAAATTTTCTCCTCAGTTTTTAATATTAGATTACATACATGAGTTTATCCTTCTACTGTACAGAGATTTCTTGTTTTCCCTTCAATCATTTTTTTTCATTTTCAGTAAAATAGGCTATTCTGTTATCATTTTCCAGCTATAAATCCTATTATACTTTGTTTTACTGACTGGATTATTATAAATTATTCAATTCAAAGTTATAATTGTGAGATCCAATTCAGTTGAATACAAGTTAAAGAGAGGTCTATTAAGGTTTAAAGCATGGAAACACTTCCTTAAAGATTGAATTATATTAAAGTAGAATGGGTTTCCTTAGGAAAGAACATGGTCCTTTTCACTGGAGTTCTTTAATCAAAGAGTGAATGACTACTTTTGAAGCATGTTTTATTGAGAATTACAGCAGATGCCCTCAAAAAGTCCCATCACACTTGAAATTATATGATTCTGACTCATTAAAAAAAAAAGAAAAACAACCTTGAGATACTACCAGGGTGATTTGGCAGAAATATTCCCAATGTAACTCTCATTATGATATCTTGGAAGTCAATTTAGTTTCTTTAACAATGAAAACATGATATTCAAATGTAGTGGTGAGAACACTTTGCTTAAAGTCTCAGTCTTGTTGATTTTTTTAATTAAATTTTCCCTTTGTATTCTATTTTGTTGTTGTCATTGCTTTTTCAATCTTATGGTATATGAGTAATACTTTTGTAGCATTAGTCTCATAACAAAAGTGAAGAAAACATGGACACAGTGAGTGTTATTTTTCTAACCCGAAAAAAAAAATGCGTGGGAGGGTGGGATTTCTTTTTCACGTTACCTAGACTCTAAGAGAATTTATAAGCTAAAATTCTGATTATCACAAAACATAGGGTGGCACAAATATTGATTTAAATTTGTTTAAATTTGTTGTTTAAATTTGGTGAGAGGTAGGTCTGCTTTGAAACCTAGACAAGGAGATTAATGGATGAAGTAACGAAGTACTCTCTCTCTCTCTCTCTCTCTCTCTCTCTCTCTCTCTCTCTCTCTCTCTCTCTCCCCCTCTCTCTCTCTCTCTCTCTGTCTCTCTCTGTCTCTGTCTCTCTGTCTTTCTGTCTCTCTCTTTGTCTCTCTTTGTCTCTCTCTGTCTCTCTCACACACACACACACACACACACACACACACAAAGTTCTTAGAATTGAAATCTGAATGAATCACTCTATTATTAGTAGTTGAAGTAAAAGATTAGAAACCACTTGAGGGCAAGGACCTAGTCTGTTTTTTCTCCCATACCACAGTGGCCCCAGCCAGGCATGCGCTTTCAAATCAATTTGGTTTAAATAATTTGTTTATTACATTTTCATATTTTTCTTGAATCACATGGTTTTGTTTTATCTTGAGTAAAAGATATGAAACATTTAAAATTTGTCAGGACAGGGTGCTATAGTTATTTGGCCAACAATATGTTCACACGGTGGGGGTGGTAAGGGAGGAAAAATAACAGTCTATGAAAAGAGTTACATTGTGCTAAAGCTCTTCCAGCTGGATAGAAAAATGTAGAATGTCTGGATAGATTCTCAGATGGGGCATAAAAATTGGTGATTGTATATTTTATGTACATTTTTGCTTTCTCTCTTCCCACTGTTCTCTCTAAATGTGTATTGTGTTTATAAATGCAAATACACAGCTGTTCTATAAGTTGTAGACATGGAGAGATGCCTAGGGTACTAAGAGGTTAAGGCACTTGCTCCAGTCACATAGACAGCATCTGTCAGAGATAGGTCTGGAACCCACATTTTTCTCATCTCAAAGCCACTCCTTTATTTTCTGTGTTGGTGGTCTTCTAAATAGTGACTGTGGCTTGACTTCAAGATTGATTGTAATCCACCAAAAGGGAGAGTTGAAGAGTGGCCACTTTTTCCATGTTGGCCAATCACAGAGATTGTCTTAAAAACAACCATACCACTAATTGTTTCCTAACATTCTTCCATAGTTACCCTTTGCTGCATTGTACAAGTTGCAAACATTCCCCCTTCTGAGTCAAGCATTGTAGCTTCAGTTATTTAAGAAATTGTCTCAACATGATCCCCAAAGCCACAACTCTGCAGATGAGATGCCTTGCTAATCACATTCACTCTTGTGATTATTTTAATTTTGAAAGAAAATGATTTTCTAATTTACAAATTTCCTGCCATACTACAATAGTCAAAGGCTTTTGGGTAGATTCTACTCAAGTAATTTGGGACAGGAAGAAGGTACTTTTATTGCTAATTTTATTCAAATTGGTCATCCTAACTAGTCAGTCAAAAAATATTCATTAAGTACCTCTATGTGCTCATCACTATGGTAAAGCTGGGAATAGAAAGAAAAAGAAAAGTCAGAAGACTGTACCTCACCTCAAAGTAGTTCAAAATCTAACTATTGGATTGTTGTCCATATCATTTTTCCCCTGTCAATTTTTGTAAATATTTTGTGTGTCTTAGATCCTATTGAAAAAGAATGAAAAAACCAATGCCATCTTTCATGATAAATTGCTTGCTATTGTGTTTGGGATCCCCCCATTTGTAAATTATTTTGTGTGATTCTATATCCAAAGATCTCTAAGTTTCTGTTCTACTAACCTTAATGATTTCTGAGTTTTCCAAATCAGTCATTGATCTTTAGAGCAATAAAGGGCATTTACTTTGTCCGATCTCAATTTGCACACGTGTATCTGCTGATATAGCACAAGGAATT
This sequence comes from Vombatus ursinus, assembly GCF_900497805.2. Classification (NCBI taxonomy): domain Eukaryota; kingdom Metazoa; phylum Chordata; class Mammalia; order Diprotodontia; family Vombatidae; genus Vombatus; species Vombatus ursinus. The sequence continues at coordinate 26,319,117 of NW_020954619.1, forward strand.
CTTGAAATCTATTAAATTATTTTAGGCTAAATATATTTTAACATGTCACAATGATATGATTTCTTGCTCTATAGGATAAAAGGGACTTATACAAACAAAAATGATGATCTAAAAGTGACCTTATAGTTAAGAATGCAAGGATCTGCTTTAATAAGTGAGTTCTTATTAGCCTTTCGCTAGAACGAATAACTTACTGTCAAACAATTAAATTAGACTAAGTCCCTGAAATCACCCATTTGTCTAGGAAGAGTGTATATGTATGTATTTATCCCTTTATGGGAATGTGTTTGTGTGTGTGTGTTTTAATAGAATAGTGCCAAAGTTGTCAAAGCATGTCTCCTAATCTCAGTTAGGAAGACAAGTCATCCCTAAGAAATAATTTGTTTCTAACTGAAAATTAGATGGCTAAAGGTGATCTCAAGCATGTTCACAAACCCTGAAATGATACCCTTTGCAGATGAGGACCACAGAAAGCCAAACCCTGGATCAGATTATGCACACTTGACTGACTGGCCCTTTGCTTAAATAGAAATGAAGCAGAAACAGCAACCGTATAGAAGAAAAAGAGATGAGTGAGGAACAATCATGTGAAAACTTGACAAGATGAGGAATGCTTTTCTCAGTATATTTGAAAACTTTTGGTAAATGAAGGTAGCAAAAAAAAAATTAAAGACTGAAAATATGCGTTTGTTCGGGCCCATTATTTTTGAATTATCAATAGCCTTCCCTTGGTTCAATGCATTTTCAAAGGGAAGAATTTGAGAAACAAATATGAATATCAAAAAATCTACCTGTTGACAGATTTTCAATTTAAGGTGGATATGAAGTGGAAACATTATGAGGTGTGAAAAGTAAGTATGTAGCCAGGAAATGAGATCCATTATATTAAGGGTAATTGTCATTGTTGATATCACTTTTTTAAGAGGAAAATGTTAGTATTCAATCAGGAAAGCAATAAGTAGAATGAGAATCTTTCAAAGAAACTTTCTATCTCTTATTAAAATTCTCTCTCTCTCTCTTTCTCCCCCCCTTTCCCTTTCACTCTTTCCCTCTCGCTCTCTCTCTCCTTCTCAACATTTCTTCCCTCTCTCATTCTTGTTTTATGTAACAAATTACTGAAACATTTTTAGAAGATGAGAGCAAAAATTAAGTTCACTATGAAAAGTGGCCATTAAAACAATGTTTTGTTTTAATTCAATTCAATAATAGCATATTTGTTCAAGGTGAAAAAAGGGCATCCTGATTTCAAGCAGCTTATAATCTATTTGGAGTGGAGAATTGGGTATATACTTTGTATACACATAAGTGTGGAACAATGTAGAATTTTGTATGGCTAAAGAAGAAATTCAAAGGTTTTTTTGTTTTGTTTTGTTTTGTTTTGTTTTTGCTTTGTTTTGTTTTTAATTGAAGAGGAAGATCCCTTTCAGTTTGTTTAAGGGTGGAGGAGGAAGAGATCAAGATTTGTTTTTTGTAATGGAGACATTTACAATTGAGTTGTGTTTTAAAGTAAAAGAAGGAGCTCAAAAGGCAAAGATGAATGATGATCATGCTTTAGGCATAAGTAATACTTGTATAAATATACAGACCTTGTCAGAGGGCAGAATGAGATTTGGGAAATCTAGAAGCCCCATTTGGCAGGAAGATGAGAGTGGGAATCGTATTTGAATGAAGAAAGGTGTTTTGAGATCCGGCATTCACCTGAGAAGGTGCATTTGAGCCAGGTTATGGCTAACTTTAAAAGTCAGGCTAAAGAATGTATATGTTATTCTTTTACACTATGGACTATCAAGGCCACTTAAGGTTTTATACTGATGGAGTAATACAGTCAGACCTTTAAGTATATTATTTTGAACTGCTAACAGAAAAATTGAAGAAGGGATACTGGAGGCATGGAGAGAAGTTAGGAGAGAACATGAAAAAAAAATTAAGAGAACCAAGTGATTTCAGAATTAAGGAAGCTGAGAAAATATAGAGAATAAAGAAGAGCAATATTGAAAGGAACAGAAAGCTAAGGGGGTCAAAAACTTAGAGCTATAATGGCCTCATGGGTCATTTATTGAAGAATTTAAGTAACTTGTTCACCATCACAGAAATAGTAATTGGCAAAAGTAGAATCTAAACATTTATCTTTTGTGTTCAAATTCATTAGTTTCTGCTATACCAAAATTCCTCTGAAGACTAATAAAATGGCATTGAACTTATTAATAGAATGTCATTCTTTTCTACTATAGTGGCACAACTGGACCACAGTTGTGGTCCTTATCACTTCACACCTGGATGATTATAATAGCCTGCTGGTGGGTCTCCCTGCCCCAGGTTTCTCCCCACTTCAACCCATCCTCCATTCAACCACTAAAGTGATTTTCCTAAAATGCAGGTTGATCATGTCATTCCCCTACTCAGTCAATAAACTGTAGCACATTACCTCCAGGAACAAATATAAAAGCTGTTTGGAATTTGAAGCCACTCATAACCTTGTCCCTTTCTAGTTTGCCAATCTTCTTACATCTTACTCTCCTACACTTACTCTTTGATGCAGTAACTTCCTAGATGTTCAAAGAACAAGACACTTCATCTCCATCTATATTGATATAGTAAGAGACAGAATTGTTCTGGGAATTCCCGAATACAACTGGAACACTACAATATATCTTTATACTCTGATACATATCAGAAAATGTTCAAAAATGTATATAAGAGATAGAAATAAATATGCTTCAGTGGCCTCATTGAAAATATAGGAACTTGAGTAAATGGTATATTCATCAAAAATACCTGTGATGTTGAATGTGATAAAATATAGCACAATAATCTAAAATTTACATAGCACCTACTATCTGCTAGGGACTGTGCTCCATGCTTTAGGAATATTATCTCATTTTATGCTCAGTATAACCCCGGAAGGTAGGTGCTATCATTTTTGTCCATTTAATATATGAGGAAATAACAACAACAACTAACATTTTGAACACCCACTATCTGCTGGGGAAAGTACTAAATGATTTACACATACAATCATATTTCATCCTCAGAATAATCCTGGGAGGTAGGTTCTATTATCATCTCCATTTGACATATGAGGAAATAATTAGTAACAATAAAAACAACATTTATAGAGCACTCATTATGTACTAGTCCCTGTGGCATATGCCTTAAAAATATTATTTCAGTTGATTCTCACAACTTGAAAGTAAGTGATACCATTATTACCATTTTCCTGTTGAAAAAGCTGCAGGAAACAAAAAGTTAAGCAACTTATCCAGGGTCACACAGTTGGTAAATGTCTGAGGTTAGATTTGAACTCAGGTCCTTCTGAGTCCATGTTCAATGCTATATTCAATGTGTCACATACTTGCCTTATTATCTCAAAAGCTTATGAACAATATAACAGAATAGGCAAAATATGTGATTGAAGAAGAAGGGGTACATATTATATATACATGTACACATGCAATAATGTATATAATATGTATTCCACAAGCACACATGTGTGTATGTATGTGTCATATGCATGTATAATATATACATATGCATATATACATATATATTTAAAGTTATAAAAATTGGAAGGTTTATTGTCTTAGTAAATTTTACTTGTTTTAACTTTTCCAAGTTAATTTACAGAAGACTGTATTGATCCTCATGCATGTTATTTCATCTCCTATTTTCATTGCTTTTCTCTGCTTTTCCTGCTTGCCAGAAATGGATTACCTACTTATTCCTACATCTTAGACTGCTTAGCTTTCTTTAAATCTTAGCTCAAGTACCACTTTATACATGAAGCCATACCTATTTCCTGTAGATTCTCATGCCTTCCCCAAATTATTTTGTGGTGTGTAAACATATACATATAACATATCTGTTTATATATACATACATAAATACATATATGTACATATGTGTATGTATATATAATTTATAACCCTAACACCTAGCACAGTGCCTTACACATAGTTTGGCACTTAATAAATGCTAATTGATTAATCAATTGATTAACTGAAAATCTCTAGTCAGAGGAACCTACTATTCCCTGAGGAAGTCCATTCTACCCATCATTCTGGTTTTGGCTAGGTCAAATTAAGAAACTTTGCCTCATTTCAAGGTTTTATTTGACTTTGTGTAATTTCTACATTTATTTCCTAGTTTTACCCTTTGGAGCTGAAGAGAATAATTCTAAGATCTCTTTGATAGAATATCCCTTCTAATTCTTGAAGTCAGAAATAAGAATCCCCTCCCAAGCTCTTCACTTTTTTTAGGCAAAATATCCCCATTTCCTTCAATTAATCCAGGTACTGAATGATCTTACACTCTTTATCATCTGGTTTTCTGCCTCTAGAGTCTATCCTGCTCACCAATGATTTTTTTTTCTAAAATGTGGCACCCAGAATTGAACCCAGTGGATTATACTCAGGATAACTATTTCTGGAAAAAAAAATAAATTAAATGGCTTTAAGTAATTTATACATGAAAAAAATGACCAATTGTTTGGGGAAAATGTCCAAATAGTATAGGCCCAAAATGATCTTTTGTCTGATATAACACATCATTGAAACCTAAATGAAATATTCTAAAGAAACTTCAGTGTTTTATTTTGCTTCATGTGACAGAATCTAATAATTCACGTCCCTCGAGTGCTGCTATCTTGGTCTCCTGATGTTGATTCTATTTGTCTTCTTTTTGTTTTTCAAGGAGCCTTGGCATAGGGAGAAAAAAATTAAATGTTTGCTTTCTTTTACCATCAAAATGATGATTGGGAATTAGTCTAAACAAATAAAAGAGAGAAGGATATCATAAGAGTTTATATATCAGAAGTTGCTTTTTTTATACCTGTAACAAATATTCTAAAGCATAATAAAATTATACCTCTCTAAAAAGAAATAATATGAGAATGCTTTTACACCTCAATTAACTTCTAGCTAAAAAAATATTTCCCTCCCCCTTATTGAACCCTCCTTTGGAATATAGAAAGATAGCAAAGCAAAACTAACTGATATGACATCTGATGAAATATTCAGCAAGCTGTACAGGGTTTCTACCATTTTCCTGAAAGGAAGAGGGTTAACCAACCTCACTTTAAACCGATGACTAAGTGAAACATAACTTTGTTTTCTATAGTCTGTTACCTCCTGACTCCACTCCTGTGAGGCCCCTGACCAATTAGCAAGTTCTCAAATTTCTGTTTTAGGTAAATGTCCCAGAAAAACCAGCCCTCATTCTTCAGACTTAGTCACTATCTATCTAACCTGGGCATTTACTATTCCCTTACCCATTAGTGTAGTGGTAAATATTTAACAGCAGTTCTCCAAAGGGAAAAAAATAAGAATATGAACAAGATACTTTAAAATTTAATCTTCATTATTAACATTTTCTCCTACACTTCCTTAAGTCTAAACAATCAGCAATAAATCAAGTCCTGATTTGTAGTATTTAGCCATTTCCAATATATAAATGCTCACAATTAAAATTTAACAATTGGCTTCACGTTGAGAGCAGGTTCCACTATGCCCCTACTCTAACTCAGCTGTCACCTTCCCCTGTCTGTATTGTCTTCTCTCACTAGAATGGGAGTTCTTTAAAGGTGGGGACTAGCTTTCTTTTTGCTTGTATCCCCAAAGCTTAGCACTGTGCCTTATTTAGTGTCAGGAAAGCAAAGGGAACAAATGTTTATATAATGCCTACTACTTGTCAGATACTTGGCTGAGTGCTTTACAATTATTATCTCATTTGATTCTCACAACAGCCCTGAAAGGTAGATACTGTTATTATCCCCATTTCACAGTTGGGGAAACTGTGGCAAATAAAAGTTAAGTGACTTGCCCAGGATCATGCAGTAGTTTATATCTGAGTATAAATTTAAACTCAACTCTTCTTGATCCCAAGCCCAGTGCTCTAGCCACTGAACTTTTAATACATCATAATAACTAAATACTTCTTGGCTTATTGAATTTCTTTAAAGATAAAAATGATATTTGGATGTTTTGTTAGTACTAAGATATGTGGCATTCTCTTAAGTCTAAGAATACTGACTCTTTATAGTCTTTGAATTCATAGACCATAAGTTCCATTAGAGCAAGAACCCTGGATTATTAAAAACCTTCTGTCTCTTCATTCACCAATATGGTATTCTGTACACAGATACTTTAGAAAAAAAGTTTAGTTGAAATAAATGAATTAATTTTATACTACTGGAATTATTTTTCATGATCAAAACAGATTACTACATGCTTCATTTTGGCCATATGATGATGACAATGCCTGAAATGATTAAACATGTTGTTGCCCAGTTTCTTGTAGCACATAAATAGATATAACAAAAAATGTTAAGTTCACAATTAATTCAGTCTTGTTAAATAGGTGATAATTATTTTAATGAATGTATTTAAATGTTTCCTTGTATGTGTTATAGCAGTAGAAAAGCATGAACATGATTAATATTTTTCCTTTTTACAAATAATTTTTTATTTTATTATTTCTCAATTACATGAAAACAGTTTTTACATTCATCTCTTAAAATTTGAGTTAAACATTTACTCCCTCTTTCCTTTACCTCCTGCCCCATTGAGAAAGGAAGACATTTCATGTAGATTATACATGTGCAGTCATGCAAAACATTTTGATATTAACAATGTTGCAAAAGAAAATGCAGACAAAAAATGAGAATAACAAAGTACAAAAAAGTATATTTCAATCTGTATCCAGATGCCATCATTCTTTCTCTGGTATAGATAGCATTTTTTCATCACAAATCCTTCAGAATTGTCTTGGGTCACTGTATTGCTGGGGATAACTAAGTCATCCACAGTTGATCATCATGCAATATTGCTGTTACTATGTACAATATTCTTCTGGTTCTGATCATTTCACTTTGCATCAATTCATGTAAGACTTCCCAGATTTTTTTCTCAAACATTCTGTTTATAATTTCTTATAGCACAATAATATCCCATCACAATCACATACCACAACTTGTTCAGTTATTCCCCAGTTGATTGGCATCCCCTTAATTTCCAATTCTTTAACACCAAAAATGAGCTGCTATGAATTATTTTATACAAATAGGTACTTTTCCTTTTTTCCTTGATATGTTTGAGGTACAGACCTAGTATCGTTATTGCTATGTCAAAGGATACACATGATGTTTTAGCCTTTAGGACATAGTTCCAAATTACTCTTCAGAATGGTTGGATTAGTTCATGACTCCAACCACAGCACATTAGTGTCTCAATTTTCCTATATCCCCTCCAACAAATGTCATTTCTGGTCATATTAGCCAATCTAATAGATGTGGGTTGGTAGCTTGGAGTTGTTTTAATTTGCTCTTCTCTAGTGAGTAGTACCTGTTCATGTCTTTTGACCATTTATCAATTGAGGGAAGATTCATATTCTTATATATTTTATTCATTTCTCTATTTATTTAAAAAATGAGGCTTTTATCAGAGATGCTGTAATTTCCACCACCCCCCCAGCTTTCTGCTTTCCTTCTAATTTTAGTTGCATTGGTTTTGTTTGCATAAAACCTTTCTAATTTGATGTAATCAAAATTATCCATTTTAAATCCCATAATGCTCTCTATCTTTTCTTTTGTTGCAATTTTTCCCTTACCCATAAATCTGACAGGTAAAATATTTTAAGCTCCCCTATTTTGCTCAAGATATCACTTTTTATGTCTAAACTATGTACCTATTTTGACCTTATCTCAGTATATGGTGTAAATGTTGTTCTCCACCCAGTTCCTTCCAACCTTCTTTCCAGTTTTCCCAGCAATTTTTTAAAAATAGTAATATCTTGTCCCCAAATTGTGGCTCTTTGGTTTTGTCAAGTGCTAGATTATGATGGTCATTTACCACTTTTTATTGTGTTTCTAAACTATTCCATTTATCTACCACTCTATTTCTTAGCCAGTACTAGAGTATTTTGATGATTAATGCTTTATAATGCAGTTTGAGATCTGGTACTGCTGAGTCACCTTCCTTCACATTTTTTTAAAGTTGATTATCTTTATATTCTGATATTTCTCTTTTATTCCAGATGAATATTATTGTTTTTTTCCTAGATCTATTTTTTGGTAATTCAATTGGTATGACACTGAATAAGTAAATTAATTTAGGTAGAATCGTCTTTTCCATCACCTCAGTCTACACATAAGCAACTAATATTTCTACAATTGCTTACATCTTATTTTATTTGTGTGAACAATCTTATGTGATTATGTTCATATCGTTCCTGGGTTTGGCTTGACAGGTAGATTCCCAAATATCTTATATGGTCTGCAGTTATTTTAAATGGAATTTCTCTTTCTATCTTACATTTCCCCTCTCTTTCTTCTTTTCCCTTCTTTCTCCCTCAGCTTTTTCCTCCACCTTTTACCCAATTCCTTCTGCTCTCCCTTTTAACACTCGTCTTACTGTTAATGAAAAAAAATTTTTGAACAAATTATTTTCCAAATATGCTTTTTTCCCATTCCTATATTTCATGGCTCTGAGGAAATGGAAATTGAAAAAAATAGGAAAAGATTTATTGCCTTTCTTGATGGTACAGATGTCTTTTAAAACATTTTCTAGCTCCAGAATGAAGTGTTGTACTTCACATTCCTCTACTTCCTTGTCTGTGAGAGTTTATAAGATGTGGCACAGTCTTCTAAAAGTTTGCAATATTATTACTTACACTTTGGCTTCATTTTTTTTGCAATAAGAGGATTAAGTAGTAGTTATGAATTAGTGTAAGCAAACAAATAAAAGAAATAATGGTAGATGAACTTCCATTAGAAATTAAAGCTCAGGAGAGGCAACCACTCATCCATTCATTACTGTGGTTAAAATTATATAGGGCTGTGGTGTGTGTGTGTGTGTGTGTGTGTGTGTGTGTGTGTGTTCATATATACCTGACTTGTAGAAGAAAAAAAGGAGAGAAAATGTTTTGACCATGGTGGAGAAACTTTTCACTTTTTACAAGCATTGTTTTTCATATCCTTCTGTCATTTGAAAATGACAGAAGTTAAGTCTTTTAAACACAGTTGTCAAGATAACTCATCTATGAACAACTTGTCAAAAATGAAATTAAGATAAAATGAGCTTTATGAGGCTTGAAAAGAATATATATTCCCTTTCATTTTTCTAGGACAAAATGGCAAGGCAACAGGCCTGGTGAACAGTGGAATTGATGTATCAAGTAATACTCGATAAATGATCCTACACCAAATTATCCTGTTGATAAGTAGGGATAACATCAGACACTTCAAGTTCAAAATACATAAAAGGGAAAATGTCAGAGCTCTTGATAGGGATGCCTTTGCTTGAGTAGATGATTCTCTAAGTATCTTTTATACAGCAAAGAACTGGCCCAACGTGAAGTCCCCAAGTACATTTGTCAGGTTATTTAATTGGAAGGGGGCAATTTAGACAATTAGAATAATATGGTATTAAATACACTTATCCCTTCCACATTGTGACTTTTCCCATCATGGTTTTGATTTATCATGGTTTGGCATAAGAAATTAAATGGGGGTTTGTGGGGGAGTTTTGTAGAAACCTTAGATAAACACAGAGGCTATGACAAATAGTATGGTACCATAAACACCCCATAAAAGAATAAAATCAGACTTCTTCTCTGGTACAAAGGGAGGCCCCAAAATTTTTACATTGTTTTTCCAGATCAAGAGGGTACTATGCCCTTAACCCTGGTGATGTGGAAGAGATAATTATAATGCTTCCTTTATTTTGGAAGATACATTGAGTCATTGGAGATTGGAAAAAGTACAACAGTGTATTTGCCACATTTGTTTCTGAGTATTAGGGAGGCTTCCTAAGGCAAAGCATCACAGCTTGCTCCTTCCCCTCATCTCTGTCAGCGCTATCACTCTGATATCCTTTTCCCTCTTCCTTGCCCTTCTATTGTGTCTTCTAGAACCCCTGTTCTATTGTTGACAAATCACTCTTTTCATTAGACTGTTGTTTTCTTTCCACTCTCTGAAATTTTTTGTGAAATCATTTTTTTCACACAACAGCTATGGAAAAAAATCTCAACTGCTTGTTTTCATAGATGTACTGCCTAAGAATTTTGATTTTTTTAATGGACCTATCAGTTACCTAGATGAATGAAATCAACAAGTTCTTTGAAAGTAATCATCTTAGAGAGTCACTTGCAGCATTGAGAAGTGAAGAGATTTGCCTAAGATCACACATTTATTTATCAGGGAGAATGTGAAGCTCATACTTCCTGTCTCCAAGACTAGCTTTCTATCCATTACATCATTTAGGCTTTGAAAAGTACAAGATTTAGCATACAATTATATTGTAATCAAATTATGTCTTAGTAGATGATTCTGTTAGCTATCAGAGCCAAGAAAAAAATAAATTACCTGATAGCCACAATATACTGATTAGGTTCTCAGTCCTCAATTTAGTTGACAACAGACAACAGTTGGTCCTCCATGCCCACACCTGAATTCTTTTTGAATTGATGAGGCCTTGGGAGATTGAATTCTGTGTACTTAACTGTCAGGAACTGAGTTACTCCAATATCATGATACTACATCAAATAACTTTAATGGAAGATGGTACTTTAAGTGTCTGAAAATGTAGTAGTTTAGAGAGAAGGTAACAGTCTTTGCTACAAAATATCCTCCTCATGTTGTAAAATAACTGTTTAGCTTTTATGCTGGAATTACCTTAAAAAGTGTCTTCTGCTTCTTTCTCTTAGTTCAGTTATGTTACCAAGGATGCAGTAGAAATGACTGGTGTTTGGGCTGTATATAGCCTCTGAAAACAATCACTTTTAATACTCTCTGAAGAAATAATCATCAAATTCCTTATGTTCACAGAATGGTGATAGGAAATAGAGTTAAAGAGAACAATATACTGCAGGACCAGTTTTCAAGAAATTAACTGTCTAAGGTGGAGAAAGATGGGCCTGAATATTATTATGATATAAGGGAAAGCAAGATAAATTTAAAGGTAGTGCCAGCATACTGTGATGAAAAAGTTAAGGAGGGAAAGATCACCTTAACCTTTGGAGTTGAGGGGGAGGTCCAATGGATATTGACAAGGGGTGGTTGTCAGGAATGACTCCACTGGGGCAATCACATGTGAGGTTTTGAGTCTTAAAAAAATAGAGACTTCCACAGATGAAAATGGAGAAATAGAATCAATTCCAAACAAACACAAATAACTTCGATCATAAGACTAGATTATTATACAAAGGCAATTCCAGGTGATTTTATGAAGTCTTAATAAAATTATTATTGAGAGCTATTAAGGTTTAAACTTGTATAGTACTTTATTTCTGAAAAGCTAAATATGGCACATTTTCCTAGTATCTGTGGAATAAAAAATCTAGGTCAACCTATTTCTGGTAAACCTATGTGTCCCAGGTTTTTGGGCCCTGGAAATAGCCTGTCATTGGACATAGCATGCAATGTGCTTACCCAAACACAGAGAATCATCCCTTACAATGGGGATTTTGGCACTAAAGAATTCCATCAAGTGTCCATAGCAATTTTCCTGGTAGAGAGGCTATAATGCAATCTGGAGAACATATTTTTTTATACTAGAGGACAAGTAATAAACAAGATCAATGACTAGATTACAGTAATTTAAGTTTTGCTGCAACTCATTAATCAGTTGATTTAAGAATAAGCATCACGACATCCTGGGTTGAAAGGGAACTTACAGGTCATCAACCCTGATGGTTTACCATTCAATCTTAAAGAGAGCGTTTCTATTGATGGGGATGCTGGCATAGGCCAGGACTCCAGGACAGATCATCTAGTCCTTTTACTGTGGATGAGAGCGAGACAGAGAGACAGATACAGAGATAGATAGATAGATAGATAGATAGATAGATAGATAGATAGATAGATAGATAGATAGATAGATAG
>NW_020954619.1:26331001-26360830 GCF_900497805.2 Vombatus ursinus
TAGATAGATAGATAGATAGATAGATAGATAGATAGATAGATAGATAGGGAGATATATATAGAGAGACAAAGACAGACACAGACAGAGAGACAGACACAGAGACAGAATGTTAAACTTTAAATGGAATCAAAAAGCTGGATTAACTTTCATATAAATATATTATATAGAAGAAAGAGCTAGAGATTGAGGACTTAGGCTATATCTGTCATTGACTATTTAAATAGCATTAATTTTGGAATAGAATTGTGCTATAAGTAATGATGAGCAGGATGGTTTCCAAAAAATCTAGGAAGACTTGTGTGAACTCATGCAAAATGAAGTGAGCATAACCAGGAGAACATTGTGCACAGTAAGAGGAATATTGTAAGGACGATCGACTATGAAAAACTTAGCTACTATGATCAAGACAACAAACCAAGACAATTCCAAAAGACCCATGATAAAAAAATGCTATTCACTTCCAGAGAGAGAACTGATGAACTCTGAATGCAGATTTAAACATACTTTTAAAAAAAATCTTTACTTTTGTTGGTTTTTTTTGGTCTGTTTTTTTTTTCTTTTGCAATATGGCTAATTTGTAAATATGGTGTGCATTAATTCATATATATAATCAATATCAAAATGTTTGCTTTCTAAAGTGGGGGGGGAATGTCATGATACAGGGAGAGACTCAAAATAAAAAAATGTTTTACATATAATTCAGAAATATTTAATGAAATAAATAAAACATAATTTATTTTTTTATTTTTTTTTTGGTGAGGCAATTTGGGTTAGTGACTTGCCCAAGGTCACACAGCTAGTATGTGTCAAGTGTTTGGTCTGAGGCCATATGTGAACTCAGGTCCTCCTGACTTCAGGGCCGGTGTTCTATCCACTGTGCCACCTAGCTGCCCCAATAAAACATAATTTAAAAAAATAAATAGCATCACTTTCAGTCCTGGATCACTTTAATCAAATCAATAGAGAGTTCAGAGGAGGAAGACAATAGGGTCAACAATAGAAACTTAGAGACACCAACACTTAGAATGAAGAGGAGAAGCCACAGAGGAGATGGAGTCAACCAATGTGGTGGAGAAGGAGCAGTCAAAGGAGTAAGAGAAAGAAACACTTTAGAATTATCACTCACATTTCTGCAGTAATATCTTTTTTTTTTAAGGCAGTTGGGGTTAAGTGGCTTGCCCAGGGGTCACACAGCTAGTTAGTGTCAAGTGTTTGGTCTGAGGCTAGATTTGAATTCAGGTCCTTCTGATTCCAGGGTCGGTGCTCTATCCACTGTGCCACCTCACTACCCCAGTAATACCTTTTTAAACAATCATGGTACATAACCAAAAATATCTTTACTGATGAGCATTATCTGTTTGTACAGATAAATTCTTTGGCTTTTCTCATAGGATATTCTGGTACTTTCTTCACTTCATAATTTCTTTGTTCAACTCTGCAGCACACTGGATAATATTTCTTAACTTGCCTCTAAATTTCCTCATGCTCCCTCTCACAATTCTCAAAAACTCTGATCTCATTGTCATCTGTTGTAGCAGAAACAGTCAGTGAGAGTTTAGCTCTGGTCATATTTCTGTATCTCCTTATTTAGATTGCTGCCACCACCCTCCTCTTTAAAATTTCCACTTTTTCAAATGAAGAACTAGTTGCTCCTTAACTGCTGGTTAGACTTTCACAGCATAAAGAGAAACTACTCCCCTCCCCCTTTATATGACTTTTCAAACCCTTTCCTTGAGTTACTCCCATCACTGTAGCCACCTAGATTGTGATTTATATGTGGGAAATGGGTATACTCTGCTATTAAAAAATGATCCATTATGGATGTCAGCTTAACTTCTATTCAAATTTAGCACAATTTTAATAAATAAATCCAAGTTTTTTTCAAATTAGAAGGGACTTTCTGTGTGACCTCCTACTCAAAGCAAAACACCCCCAAAACAACAGCTCACAATAAAAAGCAGAGAAAAATCAGTGGCTGCATCAGACTTGATGGTGTCACTGCAGAACCTACCTACTCCACAAGAGGCTTTGGGAAGATAAATGGGAAAGAGGAATAGGAAATCAGGGAGAGAGAAATAGACACATTTAACTGGAGGGATTTAAAACTGGATTGTGAGAAAGGTTAAAGCAAATTGATTGAGTAAAATATCATTAAATTGCTCAGTTAATTTCAAGGTCATAGCAGTCAAGCTCTGCAATTCCAAAGGATGGTTTGCCTGCACTCACTTTTCCAAAAGACCCATCAACTCAGCAGTTTGGGAAGTCACTCCTTACAGTAGAATAGATGTTAATGCATCTAGATCTTCTTATCAAGTGTGATAGGGTTGGACTAGAGAGTTTCTAAGTACTCTGGAACCTCTATAGGATCCTGTGATCCTATGCATTTCCATACAGGATTAACCCAACATGTTTAAGGCTTACTTCCAGGACTTTTGATATTGTGCAAATACTAGTTCAATATTTGAACTTTCCAGTTTTCAATCATGCATGTATTTGATGATAAATGTGCCCAGTGCCTATTAAAAGTGCTGGTACTGATTAGGTACTTAACAAATGCTTATTGAATGGATCAATAAATAAGTGAATGATAGCTTTTAAACTACTTCTCAAATATAAGTCATGAGGAATTTGCCTTAATCTATTATTCTCATCTCTCATCTTTCCATTGCGATTCATTTCATTGGATATTTGATTTCTTTGATGCCTAATATTTTCTATTATATAACATCACTGAGAAAATAAATGATTCAAAAAAGAAGGACTTTTCTAAGTACTGTGGAATTTCCCAATTTCAATCCAGTGCATGTTTCAGCTGTTCATGGAATGCAAGATGAACTTGTGAAAATTCCTGAAGGATAAGGTGAAATCATTTACTTATGCATATTCCAAGATAGAGTTTGCTAGTGTATCATCAGATTTTTTTTGACACTATGTATTTTTGTGGGGGGAGGGTGACTGGCATTACTAGCATTCATCAAACTACTCCACAGAAGTCATCTAAACCTGAGTAATTGTGCGTCCAAGTGAAATTAAGAAGTCTTGCTATTAAGAGTCTTAGGGCAAAACCCTTAACATTTCTGTTGCTATAAGATTAGCTTAGAAGATAATTTGTGCAATATCTTTTTACAAAATTAAAATAAAATGATGCTGAATATGCAGATTTTGTGAAGGTGAAAGAGCTTCTTGGTCTTACAAGTAAACAGTATATGCTAAAGTGAAATTCTTTGAGCTGTCTCAGGTAGTTATTCCTACAAAAAAAAAAAAACCCTTCTATCCCTTCTCCCTTGCCTGTCAGTGATGCCTTATCATTACAAGCTGTGCCTCTAATTATCTGCCTCACCTTATGCTACTTCTTTCCTTTCTCTTAACCTCAGTTACCTCCTCTGTAAAATTAGAAGGTTAAGCTAGTTGACTCCTTAGCTTTATCTGAGTTCTAGCATGCTGTGAGTTAGGCACTGGGCCTCTGTGGTAATGCTGCTGCTTCTATAGTTATAACTGTTGTTTTAATGTGGAAGGGTGAACAGGTTGTATATTGAGCTAATAACAACAGTGTGACATTACTAATCTATGTAATTTTATGACACTTTAAGGTTTTCAAAACTCTGTACATATATTACCTCATTTGATCAGTTGAATAATCTCTTAAGGGAGATGATAGTATTCCCATTTGATAGATGAAAACAGTGAGGCTCACAGACCCTCCTAGTTACATTGATACTAAGCATCAGAGATAGAATATAACTCAGTTGTCTCCTAAATCACAGGTCTAATATTCTTTATATTATTCCATGAGATGTCACCATTCTATACTGCTCTAATATTGTCCTCAGGATGCCCTATACTTAATATAGATAATGAGGAGGTTGTTAAATTATCAAAATGATTGTGATTATCATTTTAATCATTTTTTTCAGATAAGAATAATAGATTACAATAGATGAAGTTTGTCTTGTCTGTAGTCATACACCTAGTAAATATGGAAACTGGGAATTAGTTTGCTAGATAGTCTTTCTCTATGTCTAGAAGAACACAGGGCAATATAAGAATAATACTTCCCTCCAGTGAAGCAGGAGTACAAAAAATAGTGGAGAAAGTTCAGTGCAGTTTCTTCCCAAATTTGTTCAAATCCACCACTGCCTCAATTGTGCTTAGCCTTACGCTGCTATGAGTTATCTCCTAAAAGGATACATCAACTTTCTAGTAGGGGGCTGTGATTTAGTAATTCTTCATATATGGGGAAAACAGACAGAGTGATATAATAAATAAAGAGCCAGCCAAGAATGCCAACATGCAAGTCTTGCTTCTGACAAAAATAAAAGGTCCTCCCGAAACAAAAAAAAAAAATGACTGAAGACAGTGAGAAGGGATGAGGAGTAGATAGCAGTTTTAGTTCACTTGGCATGTGTTTTACTTTGATTAACTTGGTTAGTTCACAAAACCTAAAATCTTTTTGAGTCTAAAAGAACACAGGACCTAGAGGAATAATTATGAAATTCTCCTTTATGATTTTAACTCTTTCATAAGATTGTAGTGTGTTTCCTACATATTAGAAGACCATACCAAAGAGCTGAGAATATAATTTGTCAGAGTACTGGACAATAAAATCTTAAAATGACAAAATCAATGAACTTATAGTAATGCTGAGGAAGATTTTGCAGCAAATTTGGCATGTCTAATCACAATGTAACAGTCAACCATCCTAGTCAATTTATAAACTATAAGCCAAATGTTTTAAAATTTGTATTGTTAAATAAATAGGATCTGTTTCTCTTAGGGCAGGTTGTCATGTGGCTATAGAATGAAATCAAACCAAATTTACTCATTGTAGCCAGATCCTGGAGAACTTCAAATATCTATTGCTGAATATTTGCTGTGTAATACCTTTGCATATACTGCATTTCTCCATATTGATTTGTTCTCCTGTTCTTCAATAACCCTGTAGATCATAAAATCCAAATGTCTTTGTGACCATGATTCATTGTACCTATTGTGGAATACTTCATGAACTGCCTTTCTAAACTGGTGTATAAGGAACCCAGATGATGTAAATTGCTGATGGGAATTGCCCTTTAAAATGAGTTGTCATCAAATCAGAAAAAAAAAGCATCTGTATACTTTAAAGCATGTTCAGAAAGTGAATTTGAACCCAAGTATCAAGCAAGAATCTAGAAAACATCTCCATTTTCTGTATGTTAATACAAAGAAAGCCAGCGTTGAAGCCAAGGGAGGCTTGGATTCAAAATCTACCTTAAACATTTCATATGACCACCAAGAAGTCAATAAACCTTTCCAATCCTCAGTTTTTTTAATCTGTAAAATTGAAATAATAGTAGTTACATCAAACAAATGCAGTGAAGCTCAAATAACATGATGTATGGAAAGCATTTTACACACTTTAAAATAGTATATAAATTTCATCTATTACTGAGAGAGTTTTTAGATTTGATAAATCTAAGATTTGAAAGATGAATATATATTTCCCTTTCTGTTTGCAAATGAAATATCCATAGGTCAGTTAGAAACAACTAAAGAAGATTAAAGACTATTTAAATGTCTAGATTCTTGACAGGCAATATGGTATATTAAAAAAAATGAAAAAAAAACTACCTTAGGAATAGGGGATACTCATAGGCAAGTCCTAGGATCTACCATCCATTGTCTCAATGATATACTTAAACTCACATGAATCTCTGATCTCACTGAAGAGAAATATTGAAGTTTTCTCTAAAGCTATAGTCTATTCTGCCCATACTTTGTGACTCTTTCCTGAGGGTCCACACAGTATTCTGTAGTCATGTGACTTTTTAATGATATTGTAAGGACTAGAGTTAATGGAGCACTCTGGTTCCTATCATTGCTCACCCTTGCCACCTGATCACTTCATCTTCTCTTACTATCATATATTGCCTTTATGATGGTCTTTGTGAATTCTCTCTCTTGTTTAGACATTGGAACCTGCTTACAGATAAATGACTTTCCTCAATTGTCTCATGTATAATTAATTTTAAATTCTTCAGACACTCTCTTATTCCATGCATCACAGCCATACAATATTGCAACATTGCAGAAAAAAAAAAAAGCCCTCTGCTTTCATGGAAAGCTTAGGGTCAGTCATTAAAAAAAAAAGGTTCACAATTTCCTGAAGGTAATCCAATTCATGTCAACTGCACTTCCATTCATGTCAAATTGCTTTGAATAATGACATCTCTTCCAGTAGGTGCTGCCATATTTTGGGGCTTAATCAATCACAACAATGTCATCTGTAAATAGGAGTATCTGAAGGACCTTGCCATTCAAAGGGAGTTCCTCTTTAACTCAAAATTTGTGCTGGATCTCCTCCATCATTGTGGTTAATACCTTTGGCAAGCATTGATCTTCCTCTTTTTTGTTTCCCCTATTAATGAATAGAGGTTCATTGAATACAGTTATTTTTCTGTTCATATCTTTCAAGGAATCTTGAATGATTTTGATGTTTGGATGAAAGACATTCTTTTCCATATATATGTGTGCGCACATATATATATGTGTGCACATATATATATATGTCTGTGTGTGTGTGTAAAGATACACACACACAGATATAGTGTTGTTAAGTATTTCCCCATTATATGTAAAAAAAATAACAATCACATTTTTTTGATTTCCAAATTCTCTTCCTCCTGCCATTTCCTCCTCCTTGAGAAGGCGAACAATTAGATACTGTTTACACAAGTGAAGTCATACAAAAACTATTTCCATGTAAAAGAAAACACAGAAAAAAAAGCCAAAAAAATAAATTTTAAAAGTCTACTTCAATTTGCATTCAGAGTTCCTTGTTCTCTCTCTTAAGGTGGACACCTTTCCATCATGGGTCCTTTGGATTTATCTTAGATCATTGTCTTGAAGAGAGGAGCGGTCTTTGAGCTGATCATCATTACAATATTGCTCTTACTTTGTACAATGTTCTCCTAGTTATACTTACTTCATTTTGCATGAGTTCATACAAATCTTCCCAGGCTTTTCTGAAATCATCCTGCTCATCATTACTTATAGTCCAATAGGTTTCCATTATATTCATATACCACAACTTGTCCAGCCCTTCCCCAGTTGATGGGCATCCCCTCAATTTTCAATTCTTTGCCACCACAAAAAGGAACTGCTATAAGTATTTTTGTACAGAAAGGTACTTTTCCCTTTTCTTTGATATCTTTGGGATACAGACCTTGTAGAGCTATGCACAGTTTTATAGCCCTTTGGGTGTAGTTCCAGATTCTTCCCCAGAATGACTGGATTGGTTACAACTCCACCAACAATGCATTAATTTTCCCAATTTTCCCACATTTCCCACATTCTCAAAAATTCCTAATTTTTCCCACATTCCCTCCAGCATTTGTCATTTTTCTATTCTGTTATGTTAGCCAATCTGATAGGTTTGAGGGGGTATTTCAGAGTTGTTTCAATTCTCATTTCTCTAATCAATATGGATTTAGAGGATTTTTAAATGTGACTTTTAAAACCTTTGATGTCTTCTAAAAATTGCCTGTCCATATCCCTTAACCATTTATCAATTGTGGAATGGGACTTTTTTTTTTTATAAAATTGTCTCAGTTCCCTATATATTTAACAAATTTCAGCCATACCACCTTGAACCTGCTGGATTTTGTCTATCTCAGAAGCTTAATAGGGACTGGCCTGGTTAGTACTTGGATGGGACACTACCTGGGAATAACAGGTTCTATAGGTCTAATTATTGGGGCAGCTAGGTGGTACAGTATATAGAGCACTGACCCTGGAATAAGCAGGACCTGAGTTCAAATCTGCCTTCAGATACTTACTAGCTGTGTGATACTGGGCAAGTCACTTAGTCCCAATTGCCTTCAAAATGAAAAAAAAAGAAATGATGCCTTTATCAGAGAAACTTGCTGCAAATATTTTATCCAGTTTTCCTTCTAATTTTAGTTCTCTTAGTTTTGTATATGCAAAAGTTGCTTAATTTTATGTAATCAGAATTACCTATTTTACTTCCCATGATGCTCTCTAACTCTTATCTAGTCATAAATTCTTCTCTGGTCCATAGAAATGACAGGTACATATTTCCAAGCTCTACTAATTATGATATCACCCTTTATGTCTAAATCATTTATCTATTTTGACCTTAACTTGGAATATGGTTTGAAAGGTTGATCTATACCTAGTTTCTGCCAAAACTGCTTTCCAGTGTTTCCAGGAATTTTTGTTAAATTGTGAGTTCTTACGCACAAAGCTTGGATCTTTGGTTTTGTCAAAAATTAGATTACTATAATCATTTACTACTATGTATTATGTACCAATCTATTCCACTAATCTAACACTATGTTTCTTAGCAAGTACCAGATTTTTTTAAGGATTACTGCTTTATAATATAGTTTGAAATCTGGAACTGTTAGCTCTCCTTTTTTTATATTTCTTTTTCATCTATTCCCTTTATATTCTTGACATTTTGTTCTTCCAGATTAACTTTGTTATAGTCTTTTGTAGCTCCATGGTAAGTCTTTGTTAATATGATTTGCATGGCACTGATTAGGTAAATTAATTTAGGTAGAATTTTCATTTTTATGATCATAGGTCCATGTACTCATGATTAATATTTCTCCAATTGTTTAGATCTAATTTCATTTTTGATGTGTGTTCGATAATTGTGTTAATATAAAATCTGAATTTGACTTGGCTGGTAGACTGTCAAATATTTCAAGTTGTCTGCAATTATTTTAAATAGAACTTCTCTTTTTTTTTCCTTTTGGATTTTGTTGGTAGTATGAAATTGCTGAAGATTTATGTGGTTTTATTTTATAGCCTACAACTTTGCTAAAGCTGTTAATTATTTCAACTATTTTTTTAGTTGATTCTCTAGGATTCTTTAAGTATACCATCATATTATTTGCAAAGGGTGATTTTTCTTTGTTTCCCCATTGCCTATTTTTTTATTTCTTCAATTTCTTTTTCTTGTCCTATTGCTATTGCTAACAGTTTTAGTGCAAAATTGAATGATACTAGTGGTAATGGAAATTGCTAATTTACCCATGATCTTATTGGAAGGCTTCAAGTTTTTTCATCATTGCAAATAAAGCTTGCTCTTGATTTTAGATAGATACTATTTATCATTTTAAGAAATCAATTATAAAATATATACAGTATTAAATATAATAAGTGTAATATTTTCTTCTTGATCTGGGTATCAAGTCTGAAATCTGGCTATAATATTCCAGTCAGTTTTTATTTGGGCTCTTCTTTCAGTTGGTGATTGGTAGATTCTTTTTATTTTCTATTTCACCCTCTGATTCTAAGATATTAAGGCAATTTTCCTTAATAATTTCTTGCAATTTTTTTTGTCTTGGCTCTTTTTTTAAATCATAGCTTTCAAGTAGTTTAACAATTCTTAAACTGTCTCTCCTCTATCTATTTTCCAGTTCAGTTTTTATGAGATATTTCACATTTTCTTCTATTTTTTTTCATTCTTTTGACTTTTTTATTGTTTCTTGATGTCTCATGGGATGATTAACTCACACTCCCACTTTTAATTTTTAAGGAATTATTTTCTTCAGTGAGCTTTTGTACCTCCTTTTCCATTTGTTAATTCTACTTTTTAAGTATTTATTTTCATCAGTTATTTTTGTACCTCTTTTGTCAAACTATTAGTTGTCTTTTCATAATTTTCTTCTTTCATTCTCATTTCTTTGCCTAATTTTTGCTCCACCACTATTATTTGATTTTGAAACTAATTTTTTAACTCTTTCAGGAATTCTTAGTAGTATCCTTGAAAAATAGGAAGAACTTTTTTTATCAAAAGAAATAATGAGTATCAAAGATTTTACAAAAATGCTATATAAATTTCAATTTTTATTACTTTGAATACCCCTAGTGACCTTGTAATTCATGTCATCCTCCTACCTTCTCCTATATAACCCTGTCCCCTCCAAAGTTCTTTCCCAAATATTGCAAGTTCTGATTCAAATTCAACCTCATTCTTGTAGCCTTTCCCTTGAACCCATTAATCAAATAATCAAAAATAGTTTTTTTTTTTTATTAAACCTCTAGTTCATTCCAGGAACTCTGCTGGGATTACAAAGTTAAAAATGAAAGAGTCCCTGACCTCAAGGAGATTGTATTCTATCAAGCAGCAATACACATGTGTGTATTTAAAAAAGTAAATACAGGATTATTTTTCATTTGTATTTATATTTTACTTATCTAAAATTCACTGCTCTTATACTGTTTGCAAGATTAGTTACCATTTCATGTTGTCACATATTATCTCCCTAACTATATTTTAAATTATAAGCAGGTAGCAAGGGACTGTTATACAACTGTGTAGACTCAGAAGAGCTGCTTATAGCACTTTACTTACAGTAGCTGTTCCATAAACATTTGATTTCTTGCTATATCATGACTAACATTTAGATATTAACGTGTACCTAAAAAGCCTCGTTCAATTTCAGATTTATGTCAATGAAGTCTTTAAAGCCCAGGTAATGTGAAGCATCCCAGAAGTAGTAGGCATACAATAGAAAATGAAATGACTATGAAATCCCACTTCTACCACTTGCTTCCTTTGAAAACTATGGCAAATCACTTTATCTTTCTATGTATTGGGTAAAATAAAAATGACCCTTTCTAGTTTGCTGAGTTCTAAAAATCAGAGAAAAACATTAAGAGCTGAAAGGAAATGTAAAGGCCATCCATCCAACCTCCTTATATTGTTTTAGCTTAGCAATATTGCAATCTGCCCATTGTTACACAACTAGTAAATTTCAAGGACAGGATATGAACAATTCTCTTACTGCCTCCAAATCCAGCATCATATACACTAACGTGTGCTACCTAATATTTATTAGAATGTTTTAATGTAATGAATAGTTTTATAGGGCTAGTGAAACATGTCAAAATATAATCTATTCAGGAATGATGAGAAGATGCAAACCATTTTTTTTTTTCAGGTGAAGAAATTCCAAAACACAAAATAAAAGGAGACTGGACTAAATCCATACACACACACACACACACACACACACACACACACACACACACATATGCAGATTTAGTGCTTAACTGTACAATGCTGCAGGTACTTTTTTTTTTGCCTAATGCTTTTAAAAAGACAGCACATACACTAATAAAAGACAATCTTTTTTTAATTTTTTTTTTTGCTTTTTAAAGAATAGATCTTCAATTATGAGCAAGCCTCTTTGATCTTTAAGAAGCTTTGCACATGAGGGCAGTTAATTTGAATAGTTCCATTTGTAGCCAAATATTTGCAGGTAATTATAGGTAATCTCAATTGAATTTTAAGGCTACAAGAGTTTGTGTAAGTGGTTCAGGCTCCGGGAGCTCAAAGTAAATACTAACTCCTTGATGGGATAATGTGGGTATAAAATGATAGGCAAGTGATTATGTACAATATGCCACTGCAGGGCTCCCACCAACTCCTGTTGGTTTAGAGAGTAAAAGGGAAATGAGTGAATCAAACAGGGACTTTCATATTGTGTCCCTGACTATAGGCAATAACTAAGAGACTGCATGGCAGCTGTGTCTTTTGCATTTAAACTCTAACATCTTAAGAATGGATCCAACTTGATCACTCCAGAAACTTCTACTTTGCCCCTCATTAAGTTTTGACCTGCAGTGGGAAAAGATCTGCACTGGTAAAGAGGAAGATGGGATTGTAGTCCCAGGTTTAGCACTATATATGATGGCAGGAAAGCTATTTAACCTTTTGGGCTATAAGTTTCTTCAACTGTAAGAGAAAGTCCTCTGTAATCCTGACTGTGGTTCCATGATATTTAAATTGTTTCTTTCTGGCTGCTTACAGTATTTTTTCTTTGACCTGGTAATTTTGGAATTTGGCTGCTATATTCCTTGGCATTTTCAAGTTGGGATCTCTTTCAGGAGGTGATCAGTGGATTCTTTCTATGGCTATTTTACCTTCTGGTTCTAGATCTCAGGGCAGTTTTCCTTGATGATTTCCTGAAATATGTTGTCCAGGCTCTTTTTTTCATCATGGTTTTCAGGTAGACCAATAATAATAATTTTTAAATTGTCTCTCCTGTATCTATTTTCCAGGAAAGTTGTTTTACCAATGAGGTATTTTACGTTTTTGTCTAATTTTTCATTCTTTTGTTTCTGTTTAACTGATTCTTGCCCCCTCATAGAGTCATTAGCTTCAACTAGCTGAATTCTAATTTTTAACAAATTGTTTTCTTCTATTAGATTTTGTACCTTCTTCATTTGGCCCATTTTACTTTTTAAGGAGTTCTTCTCCTCAGTGAGTTTTTATGTCTCCTTTTCTGTTTGGCCAATTCTGCTTTTTAAGCAGTTGTTTCTTCAGTGTACTTTTTTTTTCCATTTGGCCAATTGTATTTTTTAAGGACTTGTTTTCTACAGTTAATTTTTGTCCTTCATTTTCCAACCTATTGACTCTCTCTTGCATACCTTTCTTTTCCCAATTTCTTTTCCCAATTTTTCTTCTACCTTTCTTATTTGACTTTTAAAATCCTTCATAAGCTCTTCCAAGAAGGCTTTCTGGCCTTCAGACCCGTTCATATTCCCTTTTGAGGTTTCAGATGTGAGTTTGTTGATAGTGTTGTCTTTTTCAGAATTTCTGCCTTGATTTTCACTGTCTCCATAATAAGAATTTATGATACATTCCTTTTTGCTCATGGTGTTTGCTTATTTCCTGGCCTTTAAAAGGATTTAGCTCTCCTGCTAGGGAGCAGAGGGCACTGACCCAAGCTTCTTGTGTTGTGAGCCCAGGGTCTGGTCACTGACTTTGTGTGCTGGGGCTTCAGATGGTTGCAGATGGAGGTCACAGGGTTCTGGCAGCTTACTTGGTGTTGGGCTGGAATCAGCAACATTGGAGCTCTAGGGGTAGGGATGGGTAGTCTGGCCCCTGGAGGTTGCCTGCTTACCTGGGCCTTTCCATTTCTTTAGCTTCTTGCAGATAGATGTTTTGCTGCTGCAGAATGTTTCTCAGCCTGGGACTTTTCCTCTTGGAGTTGTACTTCTCAGAGTTTTGCTGATGCACCAGGAGACTTGGCTGCCTGAGAACACTGTGGCACACGGTGGTTTTCCAAGCCAATTTCCACTGGTTCCCCTGCCTGTACTGAGGCACTTGGGGGTCTTGGTGTTGGTGTTTGCCTGCTCCACCACCTGGGGTTCAGCATCTCCCCCTGGTATGATGAGGTGGGGCTTTCCACTAGCTTGCTGGGACATCTCTTGTTCTGAACTGCTCCCCTTCCCCCAGGGCAAGAGGGGTCTTTCCCTTTAATCCCTCAAGCTTCCTGGGCTACAGGACTGCTGCACCCTATCTTTCTGCTGGTTGAGCTGTTCTAGGATTTTTCCTGGGACAATATTTTCTGGGCTTTCAGAGGTTAATAAGAGATGTGGGAGTGACTTACTTCTTACTCTGCCATCTTGGCTCCCAGAAGCAGAAAATCCTGAAAAGTACAATAGTAAAGTAGACTTAAGTCATTGAAACTAAGGATTTTATGCTACTGAGGATATGTAACTCTGCAGAGATATTTCTCACAGAAGCTTCTTCACAACTTATATCTTAGCACTCCATGTGACTTGTCTAGACTCATCCATCCATTATAAGTAGGAGGTTGTATTTGAACACAGGTCTTTTGGGGTTCAAGGATAGTTTTTTTTTTTAATCTACTGTGCCATACTGTGCAAACTATTTAGAAAATGAAAACAAAGCAGTTTGGGAAGGACTATGATAGCAGCTGACCTAAAATGCCACTCATGAAGGTTTGAATAAGTCTTTGTCATATATGAAAATACAAATCATCTTGGGAAAAGGTAATGGATAAATGAGTTCATCAGGGCATTCCCATAAAGAGAATTTGAATGGAAGTGGGGATCACAGTTACAATTAATATCTGTTAGAAGGAAGGGGCAGGTGAGGAGAAAAACCTGAAAGGAGAGTAAGAGGAAATCAAAGACACATCTACTTCACAAGTTTGCTCAAAGCCTGTCCTGTCTGGGAGAAAAGAGGCAATTGTGATGGAAGAGGGAAAAACTGTGATATTTGGATTCTAAATTTCTGTTGGTATTCATGTCCTGTTCTGACTCTGTTTGTAGGACCCTGGACACTCTGCCACTTTTTATTATCTTTAAAACTTTGAATAAGCCATTTGACCTTTTATGGCTTCAGTTTCCTCATCTGCAAAATAAAGTGACTGCAATTCACCTCCCTACAAGTCAGTTTTCTTATATACAATATGAATAAGTTGGATGTTGATCTAAATTCCCTTAGATCTCTTAGTCTAATGAGTATGTAAATATTCATAAAATACTTCTTCCTTCCAGTTGTCAATTCCATGAAAGGAGAGACCGTATATTAATTATATTTCTATCCATCCCAGTACATGGCACAGTGCTTTGCACACTGTGTAATTAATAAAGGATTGTTAAATTGATGTATGGATAAATGAATAAATCTAGTCTAGTCCCCTCATTTAACAGATGAGAGAACTGAAGTTCAAAGCTGTCCAACATCTAATAGTTAATGTCCAAATCCAAAAGTTAATCAAGAAGTTTCCCTTTGCTGATGATAAGACAAACTTTAGAAGGAATTCTGCATAATGGAAATTTTTAATACTTATTTGTAAATGTCAAAGTGATCGATCATAGAGTTAGAGCTGAAATTGATTTTAGCTGTTATTTATGCTACTCCCTTCATTTTTTCAGATGAGGAAACTGAGGTCCAGGGACATGAATTGATTTGCCCAGCCCTCAGGCCAACACATAACTAAGTGGACTTCTGTAAAGTTTCTGCCACATTTCACTTTCTAAATGTTATATGTATCAAGGTCCTTGATTTTTTGAGAAAAAAAATGTTTACAGTTGTCTGTTATTTCTAGCACTCACAGTTAATTGATTAGCACATACCTATTTTTTTAAATACTATGCCACCAGTAGTAGTAGTAGCCATCATCATCATCATCATCATTGTTGTTGTTATAACAGCAGCAGCAGCAACAGCAGCAGTAGCAGTAGTAGTAGAAGTAGTAGCAGTAGTAGTAGTAGTAGTAGTAGTAGTAGTAATAATAACTAGCATTTAATACTTTAAAGTTTTCAAAGAGCTTTAAAAATATTATCTCTTTTTCTCCTTACAACAACTCTGGTAGTTACATGCTGTCATCTCCATTTTACATATAAGGAATCTGAGACAGAGAGAAGCTAAGTGAATTGCCCAGTATCATATAGGTAAGAAGTGTCTGAGCCTGGATTAGAACTCATCTTCCTGATTCCAGGTATAGTGCTCTAGTTGCTGTCCCACCTGTCTCTCTATAATTAAATTGCTTTATTAATATTCAACAATGTGGGATTTTTAGATTCCTTTAGGAACAGATAAGAATTTCATCTGACCCTCTCTCTCCTACTTGTAAAAAAAAAAGAAAAAGAAAAAGAAAATAACTTCATGATAAATTGGAATCAAAATGTCTAACTACCAGTAGTCACTGACTTCAGAAAAAAATCAAAGACTTTTAGACTTTTCCTATTTTTGATGAAGGGACAGGGTGGAAGAACTTAGCCATATAAGCAACAACATACTTTTTTAAAAGCCACAATATAATGTTTTAGGGAAACATTTTTGTCTCTGAAAATATTTGACTCAATACTGAGCCTTCTTTCAACGAGCAAGGAAGGCGGACATAGGAGATTAGCCTTTATTTAGTGCTTAAGATGTAAAATAACTTTTTACTCAGTAAGAATGTAGCTTAATAGGCATTTATTAGGGGTGTCTGTTGAACAAGACACTGTGCTAACTGTTGGGGATATAGAGACAAAAATAGTAACAGTTACTATCTTCAAAATGCATAAAATCTACAAAACATGCTTTCATAGATCATTGTTCTGATAGAGAATGGTTTACCAAAGATGCCATTGAGTTCCTAATAAATCATGGGCCATGTTCAGGAAATCATACATTGTCAACTTTTACATGGACCCCAAAAAACATATGACCCAACTTCCTTATTTTTTTAGTGAGAAAACTGAGGCAAGCCCAAATGACATATTAGGTGTAAAATATTGGACTTGGAGTCAGGAAATATTGAGTTTAAACCCTTCCTCTGATATATACTAGCTCTGTGACAAAAGGCAATTTATTTAACCTATCTGAACCTCACTCTCTGGTCTCTGGTCTCTTCCTGTTCTGAAGTTATAATCCTATGATGAAACTTCCAACTCCCTACTTTTTTGTCAGTTCATTGCCCTGGATGGTTTATAATCTCTTTCTGGCCCCTCTATTCTTGCTTTTAAATGTGAAAGTAAACCTAGTCTCAAAAATAGAAAGACGTGTTCAAATCCTACTTCTTATACATACTAAACATTGTAGTCACTTAAACTCTCAGTAGTGTATGTAAATCTTTTAAAATTCTAAGTTATAGAGAACATTCCAAATGTCATTTACATAGGGAAATTTTTCATTCAGGAGTTACCTACCCAATGTCTATCTTTATCCAAGAAAAAAATAAGTTCATTAATTGTGTTGAATGATTGGTTAGTTGATATATTTGTCTAGAAACATTTTGATTTCTGAATTCCTGGCAAATTTCTAAAATGAATCATTAAAGGAACAGTTAGGAAAAATTTAGAAAAGGCAACTGTCAATGTGGCTTCTTAAAGAAGAGGTCTTCTCAGAAGAACCTCATATACCTTTTTGACAGAGAATGCTATTATGTATAATTTAACTGAGTTTTTACAATGTCCTTGATGTGATTGTCATGAAAATGGTGGAGAAATGTTGGCTCAAATGGTATAATTACCTGGATTTAGAACTGGTTGAATAGCTAAACTTAAAGAACAGACAATAATTCCTCCATGTTGATTTGGAAAGATGTCTCTAGGAACAACCTTTAGGAATCTGTGATTGGCCCTGAGCTTTTTAACACTGTTACCAATTATGTGAATGAAATTTGCAATTGATAACAAGGCTGGGACTGACAAGTAGCAGCTAGAAGACAATTGGGATCCAAAAAAGTATCTGACACACTATGTTGGACTGAATTGAATAAGATGAAAAAAAAATAGGGAACATATTTACATAGGTTAAAAAACATACACAAGGCTAGACTTTGCAAAAAAAAAATATTTTTATAGTTGACTCAGAAGGCAACAATATTATATGATAGCCCCCCAAAAGCTAATGCAAACATAGTTTCCATTAAGAACAGCCTAGTGGATCAGGAGAGGTGGTATACACCTGAATGCTTGCTATCAATCATGCTAAATAGGTGAATCACAGCTCCAGAATTGTGAGCTGTATTAGGGCTAAACCTAATCAGATGTCCTCATCATGACTAACATTAGAATGGTGAGCCCATGGGAGGAGGGTTTGGGGTTGGAGAACCGGGATGCTTAAGGAGGGGTGAAGTGGCCCAGGTTCAAAATAGAAGTCAAACTTCCATGCTGATCAGTAGTGGTATTACATCTGTAAGTAACTCCTTCACTTTCAGTCTGCATAAAGTTAGACCCAGTCATACACATACATATGCACACACACACACACACACGGCTACTGTCCAAGACTATGGAGGGTGAAAGTCTTCTTGTTGTTTCTACCCATGTCAGACCATCTGGATTATTGTATTTATTCCTAGGTGCTATATTTTAAGAAGTTAAGGACATTGACAAGCTAGAAAGCACCCAGAGAAGTATAACTAAGTTGCCAAAAGGATGTGGAGATCATCATATAAATAAATAATAATCAAATTACAAATGTTCAGTTTCAAGGATAAGATTTAGGTCATGATAGTTGCCATCAACTATTCAAAGGATTGTTTTGTAGAAAAGGTGTATGCTTGGCTCAAGAGAACACTATTAGGAGCAATGCATATATCTATTGCAAAGGGACCAATTTAGACTTGTTATATGGAAGAATGACACAATCACTAACGATTAGAAAAAATGAGAGAGAGGGAGAGAGGTAGAAAGGGAGAGAGGGAGAAAGGGAGGGAGAGAGAGAGAGAGAGAGAGAGAGAGAGAGAGAGAGAGAGAGAGAGAGAGAGAGAGACAGAGAAAGAGAGAGAGAGAGGGAGGGAGGGAGGGAGAGAGAGAGAAAGAACATACCTCTACAAGAAATGATTTTCTCCTACTAGGCCTTTTCAAGCAAACGGTTGCTCAAGCAGCTTTGGGGCTATAGTACAGAGGGGAGACCTGATCATAAACAAGTTGGACTATGTATCCTCTGAGATCTCTATTTAACTCAAAGTCTATGTGATTCTGGGAAGTGAATTCTCCAACATGCAGGAGTTTGCTGGAGCAAGCTAGAAATGGTTCATGGGAGCTGAATGTTAAATTTTTATTGTGAACACTTTTACATCAGGAAAGTAACAAACAATATAAATCAGAGTTTGATTTAATATTTAGTCAATTGTCTAGAGCAAAGAAAGTGATACAAAAATGCTAATGATGCAAGTTAAACTTGAAAATGTCACATACATTTTTGTTAGCATTTATTAGCATGTGCCTGGTAACTTGCAGGAAGGGTAAGTGGTCAAAAGAGAAGAATGGAAGCATTTTGACTCTCAGTTCTCTGCTTTATACCATAAAACTATATATTGTGCTGGGGTTTGAGGGAAAGAAATCAAACTTGCCAACCGTTGTGTTGAGTAAAAACTTTTTTTTCATTTTATTACTTTTATATCATTGAGATAATCACTTTTCTCCTTAAAAAATCATGGGAACTTTCACAAAATCAGTAGCCCCAGTTTTTCAGTAATTATTGATCCATTCATTGAAGAGGTAGAGTATGATAGAACATTGAAACTTTAGCTCAGTGATACCACTTCTAGACCTGTATTTCAAGGAAGAAAGATTTGTGTGTGTGTGTGTGTGTGTGTGTGTGTGTGTGTGTATGCGTGTGTGCGTGTGTGTTTTGGAGCTGCAATATTTTCTTGGTATAGGGAAATAATGAGTAAGGAAATCTCCTCTACCAAAGTAGACTAAAATCTTTTCTGCAGCATATTGTCTTACATAGTTCCCTAGAGAACTGAGACGTTTTTGCTAATTGCACAAGGTCACACAGTGACTATGTGTCAGAGTTGGAATTGTAACCCAGTTCTTCCTGTCTTTAAAGACAGTTCTCTAGCTACTATTCCATGCTTCCTTACTTCCATATATATGATTGTTTATATAAACACTTTTTGTGGCAGCTGAATAAGACACAAAATGGATACCTATCAGATGGGCAACCGTAGAACAAATGATAGACTTGTGAATGTAATGGAATATTATTGCAACATAAGAAAATAAAGTATGAAGACTTCAGGAAAACTGGCAGGAATTATATGAACTGAAGCTAGTTGCAGCCGTAGATAGAAGACCTAGAGATAGGAAACTACGAGTTCAAATCTGGCCTCAGACACTTATTAGCTTTGTGACCTTGGGCAAGTCACTTAACTTTTCTCTGCTACAGTTTCCTCAACTGTAAAATGGGAAGAGGAATAACATCAACCTTAGAAAGTTGCTGTGATGATTAAATAAGATGATATTTGTAAAGCACTTAGCACAGTGCATGGCATATAGTAGGTGCTTAATAGATGTTTATTTCATCCATCCAAGTAATGCAAAATAAAGTGAACAGAATTAGGAGAACAATTTATATAATGACTGTAGTGCTATAACAGAAAATGATAATGAAAGACATCAGAATGCTGCTTACTGCAGTGAGTACTTGTGATTTCATTGAGTTATTAAAAAATTAACTTTTTTGGAGATCAATTTGGAACTATGCCCAAAGGGCTATAAAAATGTGCATACCCTTTGACCCAGCAATAGCACTTCTAGGGCTATATCCCAGAGAGATCATACAAATGGGAAAAGGACTCACATGTACAAAAATATTTATAGCAGCTCTTTTTGTGGTGGCAAAGAATTGGAACTTGAGAGGATGCCCATCAATTGGGGAATGACTGAACAAGTTGTGGTATATGAATGTAATGGAATACTATTGTGCTATAAGAAATGATGAACAAGCTGACTTCTTTCTTTTTTCCCTCCCTATTTCCCTTCTACCTTCCCTCCTTTCTTCCCTTAATCTTTCTTTTTCTCCTTCTTCTCTCCTTTCTTCCATCCTGGAAAGACTTGTATGTTTTGATGCTGAGTGAAGTGAGCAGAACCAGGAGAATAACAATAACAGCCACGTTGTACGATGACTAGTATTGATAGACTTAACCCTTCTCAGTAATATAAGGATCTAAGATATCTCCAAAGGCCTCATGATGGAAAATGCTATCCACATCCAAAGAAAGAACTATGGAGTTTGAATACAGATAGAAACACACTATTCACTATTTTTTTTTCTTCTGTTGTGTTTTGTTTCCTCTTTCTGGTGGTTCCTCCTATTGGTTCTAATTCTTACTTACAACATCACCAATGTGAAAATATGTTTAATAGGATAGGAATATATATGTATAGCTTTTATCAGATTGTGTGCCTTCTTGGGGAGGGAGGTAGGGAGGAAGAGGGAGAAAAATTTAAAACTCAAAAGCTTATGGAAGTGATTGTTGATAATTCAAAATAAATTAATAAAAAAGTTAAAAAAAAAAGTAAACCTTCCTCCTTTGTTTCCAGAGGTGGCAGATTATAAAGTATTAATGATGCATGTGGATCATGGTTCACTTCCTATCCAACTGTCCACAAGAAAACCAGGGACTACCTGGACATCTGTCCTGCTTTTGCTTCTCTTAACCAGGAACAGCCACTCTCCAGATCTGATCTCCAGAAACACTTCCCCATGTTTGTCCTCCTACCTCACTGCCATCTCCATTTAATACACTCAATTCTAGAACTTTGCTCTGTGACTAAAATGTTTTGATTGATGAATAAATGTGAAGTCAAATAACTCACTATATATAGCTGGCTCTGTGCCATGATTCAAATCCCATCCAAACACCCAATAAAACTAGTGCGTTCTCTCATTATGGTACCATCTGCCTGCTGCAGAATACATACTCCAATCCCTTTCCACATATGGCTTTGGGAGCAGTAATTCACTCAAAATTATTGGAGAAAGTATTAAATTCTTTTGACCTTTGACTCCACTCACAAAACATGTGACTCTTAAGAACCAAATTCCCTTCTATCATCATCATTTATTTGTTTGTGTTTTGCCCCCCATTAGAATATACAATCCTTGAGGATAGGAACTATCTCACTTTTATTTTTTTTAATCTCCAGTAACTAGATTAGTGACAAATTTATGCTTAACATTTTATTTCTCTTTCTTTTTCCATTTTATCTTTTTTGTTTTTCTTTTTTCTCCCTCTTCCTCCCTTCCTCATCTATCCTTCTTGCTCTCTCTCCCTCTGCTTCTCCCTCCTTCTTTCCTTTCTTCCTTCCTCCTTCTTACCTTTTCTCCTTTTTTCTTCTTCCTCCCTCCCTCTCTCCATTCCTTCCTCCTTCCTTTCCTTCCATCCCTCCTCCTTCCTTCCCTACTTTTCCCCTTTCTCCCTCCCTCTCATCCTTTCCCTTTTTTCCTTTCTTCCTTTTCTCTTTTCTTTCCTTTTTCCCTCCCTATTTCCCTTCTACCTTCCCTCCTTTCTTCCCTTAATCTTTCTTTTTCTCCTTCTTCTCTCCTTTCTTCCTCACCTTCCTCCTTTCTTCCATCTTTTCTTCCCTCCCTCCACCTTCCTTTTTTCTTTCTGTCTGGTCCAATAACTAACTCTATGGGCTTGAATAAGACACTTATATGCTCTGGATCTCTGTTTTCTCATCCAGTAATTTGAGTCAGGGGTGGGGAAGCTACACCCTTATTTTTTTTTAGTAGTTGGAAGCTTTATTTAACATAAATAAAAATGTGCAAAGTATTTTACTCATTTTCTTCACTCCTCAGTAATCTTGATGTCTAGCTGAGCCACTCTCTCAACTATGACTTTCTGATTCTTGTAGGACACATTGTGAGCAATCTCAGCACAGTAAGATTTGTTTCACATTAGGAGCACTTCTAGCTCTTTGACATTGTGTACCAAAAACTTCCTGAATCCGCTTGGTAACGTGTTTTGTCTTCTTATTGCTTCCATAACCAATATTGGGCATCCAGATCTGGTCCTTAAATCATCTTTGCACCCTGTTGTCAATGCCTCTTGGTTTACACCAGTTTCTCTTGATCTTGACATATCTGTTGGACTGGTGCCAGATGAACTTCTTGGTCCACTTCTTGATGATTTTAGGCTTTATGAGAGGTCTGAGGTCAGGCATGGCACCAGTGGAGAGATAGCGGCCCCTCCACAGGAAGTGCCAACAGAAAGTGGGAACCTATACCCTTGAGACCACATGTAGCCTTCTAGGTCCTCAAACATGGCCCTTTGACTGAATCTAATTGTTTTGTGAACTTTGGATTCTGTCAAAGGGCCACACTTCAGGACCTAGAGGGCCATGTGTAGTCTTGAGGCCACAGGTTTCCCACTCTTGGATTAGATGATATGAATGATTTCTTTGGGATCTATGATTTTATGTCATTCTGGTATATATTCAGTTGTCTAAGAGCCTGTTCGACAACGTTATTGTTAGTACTCTCAGCTTTTCAAATTTTATATATCCTTATGTAATATGGTGGCCTTATTTGTAAAAGAAATCTGGCTACAAATTCTGCGGTCCATTTCTGAAATGTGGAGAAAAATGTGTAAACATTCAGTCTCTCAAACTTTAGCCACATGGGTTCCATGTTTGTTTTTCATTTTTTTTTCCGCACATTTTATCACCTAGTCTCCTATCATCTTGACTTATTTTCAGATGAATATTTTTAAATTATTTATTTTATTTTCCTTCCTACTTTATATAGTATCTTCTCTTTTTTGCCCATGTCTTCAATGAAATTCCTCCTCTCAAAAGAGTGGAACATGAATTTATTTTTGCAAAAGTTAAAACCGTAGATAGCTCAGCTATGTATCATAGCTGTTCACATAAGTTCAGTCTTGTATCGATCAAAACGTTCCATATCACAATTTTATATAGCCATTGAATTTATGTAAAGCACACAAATTATTATTACCAAGTGACATACTGTGTGAATTGAGGTCATGTTTGCTAATAATCCTTCATTGTGGAATATATTTTGACAAACATAATTATAATAGCTCTGGCTTATATCTTGGTTCTCCCCCCCTCTTTCTGGTTAATGACACATGAATTTTTATTTTCTTTTTTAATTGAAATTTTGTATGTATGGTTGGAAAGTTCAGTTGATTAGAACCATAACTGTGAAGTTCTTTTGATCATATACTCCATCTGAAAAAAAAAGAAAGAAAAAAAATCTACCACACAATGCTAATTTATGTATCTTTCCTTATTTATGTTATATGCACGTACTACTGAACTAATCATTAACTACATAATAAATGTTGCATAATGCTAATTTTTTAAGAGAATGAGATAAATAAAATTTATATTTGATTAATTGTTTGATTAATATTTGACCTGTTAAACATAGGAAGTCATTGGAGTTTATTGAGTGATAGAGTAACACCATCAACAGCAATGTTTTAGGAAAATCACTGTGGCATTTATATGGAGCTTTGAAAGGGGAAAGAGATAGTTTAAAGATTATTTCAATACTTCAGCTGATGAAGGGTTGAACTAGGGTGGTCAGGTTATATGAGCAAAGAAAAGGGGATAGTTGCAAAAGATATTGTGGACAGAGATAGAGTAAGACTTGACAGTTTATTAAATCTGGTGATTAATGTCTCCCTCACCCAGCAATCAAAGAGGACAGCAATACAGAGAACATGAATGACTAGAAAGATGGTTGTGCCCCCCTTCAGAATAATAGTCAAGGAAAAATCCTGTAAAACTCAGCCTCAATCAAAATGAAAAGAGAGCAGGTAGGGCTCTTATGCACCATTCATTACCCTGGAATTGAGAACCTGCTATACAAGGGTATCTGTTGCAGCTATGTTGTGATCATGGGTAAGAGGTTGGTAAAAATTTTCCTAGTGGCACTGGCCCAATGTATGAAGGAATAATGAGCTCCACTTAATTATTTTTATTGTTGTTTGGGTATTCCTAAGCACAAGATTTGTAAGCAGGTAGCAATTCAAGAAGAATTCTCTTTTCAGTCTAATACTGAATCCAGTGTGTCTACTGTTTGATAAAGCTCTATTAATCCTTTTCATAAAAGTCTTGTACATCACTGAATCAGAGTTGGAAAAACATGAAAGATTATTTCTTCTATCCTCTCATTTTACATATTAGAAAATGGAGGTCCAGGAGTTGAACTGATTTATCCAAGGATAGACAACGTTCTGCATAGCCATCAATATCTAATGCCTTACTACATAGATAAGAAAAACTATTTTAAAATAGCATAATTCACTTAAGGGAGTCCCAGAGCACAAAGTTATCACAGAAGAAGTCAGGGTTCACCTAAAATCTAAACATGATTAAGAAGCTTAGTGGGGAAAAAAGATGTAAAAAGATTTTGACATTTAAAATGCCACTAATGGATTGTGAATGTAAAAAGCAATTTATAGATGTGAATCTCTGTGCAGAAAATGGATTGGTCTTATGGAAAACCTGAAAAAGGACAAGGATAAACTGAGACTGAGGCTTTATGATCACAATGAAGTGCTAGAAAACAATGTTAATATTTTAATGTAATTTATAAAATATTGCTATTTATATTGTCATAACAAAATCATGTCAGGATGATGTTATAATATGCTTGGGGGGGGAAATCTGTTTAAATGTCTGTTTCAAGTGGTGTATCACAGACTCTGGGTGATTGTAAAACAATATGCCCAAAATAACCCGTTTCATTAATGGGAGAAAACTGATCAGTAGAGTTATTCTTGCAAAAGTTGTTTAGAATAGGTTTTGATGTGGAAAATTCTTTTTATTTTAAACGGCACTTTTATTAGATAGACATTTTTAATGGAAAGTGAAATCTCACAGGAACAAATTTTTGTATAGAGCAAATAGGGATGTCTCAAGTTTATTAAACCACTATAATGGGTTGATATTCATTTGATGGTTTTGGAGAAAATAAACTATATAACTGTGATATGAGCAATGATACATCTAAATATACTCACAGCCCTTTCACTGTGTGGGCCTCTAAGGAGAATGAACTACAAGCTCTAACTAAATGAAAATGCTTCACAGAAACATATATTTTTGTTTTTTATTTTATTTGTGACATAAAATCCTATAGCATTTAGATAATATCTTTGCAAATTCAGCCTAAATGATGTAAGGAAATTTTTTTTGGTACAACAAACCATGAATACCCCCGGGAGAAGAAAGTGTCAATGTCAATGTGTTAGTCTGAGAAACAAAAAATACAATAAAGTAGAGGTGGTGTAATGCAGAGGGAAAGAACTCTGGCTTTGGAGTATCGACAATCCAGTTTCTACTCCTAGCTCTGTCACTTACTAGAGTAGCCATTCAGTCCTAAACAACATCAATTAAAGTTTCTGTTCTCAAGTTCCACACATGTAAAATGAAGTACTTAGACAACGTGGCCTCTGAAGTCCCCTCCAATTCTAAATCTATAAAAATATAACTGAACCATTGTGAAATAAGTTTTATAAGTGAAGAATTTACTACTGCTGGCTTCCATTGGCTGAAGCCCAGGTATTTTACATTTCACCCCTCCCTTATGCTTCTCCTGTACCCTTAATTGAAGGGGAGAGAAGAGGACAGAACTGAAAGTGTCTAATCTCTCCCATTACTTTTCTTTGGGGAACAACAATCCCCAATTTTTATGGGTCCTCTGAACCTCAATTCAGTTCACATACCAGTCAGAGTAACCTTCCAAAAGAATATAAAATTCAAAGCTATAATAATAAATATACAAATATCTCCCCCCAAACATGTGAGGCATAATCATTCTTATATTGCTCAAAAGGGATTAGATCAACAATTTAACTCAGTTCCTATACAAAATAATCACACCACGTTCCAAAGCCCACCACGTGGGCTTTCATTTTGGCATCATGGCTTCTTAGGTCTTTCCTGCTGGCCTTCTGGGCTGTCAACATCTGACTTGTTATCCTGCTGCCAAGGATACTATGGTTTAAGCTTCCATGTTTAAGGACTCCACCTAAAAATTGTGCTTAGAACTTAAAAAAGAACAGGGCCACAGACCTTAAAGCAGGAGCAAAGGAGGTTGCCCTTCCCCCATACCCTATTCAGTATATAATGTGCAAGATTCATTTGAATAGGACTTTCACCCCACCAGACGTGGAGGAGAGAGGGAAAGAAGGAGAGAGGGAGGGAAGGGGAGAGAGAGAGAGAGAGAGACAGAGAGACAGAGAGAGAGACAGACAGAGACAGAGAGAGACAGAGACAGAGAGAGACTGTCTCAGCCTAATAGTTTTAAAGATGCAGTGTGTCCGGGCTATTCAGCCAATGGAAAGAGTGTTTCCACTTATGTGGTAGAAGATCACAATATGTTTTCTCTCAGTAGCAGGTCCCTTGTGTCTACAGCATCAGCACCTCCATTTTAAGTGATTTGGATATTCATCAAATCTTCATTACAATAAAGTGAAATCCTAGGATGAATCTAACAATTGGTGATTTTTTTTCCAGAAACTTTTTACACACACGAACACACACACACACACACACACACACACACACAGAGTACTTCCCTATTTTTTGATTCCACAGGATGAGCCCTGTGTTGTGTCTCTCTGGATAGAAGCCCTTATTCTGAAAATGTTTTTCATCCAGTTTCACCTGATTTATTTGTCTTGTATTGGAACAAGATAAAGAGCATTTCACTTTTTTCTTCCAAGTTGGATTCTGTACCAGTAAACATCCATCTCTTTAACTTAAAATAGACTAAACTGGATAATGGACTGGAAACAGCAAACCTGGCCATTTATGGTATGTTAAACAAAAATGGGAAGTTATACGTACTTTAGTCTTATTCTAAAATGGGAAAATAGCAATGGCAAAAATCTACATAAAGCAGAAAATTTCAGATGACTGTTGAGGGTGGGATGAATTTGTCAGACACAATGTTTAGATGATTCTGAAAATGTGATGAAACTACAGCCCCAATTTTTGATGTTCATATTTTCAGAAAACTCCTAAAGAAAAAGAGTTAGGGGAAATATCTGCCTTATTTTTCCATATATGTGCATAATATATGTGTGTGTATACACACACACATGCACACACACACATGCATGCACACATTTTCTCAGAGGTAGGGGAGGAGAGAGACAGAGAGAGAATCCAATTTTTGTGCAAAGAATGTGACACATTGAGAGATTTTCTTTAATATCAATGCATATATACTAGTTAGATACATTTGGCTGTGGAAAATAGAACTGATAGCCTTGTTAAACTTCTAATGTGAACATTTCATATATTTGAAAAACTCATACTGAAAGGGGGAAAAGTTTACTTTGGTTAAATATGCCTTAAAAGTGCAACAAGGAAATTAATTTCTAGTCTATTTTTTCTTTCCTTGAGCCTTCACATACTAACAATCACATTTGTTGCTTCTCTCATATACATAAAGAGACAAATTTTACACACACACATACACACACACACGCATGTGTATTGTATATTTGTGTGTGCGCATGTTTTCAACCTCTCCCCCAACATACACACCATGTAAATTTTTGAGGACAATACAAATTTTGTTTTGTATTCCATCACCAAATGGTTGACAAATAGGTACTCAATAAATGCTTGTGAATTGAACTTAATTTAATGTATTGTGTGTTGGCTAACCATATTTTTGATCACACATGTGTATCAGTAATTTTGACTATTTTATTTATTTATATGCTATATGATTGTATTACCATACTAAATAATATGTACCATATGACACATACAAGAGACGATTAGGAGGATGAGATATAATATTTTGTCTTAGAGTTAATGGAGAGGAATTGCATTTTACTGAGAAAGTGAGTGACTTGGTCAGACATGCTTTAGGAAAATAATTTTAGCACCTGCATGGAGGGTGGCTTTGATTGGGAGAGATAAAGCAGAAGAATTTATTAGGAGTTGTTGCAATGGTCCCGGTGAAAGGTGATGACAGCCTGATCTCAGGTGGTGGTTGTGAGTGGAGAGAAGGGGCCAAATATAAGAAATATTGTGGAGACAGAAATGACAAGATTTGGTAGCTGATCAGGTATTTTTAGGTGAGAATTGAGCATTGTCAATAATTCCTTGATTCTGAACCTGTTTGCACTCAGTAGAATTAAAGAAGTTTGGAAGATGAATAGATCTGGGAAAAAAGATAATGTAATGAGGTAAATAGGCAGTATAATGAATAGAGTACAACTCTTAGAGTCAGAAAACCTGTATTCAAATTCTGTTTCAAACACTTTGTAAGTTTGTGGTATTGGCAGGCCACTTAAAAATTCTTAGCCTTTTTTTTTATCTGTATAATGGGAATAATGACAATATTTACTTATTGAGAGGGTGAAATAGGTTATTTGTAAAGCAATTTGCAAACCTTAAAACCCTAAAAGCATGTGATGGAAATGAATTGCTGGAGTTAAGTCCCTCTGTTGGCTACCACTGTGAAGTGGGAGGACAGTGTTCAATGGATCTTATCATACTCTGGTTCACACCCATTGAGTTGAGGCCATGGCTGCCTTTGGATCAAGCCACAGCACCCCACTTTGGAGACTACCATACCATCATAGATGGCTATGCTGTGTATAGGAAATATCAACATTGAGTGTTCCCTAAACTGAGCTTCCCTGATTAATGGATTAATATGTAAGCATTTTCATTTCAAAAGCTTTAACTCAAATGAATTCATTTCTAATTAGGGAAGATTTTCTGATGTCTCCATATGACACAATGTAGGTAATTAGGTATATTGCTTTATGGGCTAGAACTTAAGTAATCTAAAATAAACCTTTGCATTTACCATGGTTCCTTGTGTTACTGCTCAAAAGGAATTTATTCTTCCTGGATTTGATTGAATGTACCACATTTCTAAAATGAAGGTCTTATCTAGTTCACATTGTGTTTATCACTGTCTCCCCCTTCATTATCATACATCTTTAGCATGGAATATATAAACTTTCATATTTTAAAGATTGAGCTGTGAACTGCATTGTGACTTCTAAGTATGAATGTGGCTAAAGAGATCAAAATATAATTCATTTTACACTGATTATAGTGAGTGCCTGCTTTGACTAATGGCCTTGGCCACTGCTTCCAGATCCTGCTGGCTGTCAATAGCTTGGTATATTTATCTCATGAGAAACACAAAGTTTTGGCTCAAGTTCAACCACCCCATTGATCTGTCTGCTGCTATGATTGCTTCTGAGCAGTCAGTGACTGTTTCTATGGCTTCAGGTTGTGCTTCTTGGAACTACTGAGTGTGGCTTTTGTCCTTACTCTTTCAACTCATCCTTCTACAATGGGCTTGGCATTGGAAGCTCATTCCTTGTCTTCAAAACATCAATCAAATGAAGACATGTAAACAACAGGATGGCTTGAATACTGATGGACTGACTGA
This sequence comes from Vombatus ursinus, assembly GCF_900497805.2. Classification (NCBI taxonomy): domain Eukaryota; kingdom Metazoa; phylum Chordata; class Mammalia; order Diprotodontia; family Vombatidae; genus Vombatus; species Vombatus ursinus. The sequence continues at coordinate 26,360,472 of NW_020954619.1, forward strand.
ATCCTAGGCCCTGTCTTTTCATTTAATGTGGTCATCTAAGTTTAGTCTTTAGCAGATCTAGATTTAGATTCTGTTACTGTCATTTACCTCTGTGATCCAAGTCAAATCACTCCCCCTTCTTAGACTCAGTTTATTTATTTGGCTTTCAAATGAGATTCTTGGCATAGTAGACTGTAAGGTCCTTTCCTGGGATAATTCTTATGAACTTATTTGAACAGGAGTAACCTGAAAGGAAACTGTTAAAGATAAGGAATGGGCTAGTTCATTCTGATAAATGGTAGATAGATAGGTAGAAAGAAAGAAAGAGAAAGAAAGGAAGGAAGGAAGGAAGGAAGGAAGGAAGGAAGGAAGGAAGGAAG
>NW_020954619.1:26360840-26375309 GCF_900497805.2 Vombatus ursinus
GGAAGGAAGGAAGGAAGGAAGGAAGGAAGGAAGGAAGGAAGGAAGAAATAGAAGCCACGTGGCCATTTGCTTCTTTATAAGCTTTAAAATTTCTGTTTCCTGTTTCTTAGCAGTCCATATGAATTTAAGAATACAACAGAATCTTCCTGAAAGTTAAATTTGAGGTCAGGATAACCCAAATCACAGATGGTAGAGTAGAGAAAAGCACACCAGATATTGAATCCAAAATTAGAATGAGATTCCTTATTTGTAAAGTGGTTTCTTTTGTGGGACCAGATATTAGATTTTGAAATCTTAGACAAACTCATGAAAACAAAATAAAATTTAAAAAAACCTGAAATATACTAGGACACATTTAAAACTGGCTTTTCAAAAGGCTTTCTAAAAAGACAAGCATTAACATATACATACATACACACACACACACACACACACACACAGACAATAATGATTCCTTAAGACAAACATATTTTTCCTTCTCATTCTCTGTTCTTGTCTTGCTTTACTTTTGGACCCAAGGACTGAGTTGGAATACAGTCCCTAACATTTGCAAGAAATAGGACAATGAATAGTACCTCTACTTCCATGAACCTGCCTTTCCTTATCTGTAAAACTGGAGATAAAATTACCCTAGTATCTACCTCACATATTGTATGTGTGTGTGTATGTGTGTGTGTGTGTAGCTATTGAATGACATAATATTCATGAGCACTTTGTAAACCTTGAAATTCTTTATCTTAGTTTTATGGGTTAGAAAATTGTCCTATATAAATATGATGTTCATAGTGGCATAGATTTCGAACTCAAAGACTTGATCCAAAGAATTCCCTGAATCCATGGAAGTAGTGGTGACAAAGAGCTACCATGACTTTATCAAGAACAGTTTGTTCCAAACAAAGTTCATTTCATTTGTTTTTTTTTTCTTATTAAACATAAAGGTACCAAATTGGAGATCAGGAAAATGTTTATAATCATTTACTTACACTTTAGCACAAGATTTGGTATTATTTTTGTTAACAAGTAGAACAGATCTAATACCATAAAACTGTTAAGGAACTGGTTGAAAAGTCAAACTCAATGAGTAGCCATTAATCTTTTTGGAAAAATGTCCTCAGTGTAGTACCTTAGGTATCCATCTTTGACCCTATGCTATTCAAGTGCTACCAGTGATTTGTATGAAGGCATAGTTGACATTCTTATCAAATGCAGGTCACAGGCAGCCGGTTATTCAGTCAACAAGCATTTATCAAACACTTACGTTCCAGGTACTGTGTAATACCTAAGGTTACAAAAAAAGTCAACTCAACAAGTATTCATTAAGTGCTTACTATGTGAAAGTCACTTTGCTAAGTGCTGGGGATACAAAGAAAAGACAAATAAAATTTTCATTCTCAAGGATTCCACAATCCAATTAGAGAGAAAACATGTTAATATCGAGGTATATCCAAGATGCACAAAAATTTGAAAAATAATCTCAGAGAAGACATTAGCAGCTGGGGAATGAGGAAAGGCAGCCTGCTGAAGGTGGTGTTTGAGCCGATCCTTAAAGGAATCAAGGGAAACTGAAAAGCGGAGGTTGGGAAGGAGAGCATTCCAGCAATGTAGGACAGCCATTGCAAAAGCATGGAGATGGATGAAGGAGTGAAGTGTGTAACAGTTACATAGCAAGTAGAAGTCCAGCAAGTTCACCAGTGTAGCAGGCTCACAAAGAATGTGGGAGGGAGGAAAGTGTAAGAAAACTAGAAAAGCCCCAAGGGGCAAGGTTATAATGAGTGTTAAATGGCAAACAAAAGACAATATTTGATCCTTGAGGTAATAGGGAACCACAGGTATTTCTTGAGCAGAGGGATGACAAGGTCATCCCTATGCTCTAGGAAAATTACTTTGGCAGATGAATAGTAAATGAGAGTGCAGATACACTTGAGGCAGGAAAATCAGTTAGATGACTGGTACAATTAAACAAGGCTGGGAGGATAGCTAACACAAGAAACCAAATACGTCTTGAAAGGCTAAAAGATTATTTATTACTTCCATCTAAAGGTAAATCAAAAGGCAAAACCCTTTTGTGAATTGTCTTCTAGTTCTTGGGAAAAAAACTTTATAACTCAGAAAAATATGCCTCAACTTATAAATGGACAGGAACTACTAATGAGAAGTCAACCTGGGTTTTTGTTTTTTGTAGTTGATGCCTATACTTCTGCTGTAGGGCATGCAACTTATACTTGTGTTAAAAGAGCACACTTGAACACGAACAAAGTATTGTTTTTGCCTATGAATAAGTGGGACCTAACAAAAAAATGTTTAACACTTCTGTACCTGGTTTAGAATAGACTTACTAAATGTAGGAAAGTTGTGGGTAATGAACATTAAATTATGCCACTGTGGTCTGGGTTTCCTTGTCCTTTCCATGAGAGAGTGAAACTAACTGAACTTTGAAATCTCTTCCAGTTCCAAATCTTTTGAATAAAATAAAATAATAATATCAAATAAGACAGGGTGAAGTAAGACCTTGGAACCAGGAAGGTCAATTTCAAGTTCTGCCTTTTATACGTATTAGTTGTATGACAATGAGGAAAATCCTTAACATCTAAATACTGCCAGTTAGCTCTCAGGCTCATAAGTGATAGCAGGGTTGCCATTCTGCATGGGTTAAAGGCGTTTCCAAGCTGGGAGCTACCTACATTTATGAAATTACTCTTTTATTATCCCCCCAAAAATGTTCCACATAAATAAATAAATATTTATCTGAAAGATTTGAACTTCTTTTACTGGAATTGGAGAAATATTACATTCATGAATAAAATTATCTAGCATGAAGACATTTACTGTGGACATCAATTTAATAATGATAATTATTGATAAATTAATACTTATTATTTTAATAAGCAGTCATGACTTTGCCATACTTCTGATGCTATCTCATAGACACATTGCTCCACCAAGCAAATACTGTTATTCCATCTCTGAAACTCAGATTTTTGTCATTCAGTCATTTCAGTTGTGTCTGATTCTTCATGATGCCATTTGGAGTTTTCTTGGCAAATATACTTTAGTGGTTTGTCATTTCCTTCTCCAGTTCATTTTACAGATGAGGAAACTGAAGCAAACAGGAGTACTAGTGACTTGCCCAGTGTCACATAGCTAGTAAGTGTCTAAAACTGGATTTGACCTCAGGAATATGACTCTTCCTGTCTCTGTGCCTGGCACTCTATTCACTGTGCCACCTTGCTGCTCATGAAGGTGCTCTAGTCCCTAGTCCCTAGTTAGAGAAATATGTAATGTTTAAACAAAGGATAATCTGAGATGGTACAAATGAAAGAGAAAACAGCTTTAGATTTGGGACACCTAGATCTCAACTTTCCTAATAAATATTTGGAGCAAGCCATTTCCCTTTTCAATACTTTAATTTCTTTATCTGCATGGATTTGAAAGGGTTAATACCACAGGCTTCTCCCAGCTCTAATGTCCTACAATTCTATCTCAACCATTTGATGATGAATTACTCAAACATCAGAAACAGATAAGGTAATACAATAGAGTATAATATCTTTTGTAAAGTGTTCTGATATTTATACAGTACAGTGGCTCAAAAGGTACCACCAATCTGAGGTCACAGGGACTAGTGAACTTCATAAATTCCTTTCATTTACCTGTCCTCAGAGACTGCCCCAGATTCATTGCTCTGGCCTTGCTTATATTAAACAGGGAACTTGGCTGCTGAAGCTTCAGTTCCACTTATATCTCAGATTTGTGGGATCAATTCTAATGTTTGGCTTAAGTCTACAGTGTCTTCTCTGGTGAAGGAGGAGAGAGAGTGAGCTATTGGGAGAAAGTGAATGAGTCAAAAAGAGGTGGGAGAAAAAGCTGCACAGAATACAAACATGAACCAGTTATGGAGCAGGTAATTTTAATCATACACATAAAGAGAAAGTTAATCAATGAAAAATCATAGAATAATTAAAATCCGTTGAGATATACAAATATGCTACATTTATAATAGGGATGCTTATTAGCTATTTTGTATTTTACCTCCACTGAGAATAGACTTTTCAATGTGTAGTGAGTATTTTTCTTTCTCATGGTTTCTCTCTCTATTGGTGAATCTACTTGTATCCCTGTCGCTGTCACTTTTGGAGTTGTTGCTGCAATTGCTCTGGTAACTAAAACCCATCTTCTCGGGTTTCGGGAACACACTGGCTACCTTGAATTCTCAAAAGTATGTGTACAAAAGTAAAGGATACAAAAACTTAGCTCAATCTCAAACATGCCCAGAAGGCCAAGCATATCTTGACTGGTCTAATGAGGTGAATCTCTGGTCCCCTACCATCTCTCTAGATATCAGAGTCATAATTTCACCTTAAGACCAAGAGAAGAAGCCTAAAAGGCAGGGATTATCCTTTTAATATATCAAAAGAACTCTGATTCAGCAGCCAATTAAATAAATATTGAATATGAAGAGCCCCTCTCTACCAAGCATCAGCATGACCAGTAGATGCTACATTCAAAATTAAGTTTCCATAAACCTCTTCCCAAGAGAATTTGTTGTCTCTTAGGACATTTTGCTATATCAATGATTTCTCTTCAGATTAATATTATATTTGTTTTCTATTAAAGATACTACCTTATAATCCTAATCATTTTTCAAATGATGTATTAACTAAAATACTTCCTTTCCAAACTTGTAGAACTGAGCACCCCCATCTAGGAATTCCTTTCTATGATAAGTTCACTTATATCTGTCCAAATTTTCTATTTCTAACAGTAGCATTGACAAATTGATTTGGGAAGGGCACAATTATCACTTAGGTTGTCAATCTCAAAAATTTAGTAATGTTCTTCAAAAGGTTTCATTTTATAGTCTGTGGATAAATTAATCTAGATTGGCCATCCCATTTATAAGTATAATGGTGTTACAATTCACCACATAAAGTATTAAATTCTTACTGCACATAAAACAATTTCCTAAATGGACTTTTTTCATATTACAAGGAGCCCTAGTTCTAGTAAATGAGGATTTGGTGAAGAAACTGTGTTCACCTTATTTATATCTCATGTCGAGTTTTTATCAACTTCAATCCAATCAAGAAATTGATGCATTGATTAAACATTGATCACTGCAAATCAAGCATTTTTGATTTCTCATTGAAGGCCCTGGGATCCCAATATATATGTATGTGTGTGTGTTTGTGTGTGTATGTATATACATACATATACATACACATAAGCACACGCATGTATACATATATGTACATATGTACATTTATGTATGTATATCACAGAAATTGTAAGCTATGGTTCAACAACCAAGAGCCAGAAACTAGTACAGGACTGTTGAGGTTACAAACCAAAACATCAAAATGTAAAGAGTACAAAAAAAATCAAAATATAAAGAGTGTGAAAAATTGAAAACTGAGCTTATGGCCTAGTTAGCAAGAATTTACAATTTAAATATTTTAAGTAAAATTTAAATATTTGAAATTGTATGTTACTATATGGTGATCCTTGTCAACCCCACACATTTGCAAAGCACTAGGATAACTAATTCCCCTTCTCATATTGTCTTCCCTGATGAAATGTAAACTCCTCAAGGGCAGACTAATAGATTCTTTTTTTGCTTTTGAATTCCCAGTGCTTACTACAGTCCCCCTGTCAGATAATCAATGTGTAATAACTGCTGGTTGATTGATTGCTTCTTATACTATTTTCATGAATATCATGAAATAGAAAGTTGGTTTTAGGGGTATTGACATGACTATCAAAATCACTAGATATGGTATTTCTTATCACTTATTGTCTATGATAACTATATTTATATATATATGTACATACACATACATTATATATATATTCATACATACATACATATAAAGAGGCAAAGACACACAGAGAGAAAGTTTTTTGATTGTCATTACACTTTAATTTTAAACCTTTAAACTTGGGATAAACATTGTAGAACTAAGGTTCTACTTCTATGAGGTATTTAGAGTGGTCCCAAATTCGTATTATCCATTTTTAACTCCTCACAGTTATTGATCCCTATTACTAGATAACTGAGGCTATAGTCTACTTTGAATGTTGCATAACATTCAACAGTGATTCTACCTAGAATCTTTTAATTTCCATATTGAACTTGTCATTTGGTTTTCATGATTTAAAATTCTATTTTTGCTAAAGTTTTCAGATTTTTATTAAATAAGATATTTTATTTCCTGTACAGCATCCTCTTCTATATAAACTTAGGCGAGGGCAATTTCTATTGCTATGTGTACTAATTGGTCAAGTAAAATATATTACCACACAAACTAGAGGCATGTGAAGTCTCTTGCATTTTAATATTAATCTATGTTTGAAATAGGAAAATCATTGATTGAAATTTGAAAGTCTATGTTTTTGTTGTTGTTATTGTTTTGTTTCTTAGTTAGTGTATCATTGTAATAAGAATCATTCCCTGTCATGATGTGGAAAAGAGGCTGGATTTAGTCTTAGATAACATGAGTTCAAATCTTGGCACTTCCATTTAGTATCAGTGTGAATTTGGACAAATTAATTAAGCTCTCCATCCCTTACTTTCTTCATCTGTAAATCAGAACACTAGAGTTGGATGGTCTCAAATACGACTTTTAGCCTTAAGTCTTATAATCATCTGATTCTCATATGGACAAAACATAATCAAATGTGAATCACATTTACATAAACCAAACTTTAAAATTTATGTCATTATTTGTATTAAAAATGTAGAGTGGTATGGTTGGTATGGAGATAAAAATACTAGGGGATGAAGATTAAATATGATTGTCAATGATTTGGTTTACTATTTAATCCACATAACCATAACTCTATCTAAGGCCTTAATGAGGCCTTTTTTCTGCTTAGAGTTTTCCTGAAAATTGTTTTTATTTTTATTTGTTTTCTTCCCTTTAAACATCATTACTTAGAGTATTCAGAGTTGTTATATTTCTGACAGTGATTTGGGTATCTTGGTTGGTATGGCACAACAAAATATTTTGGTTGTTTCCAAATGCAATTCATCCTAGCAATTTCAGGAGAAATGGAAGCAGAAATAAACTTGTTCAATTCAGAATCTCATGTTTCTGCACAGTGAACATGTACATAGAAAATAGAAGGAATGCCACAAATCATTTCTTGGTTACCTAGCAATCATTCATCTCTGGCAGGTGTGCTCTGTCATTTACCCTGATAGTTAGATGTGAGAAGGGAATTGCTTTTCTTTCAGTAAAAGATACAGCTAATGAGATTTTACAGGACATCAGGGATACAACTAGAAAAAGATAGAAAGACAGGGACATGTTCAGAGTGCCATTAACTACACTTATTCATTGACAACAAAATTGATTTCTTACTGCTACCCCTTGTTCCCTTTTCTTCCCTAACTTTTTCTCCTGGCTCATTCATTCATTCATTTAGCACACATTTGTGGACCTCCTGGTGGATAATTAAGCTGACAATAAAAGAAAGCAAAAAAAAATAAAAACAAAAACAAAAACATAGGATCAAAGAACTGGAAGGGGCTTTACCAAACATCTATTCTAACATTTAACTGAAGCCTAGCCTCTGTACATCATTCTTTTGAATCTATTCTAGAAGACAGCTGATGGTGTTTTGGATATAGCCCTGAGCCTGGAATTAGACAAGTCCTAAATTCAAATTAAACCTCAGACATTTTCTAGCTATGTGACCCTGGGTAAGTCATTTAACCTTTGTTTGCCTCAGTTTCCTCAATTGTAAAATTAGGGTAATAATATCACTTACCACACAGGGATATTGTGAGGAGCAAATGAAATGGTATTTGTAAAAGAAAAGTGCTAGTACAGTTGCTGGCACATAGTAGGTGCTATATAAATGCTTATTCCCTGTCTCCTCTTCTTCCTCCTCCCCTCCTACTTCTACAATATTCCTAACTTGTCAATTATAATCATTTAGAAAGTGGCAAAAATAATTTTCATGATTATGTCATATCCTTTCATAAATCTCTAGGTAGAATTACTTTCTGGGCACAAAGACAGACCTCCTCATGGTCTGCTGAACTTAACTGCTACAGAAATAATCAGGAACTGTCCCAGATTGTTAAGATGCTCAGTAAGATCACCCACAGCAATGGGAGATGGAGGAGTGGGGGAAAGTACAAAAGTATAAGATAGGCTATACCTATTAAGGTTCATGTGTTCATATTGTGTCACTTTCAATGAACGAAACAGTCACGGACAGGCAAAATCCCATAGCCAATGAAGTACCTGTTTCAATGAGACATATATCATGATGATATTGGAAGAATGCTTTTGTGTAAGTCAATGATGACATGTTAGACACAGAAATGGGGAACTGACTGGTTAGCACTGTGTGATTGACATGCTAATATTAAACATCATATGGACCCTTAAAGTTGAAAGGAAGCATGGATGCAATCTAATAGTCTTCCACTCAGCAAAGTCATTTCTTCTAAGGCATTTCTAAAAGATGGTCATCTACTTTCTGTTTGAATATTTCCAGTAACTGGGACTGGAAATAAGGGTATATCGTATTATGAGCTGGTCTATCACCTTGTTAGGCATTCTTAATTGTGAGTAAATTTTTATTCTGAGCTGAAACTTGCCTTTCTGTGATCTATTTGTTCTAATTTTATGGTCTGGAGAAAGATAGAAAAAGTCTGTTCCTACTTCTACAGGAAATTTCTTCAAATATCAGAAACATCAGTTATTTTTCCCTTTAATTTGCCTTATTAAGGCAAAAAAAAAGAGTATCCAAATTTTTTGATAGCCCATTGTATGATGTAATTTTCAGAAATTGAAATAACTTGAATAATCCACTGCATTTTAGGAGTGTTCTAATTGTTGGAAGTTTGGGAGTGCCCAGTTTGCTCTAATTATTAAGAATGTTTCACTTACATTGAGATTATATCTATCTCTCTGCAAATTCCACTCAGTATTTATACAAAAAAGAAGTTCAATACTTCTTCCACAGGATATCCCCATAATCTGGGATGTGTGATACATGTTAAACAACCTACTCTCCAGAAAAAAATAAAATGTATATATGACACACTTTTAAGTTTAATCTGAATTATCAGCATTTTCCATCACTTTCTTAAGTCTAGAACGGGGATGGGGAACCCGTGGCCTTGAAGCCACATGTAGCCCTCTAGGTTCTAAAGTGCAGCCCTTTGACTGAATCCAAACTTCACAGAACAAAGCCCCTTAATAAAAGGATTTTCCCTGTAAAACTTGGACTCAGTCAAAAGGCTGTACCCTCCCCTGGTCTAGACAATAAACAAAACAGTAAATCAGTCCCTGTTTTGTAGTATTTGCTGATATCCAAAGATACTCATTCAGAAAATTTATGAACTGGCTCTAGCACTCCATTGCTTGTAATAATGAGGTATGGCTATCATGTCATGCCTGAGTCTTTTTTTTTTCTCCAAGCTAAACATTAACCCTTCCTCTGAAATGATAGGATCAAGAGGATCCTTCACTTTCTAATTGAGATACATTCTGGTATATCAGTGATCTTCCTTTAATGTGGCACCAAAATCTGATGAAAATATTCCACATAAAGTCAATACAGTACATAGAACAATGAAGCTCTCGCTTCCTAAGTACTATGGTAGACACTTTGGTTTATTTAATGCAATCTAAACTAACTTGAATTTTTTAGCTGATATATTTTACTTTTCATAGAATCATAAGGAAAGTAAAAATAGAGCTGGAAAGGATCTCAGAGGTCATCTAGTCCAACCCTCTAATTAAGTCTTGTCTCTTAACTTCCTCAGACTTTGTTCATACCATAAGTTGTACTTGTGAAGTTGTTTTTAAATCCATGTAAGACTTTAACTTTATCTCTACTAAGTTTTATCATACTGGTTTTGCTCCATCATTATAACCAAATGAAGATTTTTTTGGCAGGGGGGATCTTGACTATATTGCAAAATTCATTTCCAAATTTTGCATTATCTTTAAATTTTATAAGCATGCCATTTTCTAAAAATCTTTAGTCATGTAATTTCTAAAATCTGAAGATGAACATAGGCACTATCTCTCTAATTCTTTATAGTATATGGAGAGTTATAACTCTCTCTAGAGCGATATATATAGCTTACAGTAATTTATTTAGGAACCAAAGATATTAAGTCACTTGCCCATTGTCACATAGGCAGCGTAGGCATAGAGGCTAATAGATTCAGAGCTGGAAGAGACTTACAGAGGTCATCTAATATAATTTTATAAAGGAAGAGACTGAAGTTAGAGACTTGCTGAAGGTCACACAAGCAGGAAATGACAGAAATAGGATTTGAACTTGAGTCTTCTGACTCCAAATCAATTACTCTTTGTACTATGCTATATGTATCAGATATAAGACTTAAACATTGTATTTGGCAATCTACAGGAAGGAAGGAAAGAAGGAAGGGAGGGAGGAAGAAAAGGGAGGGAAGAAAAAAAATGAAGGAATTAGAATATTTTGAACAATACAGGTATGAGAAACTGAGAGGTGAAATTCCAAGCTGAATAGTTTGCTCAACAAGAAAAATAAGAGAAAAGAAAACAAAATACATAATAGGAATGAGTATGGCTTTTGTCATACCAATAATATCCCATAGTATCTTTATATCAAGTGCCAGAATTTGATATCAGAGACCTCTCTTTGGCAGACTGTACCATATGGGAACCCAGTATGACTCAGTGGAATTACAACAGAATCAAAATTCACGTGCCATCGGCTTCCATCCTACCAACATAACTGATTTCCTTTTTTTGACAGACCATATCCATATGGCACATAGTCTTAATTGGTGTAATGTAGCTTAACAGTCATGTGTATGTTCCAGATATTCAAGACACACTTGTTGAGTGACTCAAGATTGAGTGAAAACTCCCAGTTATCTTAAGAACTAAAGAAGCTCAATGTTGTGGCTATGGAGCATTTCAAAATGCCATGAAAAATCACACATGTAAATAATATTTCCTAATTATATAGGTTACTTAACTATATATTACTATTACTTAGTCCTTATAAAAAAAGCTTTGCTATATTTTAATGTATTTAAAACATCTGGGGTTATTATACAAAATTATTAAAGTGAAATATCTTTCACAAATTGGCATATTATACCTAAAGATAGAATATTGAGGTTGTAAAATAAATGAATATGTAGAGATGTGAGAAAAGTCCTTAGAGATCTAGTTTTATTTACAGGCATAATAATCCAGTGCCTTATGAAATGACTTAAGGAAAATCAGGATGGCCCTTAACAACTACCCCACTTTCAACATGAAAGCTTTTTTTGGCATATTTTTTGGCATGCCTTACATTCCTGCCTTGGACACCCTTCCTTATTGTTTTCAACAGGCACTGTTGTTTCAGGCATTGTGTTCCAGGCATTGTGTTCAATGTCTGTATGCTCTTTAGGTAGGTCCTTTCACTTTCAGGGTCTTTGTTCTTCTCTGTACAGTGAAAGGATAGGACTAAATGTGGCCCTCCAGTTTGAAGTTTATGATCCTATCATCTCCTTTACCAGCAATTCTTGAGCTTTTTTTGTGTGTCAAGGGTGCTTAGACAATCTAGTGAAGCCTGTGGACACCTTGTCAGAACGACTGATTTTTATTTTTTGATTTTATTTCTCAGAATAGTATTTAAAAAGTCTAAAATAAAATGCATATGATACAAAGGAAATTACACTAATATATATGTATTTAAAAGTTAAAGAGGTTTATGGAGCCCAGGATAAGTAACCCTCTTGGCCTATATGGCAGATTCTGAAAATTCACCAGTCCTTGCACTTGTATGAGGCTTTGCAATTCCTTAAATTGAAAAAAACTGTGATAGAAAACTAATTTTAAGCTATTATGTGTCAAATACTGTGCTAAGTTAGATACAATAAAGCATCTGCTCTTGGAAGAAATACAACTGAAAAAAGGGGGGAAGAACAAAAGAAGGAAACAGAAAGAAAGAAAGAGAAAGGAAGAGAGACAGGAAAAAAAGAAGGAAGGAGGGAGGGAGGAAGAGGGAGAGAGGGAGGAGAAAATGTGTAATTTTGTTTTTCATCCTTTATAATTATCATCTATTTAATCATTTTTATTTTATTTTTCTAAGTACTATGAATAATAATAGCCCTGTTTGGACAGCAAGATCTGTTCATTTAAGTCTAGAATTATATTCAGTAGAATGATTAAGTGATAGAATAACACTGCTTTTATTGAAAAATAATGCAATTGTCTCTATTTACACCATGAGTATGAATTAATCTGATGTTAAGATATGATGCTGGCATTTTAATTTTTGTTAGACATTTAACTCTGTCATTTTCTTTATTAATCCATTGTTAAATTACATTAGAATATAATAAGCTATGTTGAATGACTTTAACACATTGATTCTACTTGTAGCAACTATAATAAATATATAGTAGCATTAACTATGCCAGCAAGCCAGAATTATTCCTCCTGAGGATTACTCTTAAAGTAAGTTTCAGCATCATCTCTGTCTTCAGCATATTCTCTAGGTGTTCTGTTCTGACTCAGAATCCATAGGTAAAATTGATCAAATCTTGCCTGTGATTATTAAAGTTTACTGTGGACTAGACATAAGTCTCTCATCTTGAGAAAGAATTTACCTGGAGAAGACAGAATACAATTTTTTTTTTCTGGATGAGGGATTTCTGATAGCCTATGCCCTCTGTCACATCACCCCAAACTTTGAAGGCAACTCATAATAGCTGTGAGAAATAGACACTAAAATCAGGCTTTTTTTATTTCCTCTGAGTTTTGTTGACTTTTATTGAGCATCCTCTTCAAACAATCTTGGTCATCTGGTTCTCTAATTGTAATAGGCAAGAATCCATAATTAAAAGATGATAGGGTAAGTTATGGTTGAACAGAATAACAATGAGAAGTGAGAGGGAATTGACTAACAATGAAGGGAGACTAAAGAAAAATCCTGAAGAATGATGATTGAAGATGATGATGATGATGATAAAATAGTATTCATAATTATTAACTTCAGGTATTCAGCAAAGTTTATATTGTTTATGGTTTTTAAGAAATTATTCAACCCTTTAATATATTTGACTAATATTTCCTTCTAAGGAAGCTGAAAATATATACATTTTTGGCTCAAAAAGTAAGCTTCGGTTATACAAAGGTCAATTGCCAGGCACATCTTCACCATTAGCCATGTGAACTTGAGCTCCCTTCTCTTCCTCTCAATTTTCACACCTGTAATATGAGGAAACTGGACCAGATGATATCTAATATCTGTTGTTCATTGATTATTTCCACAGTGATATGCAATAAGTACACAAAGGTACCAGGTTATATTTCTAGATTAGAAGCTACTTCATTAATAAATACACAATTTCCTAATTGCCATTCTTATTTTTTTTTTATTTAGATTATCAGGATTTCAGCTGCCATCATCTATAGTGAGCACAGGCTCTATACTTACTCTCTGGTTCACTACAGACTTTGCTGTGAGTGCACAAGGTTTCAAAGCCCTTTATGAAGGTAAGTTATTTGGTTTTTTTTTTGTTTTCTTTTTTTGAGCATACTGTTCATGTTTTGTGGGATTTTGGTTTGATTGATAAATATGGTTTTGGCTCTGAAGCTATACTGCTTTTCTGATGAATATAATTTTATGTTAGTGTTATAAAACTGGAAATAATAGTCAGCAATTTCATATGACTTACCAATGTGACACACATGTAGCTGGGCTTTTTCCCCCCCCAAATGTTTGGTTGGCTTAACACAAAATATATTTTTATACTATCCAGATTTTTTTTCTCTCAAAAAAAAATTTCTGGATTTAGTGGCTTGTATTTTTAGAATTGCAATGTGGTATTTTCAGAAGTTTTGAATACCAATTAAGAGCACACCTGGTGTGTGAAATGAGATCTTAAAAAATAATTTAGAAGTATTTTCTTGATATGTTGTGGACAATTGTTTGGGTCTAGAATGCTTAGATAAAGGAGAATGTCACTTGGACTTGTATTCTGTCAAAGTTGAAGTTTGAACTGAAAAATGGCATTGCTGATCACTGTTTCATTGTGATTATTTTTTTTTTGCCTTTCTGTATATATTGATTTTGTACTTAGATGGTTAGAGAGATATATAGAAATGATTTTACCCTGTGATGAGTAATCAAACAAATGGACACTCTGTGATTAAAGTTGAGTATCTGCTAAAGGAAATCATTAAAGTGACTGACATTTTTGCATTATGTAAGGAAATATTCATTCTGTAATTCAAAGGACACTAAAACATCAGGTGTACAAAAACACATATGCTTCACTGGCCATAGCCATTAAATTATATTCCATTGATTTTGAAATTATTTTCTCTTTATACATATATAGATGTATAAAAGCAAGTATATGCATATATGTATATATGTAGCTAGATTAGAAAGACTAATAGATGATAGATAGATAGATAGATAGATAGATAGATAGATAGATAGATAGAT
>NW_020954619.1:26375319-26471322 GCF_900497805.2 Vombatus ursinus
GATAGATAGATAGATAGATAGATAGATAGATAGATAGATAGATAGATAGATGATAGATAGATAGAAGCACTAATTTTTCATCTCTTCAGCTTTGTATCTAATTGTCTTTTGGTCCAAATCATTCTGACACAGTAAGGTAACTTCTGTCTGGTACTCATACATTCAGCCTCCTGAACACAGACTTTCTAATGGCTACTCAAATGATAGATTTTTTTTATACGTTGAGTGCTCCTATTTTACAGGCATATAAACTGTGCTTGAATGGAAATCACAGTGAGATTGATTTAGGGAATTTTTTGGGGGTTGGGTAAATTTAATCTTTGCTAATTTAGGCCATTTCTTATATATAACTACCACCAGAACTGTACCTAAGCAGAGTGATTTGGGCTTAATCCCATGCAACCAACCTTAGAGGACATTGATAACATTTGTAGTCCTTCAATAGAAGAAAGGATTTAATATAGGACCTAGTTCACAAGAAGAATTAGATAAAATAGGAAGTTTCCTGATGGCCTGCTTCTCGTCCCAAGAAGCTGTAACCTGCTGTTGCCCTGACTTCCTTTCACCTTCCTCCTACCAGATTTTTCCCACTTTTGATGACACATTTTTACTCCTTTCCCTGATTACAGTTTATATTACTCCAGATGTAAAAACTGCCAGTTATAGCTCTGGATATCTTTATGCCTGAATCTGGAGCTAGTGGCCTAAAAGGGTTAATCTCCCTTTCTGACAACTGGGAAGTAATTGAGAAGCTGAAGAATATCATAAGATTAATGGTTACTATTGGCTTTTGGATTTGGTTATATCCATCCCTGCTTTCTCTAAGCACTAAATCTGTGTAATTCCTTTATCACATAATATCACTAAACTGTTTCCAAAGCAGCCAGCCCATAATGGTTAGTGGTAAAATATACTTTTCCATGTTGTTCAGAGGAAAATAAGAGCTAATACATTAGAAACCTTGGCCATTCTCCGTTAGTCCAATTAAGATACCCAGTTGACTCATCAAGGCAGAATGCATGCATTTGGTTATTTTACTCCTTGTTTCAAGAGTTACCTATGGGTAACACAGATGAGGCAGTGGGAATACTGCATGACCATTTGTGTGCTTGTGGTGCAAGAATGGTTGAAGGATAATGTATACTGTGCACAAGCACCATGTGTCTTTGTTGAAGTCCTAACTCTGTAGGAAGGATTGTTGGTCTTTAATCAGATCTGAAATGAAATATTTGTATATTATTTTTGTTATCACATATTGGGGAAAACATGTTATAAGTATTTATTTGACAACATTTTAATAGAGATAAAGTGCTTAATAACAGATAGAGTTTTGGAATTGGAGTCTGGAAGATATGAGTTCAAATTCTACACCAAACACTTAATAGTTATGTGACTCAGTGCAAGTCACTTAACCTCTCTCATCCTCAGTTTCTTCAGTAGGGAATAATAACAACACATGCTTCTGAGTTGCTATAAGGAACAAGTAAGATAATATTTACAAAGAGACTTGTAAATGTCAAATCTTAATTATTATTATTTAATCTAAGTCTCAGGCAACTGCTAATCTTCGTGTGAGCTACCATAAACTACAGATCTTTAATGTATATGTGCATGACTATATCTATAACTGTGGCATGTTTATTGATATGATGTATGTCTATATCTATATACACATACTTATATCTAAGAAAACACTACTATAAATACAAATTAGTATTACATGGATGAGCAAAAACATGATGCATTTTCTTGGGGATGTGTCTGGTTATTCATCTTTCTCCATATTAGGAAGCTCTCTTTATTTGTCTGAGATTTACTTCTCCTCCCAAAGAGACCTCTGGGAGGTTTGACTTGCTGTGTAGGCAGTTTGGAAGAACAAAGTAAAATAAATATTAAATTCTGAAGACAACAAGTAGAAAAATGTGTTTCTCAAGCAGGACTTGAAACCATGTCTTTTAGGCTATAAGGGCATCCTTTTTATTACCTTGTATCTATTTAAATCAAGTCATTTCCTGTACATATGATAAGCTTTCTTTTATATTTCTTTATCTGTGTTCTTTATTTAAAATCACATATGTCTGGAATATCCATACTTGTTGTCTCTTTCTGACTTAACCAGTACTTTTAGAAGGAGTCATATAGAATTATTGAAATTGCAATTGGACTAATTGGTGGTAACACTATGTGCCAGGTGGCAATGTATGAAGGACAAGTGATAAAGGGAAGATAAAAGATAGTCCATAAATGAACATTAGTAGGATTTTAGGATTTTTTTTATGTTGCCATGGCTCAATCATGACCCTGAATATTCTTTCAGCAATTTTACCTGTTTTTTATTCCTTTAAGTAACATTTTCAATAGTATCTATATACATAATGAGTGAACTTTCATAGATATACTTCAAAATATTTAATAAATTTTATAGATATTTTGAATGATAATTCTTGGTCACATTCATTTGATAGTCAGAAAACATCATAATGTTTCTCTCTTTTTTTTTTTATAAAGAAGCCCTCTCTCATTTAGACTGAAAGGTCCAGAAAGGTAGAGACGTGTCTTATAGCTCTTTGAGTCCTTCACAATTTTCTCCCTATTCTTCCTGATAGGCAAATTTAAAAAAAAAAATTGCCTTAAATAAGAACTTAGAAAGGAGATCTTTGTTGATTAGATTAACCTAGATCAATTTACTTTCTCTTCCAAATATACAGGAGAGCTCTGAATAATTAATAGAGAAAAAGACATACCATCTAAACTTTACATTTCCTTATTTGACTGGAAAAGTAAACAGTTACCCCTTATATATCACAACTTTTGTCATCACGTTGCAATATGTTGTAGCTCAGCATAAGAAAATAAATGGAAAATTTTTCAGAGTTTTGAGGAATCTGCAGAACACATGCAAAGGCCAACAAGTAACACAGAAAAAGTTTAGAAACTCAGGAATGCATAAAAATATGTATATAGTATTATAAAACAACCTTTTAATATCATACTAATTCAGATTTCTTCTCTGGTAGGAAGGGAGGGGCAAAAATTTTTACCTATGGGATGGTTGCCCCACTTGTAAGCCCCATGATATGGAAGAAATAACTGTATTAAGTAAATAATGCATTAAGCATATATTAAATGCTTGAAATGTATATTAAAATGAATTATTTGTTGGATTTATTTTTTCTTCCTTGAGTTAGTATATGATTTAAATAGATAAATAACAATTGAATTCAATGAAAAAGCAATTATTATATGTAATATCCTATGCTAGACAAGGGACATTGAATGAAAAAAAAAAGATAAGTCTCTTGAAAAGCTTCTATCCCACTGGAAATGTTATGACATGTGCACAGATTAAAATAATTCATTGGAGGGAATATTGCATGCGGATTTGGAAAAAGGACAGGAGATACCTAGTCTGACTGTTTTAGAAAAAAAATTTGATGAAGAATACTTTCAGCAGGTTATATGAGGTAAGGTTTCATATGAGTTTTCAAATATTCATTGAACCTTGAATGCAGAGGAAACAAAGATTCTGAAATGCTGAGATGAAGACAATGCAGGTCATGGTGGAAAGTTTGCACAAATTCAAAGAGGATGGAGGTGGAATTTCATATTCAAGGAATAGTTGAATAAGTAACTTTGGCTGGAGAACTTAATGAATGAAACAGAAGAACATTAAATAAGAAAGGTTAATTTGAAGAAAGATTGTGAAGTTTGAAAAGTTCTTTTTTGGCTCTAGACAGTCAGTGTCCATTTTTTTTTCCTGCTTACTTACTCTCATACTTTTTAAAAAATTCTTTTAGGAAACTTTCTCAAATTGTTCTGGGGAAAACAGGAGATAAAATAAGGTGCTTCTGTTCTCCTACCTTGGTTGAGGATCAAGAGAAGGTTGTAGATAAGATTACTATGGAGAGAATACTAGTATTGGTATACACCTGTTGAATAAGTTTTGAAGTATCTATGACTTTGGAAAATTTTTGAAAAAATTGTAATATGAAGCTCTAAGGACTCTAAGTTGGAATTGCTCTGTTTGCTAAACCACAACCACAACCCTTATTTTTTTATTTTTGTAGACACTTTTTTTTTGATTGGCAGTGGGTGGGATGGTTATAGGTAGGCAAAAGAGATTTTGTTCCATGATCTGTGGCAATAGATAGATAGATAGATAGATAGATAGATAGATAGATATAGATATACACAGACACATCATATGTATATACACACACACATATATACATATGTGTCTGTGTGTATGACACGCATCATATATGTAACATACATGTGTGTATGCATAAGTCTATATATGCTATGTATATATACATGTATGTGTGTACATACATACATATATGTTACGTGTATATAGAAGCTTAATAGGACCTGATTTGTTTTCCACTTCCAGAGACAAAACTTCACCTCTCCCCTCCTTGAGAAGGCAAGTGATTTGGTTTCAATCATACATGTGAAATCATACAAAAACATTTCTATATTAACCATGTTATAAAAGAAAACAAAATAAAATAATAAAAAATGAAGAAGGTTTAAAAAGCTTGCTCAAATCTGCATTCAGAGTTCATCAGTTCTCTTTCTCTCTGAGGTCAATCGCATTTTTCACCTGGGTCCTTTGGAATTGTCTTGGATCATTGTCTTGGTCAGAAGAGCTAAATGTTTCCAGGTGATCATCTTTACAATATTCATGTTACTGTGTATATTTTTTTCCTGCTTCTGCTCACTTCACTTTGTGTAATTTCAAATAAGTCTTCCCAGGTTTTTTTTTTTCCTGAAACCATCCAGCTCATCATTTCTCATCCTGCTATAATAGTATTTTATTACTGTTATACACCACAACTTGTTTTGCCATTGCCCAATTGATGGGCATCCTCTCAATTTTTAATTCTTTGCCAATGTAAAAAGAGCAGCTACAAATATATTTTTTCTGACAAAACTATATCCTTTTCCTTTGATCTCTGTGGGATAAAAATGTAGTAGTGGTATTGCTGGGTCTAAGGATCCGCACAGTTTTATAGCACCTTGCATGCAATTTCAAATTATTCTCCAGAATGGTTAGATTAGTTCAAAACTCTACGAACAATTGATTAGTGTCCCAACTTTTCCCATATCCCCTCCAGCAATTGTCATTTTCCTTTTCTGTTATATTAGCCAATCTGATAGGTGTGAAGTCATATATCAGAAATGTTTTAATTTTCATTTCTTTATTTAGTAGTAATTTAGAGCATTTTATGTGACTATTGGTATCTTTGACTTTTTCTGAAAACTACCTTCTCATATCCTTTAATCATTTGTTAACTAAGAAATCGCTCTTATTTTTATAAATTTGGTTCAGTCCCTTCAATTTTTTAGAAATGAGGACTTTGTTGCAAATTTTTCCCTGTTTCTTGTTTTCCTTCTAATTTGGCTGCATCAATTTTGTTTTTGCAAAAACTTTTTAATTTCATGTAATCAAAATTATCCATTTTATTCTATTACCTGCTATCTCCAGTTTTGTGAAAACTGGTCTCATCTATAGCTGTGACAGGTATATTTTTCTAAACTGCCAAAATTTACTTATAATATGACCCTTTAGGTCAAAATCATTTATCCGTTTTGACCTCTTTGTATACAGTGTGAGGTGTTGGTCTATACCTATTTTCAGGCAGACTACTTTCCAATTTTCCTAGCATTTTTTGTCAAATATTAAATTCTTATCCTCAAAGGTTATACCTTTGGGCTTATCAAACACTGGATTATTATGGTCTTTTATTGCTGTGTATTATGTACCAAATATATTCTACTAATCCACCACTCTGTTTCTTAGACAGTACCAGATTGTTCTGATGATTACTAGTTTGTAATATAGTTTTAAATATGGAACTGCTACACTGGCTTCGTTCTCATTTTTTTTCATTTTTTTCTCTTGATAGTCTTGATTTTTTGTTCTTCCAGATGAATTTTATTACTATTTTTTCTAACTCTATAAAATAAGTCTTTGGTAGTCTGATTTGCGTGTCACTGAATAATTAACAGATAAAACTGTTATTTTATTATATTGGCTCCACCTATCCATGAGCTATTAATATTTCTCCAACTGTCTTGGATCTGTTTCATTTCAGTGAAAAGTGTTTGGTATGATTTCAATGTGCTAGCACAGTGGTACCTCGTAATCTCTTTCTGACTAGTTGCCAGATCCTCTTACCATCTCTGGCTTGAGTATTCCGGAAGCTCCTGCTGCTTCTGTCACCACCACCTACTCCCATCACTGATATTTTATCCACATGGACTTGTAGCTAGCCTCTACCCCATGTCACAGATCTCTTTTTCTGACCTGTTAAGTTGTCTTGGGCATTGGCTTTGCCACTCAAGAGTAATATTTGAGGTGTTTTTTAAAGGGTTTTTTAAAGGGAAATTTTGCAGAACTCTGATGATTGCTTCTCTCATCACAACTCCATCCCGAATAATTTTTTATGATTAATATAGCTAAATGTAATATAAATATGCTATCTAATATACATATGAATTGATACAGCAAGAAAAAGAAAAGAAAATCATATAAATATGTGCATATGTATGTATACACACATACATATATATTTCAATCTGCACTCTGAGGACATCAATTTTCTATCTGGAAGTGGATAGAATTTTGCACCAGGAGCCCTTTGGACTTGTGGCAAATCATTGCATTAATCTGAGTTACTAAAGCTTTTGCAGTTGATTAACTTTACAATATTACTGTTACTACATAGGTTGTTATTCTGGTACTTCTAGATTCATTTTTCATCAGTTCATGTAAGTCTTCCCAATTTTTCTTTGTTTTTTTTTCCTATCCTCTTCATCATGTCTTATAACACGATAGCATTCTTTCACATTCATATACCATAACTTGTCTAGCCATTCCCAAATTGATGGGCTTATCCTTACTTTCCAATTCTTTACCACTACAAAAAAAAAAAAAACCCTATAATAAACAATTTTGTATGTATGGCTCCTTTACCTTTTTTCTTTGATTTTCTTGGAATTTAGATCTAGCAGCAATATTGCTATGTCACTGGGAATGAACAGTTGTATAGCCCTTTGAGCATAGTTTCAAATTGTTCTCCAGAATGGTTAGACCAATTCACACTTCTGCCAACAGCACACTTTTTCCACATTCCCTCTATTTTCCCACATTCCCTCTAATAGGAGTTCTGAGATACTGGGGATACTGAGCTTCCTCACCAACTTCAAAGGGAAATGGAGGCCAGTCAGCTAAAATAATTGATTTCTCCACATTATGCACCTATTTTTTTTTACATTTTATGTTCTTTATTTATACAGATAATAATTCTTTGTTTTTTTCTTTCTAATTAGTAGATATGTTTCAAATAAATACAGTGGAGAGTAAAGATTATTTCATTTTGAGCAAGGAGAATTTAGATTGAATTCTAGATTGAATACTTACAAGATACGTGATTAAACTTTTACTATGTAAGCTTTAGTTTCTTTATCTTTAAAATGGAATAATATTCCCTCTCAATCTTGTTTTGGGGATAACTATGAGTTGCTATGAGTGAAAGCAATATTTTGTTTTGAGAAGCAAAGCAATTGCTAGTGGAGAATGAAGGGGAGCAGGAGGAAATCATTAAAAGGACTTATTGGTCCTTGGTGGTACAATGAAAAAGTCATCAACTTTCATTTTATTCAGTCAAGAGAAACAACAAGGCTTTGGGATTAGGGAACTGCTTAAACAACAAGAAAAAAATAGACATATGAATGACCTAGGTGAGAAAGAACATTTTGGGGCAAATCATGTTTCTTTGGAGAAGGCCCCCAGGCTGAAGTGACACAAGCTTGGATTTTAGATGATTTCTTAAAGAAGCATTTCTCGAAGTGAGTAGGTGCTGAAGAGGAGATGAGAATTATGTAGTAAATTGTGGCATACTAAGAAAGCTTCTTCAAATAAATTGCTTAGGGAACAAGAAGTTTCAAGATAGCTTTAATCATATTCTAAATAATTTTGTTTTTCAGACTTTGTTTTCAGACTACTGTGCTAGGCACAACAAAATAAGACCAAGGCCTGCCAAGATGTGACTTACAGTCTAAGAGGGACAATTTGACATACTGAGAAGAATATGACACAAATTAATATATGAGGCATATATGAGAATCATGATTACAGAATTTTAAATTGAAACAAACCTCAGAAACCCTTTATTACTACCAAAAGAAATACAAGAAAATGCTATAAATGTTCTGGATAATGAATATGCATAATTTATGAATACGAAGAAAAATTTGGTGCACAAGTTACCATTTGAGTTACCCATTAAATGATTCGATTCAATAGAGGGAGAGGTAGGAAAGAGGGACATTGTACAAACTTGAGAAGAAAATAAAACAAGAAGGATGAG
This sequence comes from Vombatus ursinus, assembly GCF_900497805.2. Lineage (NCBI taxonomy): Eukaryota > Metazoa > Chordata > Mammalia > Diprotodontia > Vombatidae > Vombatus > Vombatus ursinus. The sequence continues at coordinate 26,383,698 of NW_020954619.1, forward strand.
AGCATAGAACACATTTTTGTTTTTAAAGGCAGTAATACAGTTTAGCTGACACAGAGTATGTGGAGGGGACTAAATTGCATGAAGATGGAAAGTTACACTGGTGGATGATTTTGAAAGATCTCAGATGTCAGGCAGAGGTTGTTAAACTTTATTTCATTGGCATTAGGGAATCACTGAAGATTTTTGAGCACAAGAGTGATGTGATAATATCTGTGCAAAAGATTAGTGCAGAGGTAACGTGAAGATGGGTTGGAATGGGGAGAAAATATTACAGTATACTGAGAGGGTAAAAATGAGAATCTATATTAAGCCCATTGCAATGGGAATATATGGAAAGGGACATTAACTGGAACTATTATAAAGGTGGAATGGACAGCATCATCAGCAAAGGAAACATTTCCCCCATCACAATAAAGATTGTCTCCTATATACTCTTAGAAATGATACCATATCCACAGGTAAATTTTTGTAGCGCATATTTTATAAATGTCTTTCCTTTCACAAATAGTGTGTATCCATATATATTATAATGTGACAAGATCAGCTATTATTGATTATTTTGATTTATTTTTAGTTTAATTATAGAATTAAACTCTTTTTTTTTTTGAAAAGCTAGCCCTAACAGCTAAACCAGACTAACAAAGATAGTTTCTTAAATCTAGGTTGTCTGCATATTTAGAAAATAGATAGATTGAAAAGACTTTATCATTTAGTAGCAGATAATTTAGAAGAATAAAATAATCATAAGATCATAACATTTTTCAAAAAGTTAAGTCCCCTTTCTAGCAGAAATGGGGGTTGATCAGAGGCTAAATTTCCTTTTCTGGCTTCTGTAGAAAGGTTAGCCAGAGATTAATTTCCTCTTTTCAGTCTTAGTGGTAAGATTCCTTTTTTTCTTGAACTAGTGTTTAAATTGATTAATACACTCTTCTAAGGAAGATGGGAGGGAGAAGGGGGCTTTTAACTACTGCCCACAAGTTCTTCTTTCCAAGTACACTTTCTAATTGTGAAAGGCACCACCTCAAGGAAAGGACTTCTGGGATAGGATTAAGAGATAAACTAACTAGTCAGGTCACCTGCCTTGTCCAATTGAATTATATTCAAAACAGATCTTTGGATTTATTTTATTCCTCTTTTCTCTTATAAAAATCAATCTTCGTCTCTGACCTCTGAGGAGTCAGGTGACCTGATTCGGTATGCAAATGCTAGCTTTGCAAATTAAATCATAGATGGATCAGTAACTTTGTCCTCATTTTCCTTTTTATTTTAGGCAATTAATTTTAACAGCTGGACAAGAAGGAGTTGATTAGAAAATAATTGAGGGATGATCAAGAAAGGGGAAACTTACTTCTTGGAATGAATCACATAAGTTAAAGCTGGTTTGTTAGTTAAGTTTAGGAGAAAATGTGTCAATGTGTTGGATTCTGAAAGACAGCAGTCAAGCATATATGGATAGAAAACAAAATTAAATGAATGCACATAAACTGACAGAATAACATTGGTTATGTTTCACAAAGAAATATTTTATAAATCTAAGAATCAAACAGGTGTCACATTGGGAGTTAGGAAACTCAGATTCAAATCATAACTGACAGTTTACTAGCTTGGTAATTTTGTGCAATCTTAGAAAATTTCTGAAAAGATAGTTGGTCATGACTTTACACTCAGGTTAGTAATTTTCTTGAAGATTTAGCTAAATCAATGAGTTTGCTCACACATGTGTATTTTCTAAAAATTTACAGTCTTGGGTGTAAGCATTCACATTAGCTTAAAGGCAATATTAGACAGAGGAAATAACATTAACGTGAGTCAGAAAGTATAGATTATGCTCTCTGGACCTTCATTATGTTCTCTGTAAAATGTAGAATTGAACAGGTACCCTCAAGCTCTTACATTCCTTGAATATAGGATTCTAAAGGTATGAAACATATATGATTCTAAATACATAATATTCATTTTATAGGAAATATGATTCTAAAAGTATCTCATCAAATGAAAGAATGAATGTAAACCTCAAAGCACTTATATAAATCCTGGCCTATATTTTCTTATCTTTCATGTAATGAAGAAATGAAAGAAATAACTTTCAGTCCTTAGAAACTGTTATGCATCATATGTTTATCATAATTCCCGAAGTTCTTTGTTCATGATTGTGTTGAGATGAACATCCCTTTTTTGCTTTGAATACTCAATATATCATTATATTTGGTCAGTCAAAAAGTATTATTAAGGACTTACTATGTATCAGGGACTGTGCTAGGCACTAGATATAAAATCTGAGCACAACATGTACCAATAGCCTAAAGAAACATGCAAATGTTTGGTCTTTTCCACTGGGTCTTTAAGTCAATCCTTAAGGGATACAGTAATTTGTGTCCATTTCTAAATTTACAATTACCATGTAAATTCACTGGAGTTTTTGATAATCTTGCTAAGTACCCATGTCAGGATCTCTTAGCCTGAATTATCTATAAAGACTACAGTTAAGCTCTAACTTTGCTAGTTATATTTTGTTTAATATTGACCATGAACTTTAAATGCCAATTTATGACCTCATCTAAAGGGAGATACCACATTGGCTGAATATGATAGAGATACTTGGAGATGTTAAAGACCATGGTTTATTCTCAGATTATTTTTTAAAAGTGCAGAATTGTTTGAATTAGTAATTATATTCATTTTACTTAAAAGAAATTGTATATGATTATATTTAAGTGTGTGATTATGTTGCCTAGTATTGATCTTAGGCATTGGGCAAGAAACAATTTGGTATGATAGAAATTGTCTTAAAGTGGGAAATATGATGATGTGATTTCAAGATCATGTTGAGGATTGAAGATAATATCTTGGATCTATGCAATGTATACCCTATGTCACTTCAGACAAAACACCTTTTTTCAGATAATTTTTGCTCTCCTCTTTAAAATGAGTGATTGATCTCTTTTATTTTTATAATAAAATTGTATTGATATCTTTTTAATATCATAATTTATTCTCTCCATTTTTCTATCCCACATAGTCAAACTATATAAGAAATATTTTTAAAGAAAAAAAAACCTCAGCATAATAACAGTACATCAAATAATCTGAAAATAACTATACATAAACGTGTGGATGTTTCTCCTCTTCACAGGGTGAGGTGTAGGTGTGTTTTAATATTTCTTCTTTTGAGCCATGCTACTTCATCATAATTTTGCAACATTCACTTTTGATTTTTTTTTTCATTCTTTCTGTTTACCTTGTTGTAGTTATATTTTTATTGGCTTTTCTTACTTCACTCTATATCAATTCATGTAGAACTTTCTGTGCTTCTCTGTATTTGTCACATTTAACACTTCTTATACCACAGTAATATCCCCTTACATTCACTTACAACATTTGTTAGCAATCCCTTTATGAATGGGAATCTCCTTTTTTTCAATTCTTTGTTATCAGAAAAAATGCCACTATAAATGTTTTGGTTTATGTGGGAACTTTATTCTTTTTAATGGAGTATTAGGCCTAGTAATGGCATCCAAAGGTCAAAGAGTATGCACCTTTTAGGCACTTTATAATTTCAATGTGCTTCACTAAATTGTATCAATTTACAACTTCATGTCTATCTGTCCACAACTCATTCCCCATTTTATGAATACTATCTTTGGTGATCTTTGGTGATCTTTGCCAACCCAGAGGGTATGGATGTATTGATTTGCATTTATTTCATCAATAGATATTTGGAATATTCTTTCATATTATTGTTAATAATTTACAATTTGGGGAAGACAGTTTGTTCATATCCTTTGACCATTCATCTATTGAGGAGGCTTAACTAATTTCTAAGGAGGCTTCAAACTCCAACTTATTTTATGATTTTATTCTGTAAAGCTATGTTTAGTATAATTAGTTCTTGGATTATTATTTTGAAATGACTACTTCAGTCCACATATAAAATATTTATTTTCAACCACAAAGTGAAAAGAGCAAATCATTTTTGAACTTCTATTCAAGTAATATTTAACTTGTCATTTTTTAATTGAATTTACAATTCAGAAAGTTATTTACTTCGCCCACATCTTTGCTGCTAGGAAATATATATGTGTATATGTATGTATATATGTGTGTATGTTCCTAGAACTAGTGGGGTGAACATCTTGAGCTTAGATGTCTTCAAATACATATTTTAGGGATATTTGCTTTTTTTTAAAATGATTGAACTATTCTTGGGAATGAAAACTACCTATTTATTCTACAGTGACCTATGTTGTATGAACAACATACATGAATTTCTGTATAGTTGGTTAAGACTAGGTGGTCATTTAATTAGCTTCCCCTTTTTATTTCATTGAACCATGTCCCCTTTTTCTTAAAATAGCATTTTAAAAATATTAAGAGCAAGGAAGAACTGCATTTAGGAATGAGGGGAGTGCGGGAGAGTGGACAGCTGGTGTGTGTAGGATGTTGCAGTCTTCCTCTGTCATTCTGTTCAAATGTAGGAGGGGACCAAATGGCAGCATTTATCCAGGAATAAGATGCTGAACACATTTCAGCCTTGGCCACGTTATCTGTCAGTCCTTCTTGGCAAAGTAGGAAAGTTTTCAGCATTCCCAAATCAGAATTTTTTTTCTTAAGACTTTCACACTTGCCTAAATTCTTCCCACATGTCATAATGCTGACATGCATAGCAAAAGTTTATTTAGGAGCTATTTATTGAACTAAATCTTTTAAAGGAAATGCTTGGATGCAAGAAAGGAACTATATCTGAGACCTTATGTCTGAGTTCAATGATAACAGGAAGCAAATTTTCAAAATGTTCAAGTTTACTAAACCAGTGTTATTTTTTAAATGATGCTCAGTATTACTCCTTACTTATTATTCTTAGAAAAGACTGGAAAATAAGCTGAAGCCTTATTTGCTTTGAAACATCAATGAAACCCATTATGAGCTCATGTGTGGGGCTATTTACTACACTGATACAATTTTCTATCCATCATCCCCTTCTAATCCTTTACAATTTGTGCCCATAACCTTTTAAAGACCCTCCATGGAAGAACTATGCAATATCCTGGAGAGAACTTCCTCTAATTCATTGTTGTGCCATTGTTTGTACAATGTTATACTTTCTTTGTATACCTCTTATACCTTAACCTTCCTAACTAAAGATCTAGCTTATTTCCCAGTCAATTTTTTATTAAAAATATTGTTTATGTCACCATTCAAAATAGCTATTGCCTATTTATATACATGAAACTCTCCATTGTATGTTGGGCTACCTATGATTTGAAATGTTTCCATTATATTATATTCATGCTATTTAGTCATATAACACCAGCAACAGAATATGATAGAGAGGGGCAGGGAGAGAAACAAAGAGACAGAAAAACAGAGAGAGAGAGATGGAGACAGATAGAGATAGAGATAGACAAAGAAAGACAGAGACAGAAAAACAGACAGACACACAGAGACAGACATATAAGAGACAAGGAGAAACAAAGACAGACATAGACAGAGATAGAGACTAGACAGATAGAAAGACAGATTCAAAGAGGCAGGGACAAACATTTTGAAGTGGAAGACATATGACATAATCAAAAGCACTGCAAAAAATTTAAAAATATGTTTTTATTCTGAAACATTAAATAAAATTTACATTTCTACATAAATAGCAGAAGAAGAAAAAAGATTGGACATAAAATTTCAGGGATAAAGGAAGGAAGGAAAGAAGGAGGAAGGGGAATCATTGAGACATCTTTTTAAAGAAGCTGCCCAATTTTCCAAATTCAGTACAGAATTTTTCCTATTCATCTCTAAGTCCTACTCATAGTACATCTTCAGTGCTCCTCCATAGCAAATGTCTTGATAGAGTAACTCAGTGTGCTATCCATCCAACTGCACAACATAATCTGAGTAGCAGACATTTATCATCTATTTGATTTGTCCCATTTGGATAAGATGGGTATTTTCTTGCCTTGTGATATTTTTATATTAATAATTGGAAACAGTGAAAAGGTATTTTTTTTGCTGTTGCCTGTAACAAAGCAGCTCAAATCATTTTTAAAAATTTTGTTGTTATTCATTCATTCACTATTGTCTAACTCGTCATGACCCCATGGACCATAGTGTCCATGGAGTTTTCTTGGCAAGAACAGTGAAGTAGTTTGTCATTATCTTCTCCAGTGAATTAAAACAAAAAGAGGTTAAATTATTTGCTCAAGGTCACACAGATAGTAAGTGTGTGAGGCTAGATTTGAACTAGGTTCTTCTTGACTCTACACTCAGCACTTTATCTTCTGAGTCATTTAGCTGCCCCATTTTATTATATTATGGAAAATACTTTGCTATAAAGATTTTAATACTATAATCTATTGAGTCAATTCACCCAAAATAAATACACAGAGTTTTGTATGCTCTATTCCTTTCATTAAATTGTAGGACTGTGAAGGTGTAATCTGTCATGCGAAATTATCTGTTACGTTTTCATCATGGATTCTCTCAACACATTTATAGATCATTCTCATAAAGATCTTAAAAAAATTAAAAACTAGACCTTTGGGCTAGCCATTGCTTGTAAGTTGCATTTTAAAAAATAATAATATTCTCTTTCCTCCTGTTCTATTCTTATTCTTCCTCTTTAGATAATTTGAAAATTGATCTATAAAATCCTTGTAATATTCTTTCAAGTCAGGTATAGATGGATTTGTGTATGTTCTTGGTCAGCTCCAGATGTCCTCACTTTCTTCCTCTTACTTTTCCACTTTCTCATATACTGTGTTAAAGATTGAAGTGTTAAAGTACAAATGCTATCATCAAATACTACAACAGCTTGTTATAGAAAAATTGTCAAGTTCCTAGATTTCACTGAAATTTTTTTGAGGGGGATGAAAGCCATGATAAAACCCATGACTTTGGACAGGTACATCTTATTCCAAAGAAGGATGATACAAAAAAGAAAGTATGGTGAGAGAGATATATTAAGATGGTATGACTGTGTGAGGAAATCTAGGAATTGGAGTGAGGATAAATGATGAAAACTATTTCTGTGAAGATCATTAGAAGGAGGCGATTACCAGATTATATCACAGACTACCTGGACAGAAAGAGGAACTGGAGAACATGATTGCATAGACTACCAAACCAGAAAGATATCACAAGTCTGGCAGAGATGTAGTATATAGTAAAACACTGACCTAGACATCAAGAACAGTTAATACCAGATAAACCTCTTTTCTTTTTTTGGATATGATTACTAAATTAGTAGATAAGGAGAATTCTGGAAATCTAGCTTATATGAATTTTAGCTAAGCTTATGATAAAGTATTTCATACTATTCTTCCTTAGAATATGACAAGAAATGAATTGAATAATGACATAATTAGATGAATCCATAATTGGTTCTGATAGTCTGATTCAAAGAGTGGTTGTGGATACATTGTTTAATGTCAGCTTGGCAGTTAAGTCTCCACTCTAATGCCCTGGAAATATATGCTTGGCCCTGTGCTATTTAACATTTTTATCAATGATTTTTAAAAAAGGCAGAGATGGTATATTCATCAAATTTGAAAACGAGGAAGGATATCTTACAAATTGTATGATAGAGTCAGGATGCAAAAGGATCTAAATAAGCTGGAACTTAGAGTTGAATCTAAAGTGATGAAAGTATATAGAGATGAATGTAATACCTTTCACTTAGGTAAAAAATGGGGGGGGGATTTCACATACATATTATAGGGGAGATATGGTTACTCAACTGAAAAAAAAATACATGGATATTTTCATGTACTTCAATTTTAATAGGAATGAGCAATGTCATATGACAACCTAAAAAGCAAATATGATCTTAGGCTGTATTAAGGGGCAAACTTTCCACAACTGGGCAGTCCTCATGCCACTATAACCTACCCATGTCAGATCTCATTTGGAGTATTTTATGTTGAGTTCTGGTCATTGTAGTTTAAGAAGGATATTGATAAGTTGCAGAGTGGGCAGAAAAGAGTAACAAGGATGATGAAGAGACTTCAATTCATGACATAGGAAGATTACTTGAAAGGAATAGCTATGCTTAGCTTGGAGAAGACAAGACACAACAGGGGTTATTATAGTTGTTTTAAAATATATTATGGAGGGCAGCTAGGTGGTGCAGTGGATAGAGTGACCCTGAAGTCAGGAGGACCTGAGTTCAAATCTGCCCTCAGACTAAACACTTGACACTTACTGGCTGTGTGACCCTGGGCAAGTCATTTAATATATATATATATAGATATAGATATAGATATAGATATAGATATGTATTATGGGTTACCATAAGGAAGAGGGATTAGATTGTTCTGTTTATCCCCAGGTGACATCAATAATAACTTACTAAAAATAAGAATGATGAAAAGATGAATGGATTGCTTTAAGAAGAGGTGGGTTCCCTTACTTGGGATACTTTCAAGCAGAGACTGCTTGGGTATATTACAGTGGAGATTTCTTTGATGTATGGTTTGACCTAGATGGATGCTGAAGTTTTTTTCCTATATTGAATTTCTATGACTGTGATTCTACCAATCTATAATATTTTCAGGGGGTAACTGAAACCTCATTGAATTTTTATCTTTTTAGACATTTATGAACTTAGGTAAATTCAGAATTGTTCATCATAGTGACTCAAAGAGTAGTGGTGAAAGGTTCAATGTCAACTTGGCAGTAAGTCTCCATTGGAGTACCCTCTAATATGTATGCTTGGTCTTGTGATAAATATCTTAATAGAAATGTTAATTAATATTATATTCAAAATATTTAAGCACACATAATAATTTCATAAAACTTTTAAAATATTTTTCAACCACATTATATGTAGTTATTTAACTTGTGTTGCAACCTTTTTTTTAAAACGTGGACTTGTAGCCAACATATAACAAAGGAAAATTATCTATCTTACCTATTATGTCAGCTAGGGCTGCAGGTGTTAGCCTTGGTTTGTATGTCCAGGTGGGGATGGAGGTAGAGCACCAAATTTAAAACTAAAAGAACCTTTTTATATAGTTTAGTCCAATGTAGTCTATTGTACATATATCATATAATCTTAGAGGGTATCTAGAGACCCAGAGAGGTTAAAGTATTTACCTATAGTCACTCAATAAAATCAGAGTTTGGTGTTGGATCTAGGCCTTCTTAACTCCAAGGCTGGAATTATATTTACTATGCTACAATAATGAGTCCAAAATAAAGTCAGACTTGTGAATAGGTCTACACAGTCCTACTCATTCTATTAGTTTAAATGTTTAATCCATCCACTTTCATAATCTGTTACTTGAGCAAAATGTCAGGTTTGATTTTTTTCTTCCTTTTCTGAGTTGAGGTATATATAGATATTGATGTTGATATAGATGATAGATATAGATACCTATCATCTGTATCAATATCAATTTTTCTAATTTTCTATCTATCACAGTTTTTGGTCTGAGTTCATTGAGGAAATGTGTGGGAAGTTCACTGAATTTCACATCAGGCTGCTTTGGAGTTCAACCACTTCCTTGTGTGCCATAGACAAGTCAATTCCCTACACTGAATTCATTGTAACAGAAGGATTGAATTAACTGTTTTCTAATGTCCCTTCTGGTTTTAACATTACATGATCCTCACTTGTTCACATCGCTCACATTGTTTTGTAAAGGCAAACTGACTTTCATGAAAATAATACACATCAATAATGTAAAAAAAAAAGTGAATGTAATTTGTTCACTGCTTCCTGTAATAATGAGGCTATGCCTACTCCAACATATATAGCATTATTTATTTACACATGATGTTCTGAATAAGTCATAATTGATAAGAATGACTCTATTGCCTAGATTGTGTTTCAGAGTCTAGTTTTTCAACAACTATCTCTTGGTATTTGTGTTTCTCTGAAATTTGTTTGTGTACCAGTACTGTCAAAACTTGATTTTTATTTCAATTTCAAATTTACTGTCTAAACCTCTATGAGTGGAAGTTAAAGGTAGGTGGATTTTGGAACAACAGAAAAAAAAAATTCTCCATTATCTAAACCCATCAGGAAGTAGAATGGGTTATCTAGTAACTGAGGCAGTTAGATGGCTCGGTGGATAAATAAAGGGGCCTGGAGACAGGAAGACTTGAATTCAATGTGGCCTCAGACTCTCACTAGCTGTGTAAACCTGGGCAAGTTACAACCTTCATTTGCCTTAATCCATTGGAGAAGGAAATGGTAAAACACTCCAGTATCTCTGCCAAGAAAACCCCATATAGGGTCACAAAGAGTTGGATGTGACTGAATGACTGAACAACAACAAAAACAATCTGGTATTAGGGAAGAAGAATGAGAAGGGAATAAGTATTTAAGCAGGGCCTATTATGTGTAAAGCACTTTGCTAAGTGCTTTTTATAAATATTAATTCATTTCATCCTCACAATAATCCTTTGAATTAAGTATTGTTATCATTTACCTTTTGCAGCTGAGGAAACTGGGGCAAACAGAATTTAAATGTCTTATTCAGGGTCACATAGCTACCAAGTGTATGAAGTCAAATTTGAACTCAAGTCTTTTTGATCCCAGGCCCCACATTCTATTCACTGTGCCATCCACCAGCTGCCTCATTATAGAGATGTCCTTAACATTTGAGTTGTTTAAGAATACCAGAATGACTGCATGTTCAGGAAGTTGTAGAGAATTTTCCTATTTTGGATATGTATTTGGAGTAGATGACCTCTAAGAATCCTTCTAGCACCAAAACTAGGAGTCTGAGCGAAATGCAAAGTACTTACAACCTTCATGGACTTACATAGAATCATACTTTGGGCTTCACTTCATTCACCTGTAATATGAAATGAGGATGTCAGACTACTTGAACTACAAGGTTCCTTACAATTCTGAATTGATGAGCGTTTGAACTAATTAGTCTTTTTTTTATAACCACACCATTGTCTTCTAGTGGAAATGGGGAATTATGGTACAACTCCTAAGGGGAGTTATTTAAACTTTAGCCATAATGTTTCTATATTGTTGGCTTTTCTTTTCCATTTTTTCTCTCCTGACTTTTGTCTGATGTAGTTTTGTAGATTAAAACAGTTAGGCATAACTTTAAATAGCATATACTGTCTTCAATTATACAATCTGATGGCAAATATTCCATGACAGTAATTTTTGGCATTTGGAATAGGATTTGGAGAGCTTTACAGCAAAAACTGTGCCAGTGGAAAAATCCTATTTAGGAAAGCTAAATCTTAATATGTACACTATTATGCTCATTGCCATATGACAGATGTTTGGTAGCCAGTGTGATACGAATTAGTGCTGTCACTTTACTAATAAACCAAGAATAAAACCACTAGTGTTGTTTTCAGCAGACATTCTGAACAGAAACCAAACACTGAATCAGGGTATATAACAAGATGATATAATATGTTTTTGTGGCATGCAAACTCATTCTGAGTCAATACTGTGATATGGCCACCAAAAATAAGTTAATATGATCTTGTTGTTCAGTTGTTTAGTTGTGTCTGACTCTTTGTGACCCTGTGGCCATATCACACCAACAATGTCCACGTATTTTCCTTGGTAAAGATATTAGATTAACTTGTGATTTCCTTCTCCGGTGTGTTAAGGCAGAGATTAAATAATTTCCCCAGGATCACACAGCTAGTAAGTTTCTGAGGTTGAATTTGAACTCAGGTTTTCCTGTCTTCCAGGCCCAGTGCTCTATTCATTGAGCCACCTTAAATGCAGCATAGGGCCCAGTACTATGGAAATAGAATTCTAGTGCATTCTTCTTTGGTTATTTCATATCTGAAATACTATGCTCAATTCTGGGCAACACAGAAAGGATAAGATAATATTGAAGATAAAGGTAAGATAAGATAAAGACTGTGGGTATCAAGATGAAAAGACTCAAGCTTGTTTCATAATCAATAGCTGAAGAATCTTGGAGTAATTAACCTGTAGAACAGAAAACTAAAGAGGGAAATAATAGTTACCTTCAAGTATTTGTAGGCAAACAATAAAGAAATGGATTTAGATTTATTCTGGTTATCCACAGAGGGTATAAAGGAGAACAATGGCTGAAAATTACATAGGCAGATTTAGGCATGATACTAGGAAAAAAATTAGTTGGAGCTATCCAGGAGTGGAATGGATCATCTAAGGAGATGATGAATTCCCTCCACTAGAATTTATCAAGCAATAGTTAGATGTCCATTTGTTGAAGGTATATATAAGGGATTCTTTTTTAGGTATTGGCTATGCTAAGCAGCCTTTGAGATTCTAGGATTCTGCTTCTGTTATAGGAAGGATATAAATAAGAGAAAGCAGAATTATTTTTGGCAAAGGTAATTATCTTATATTGACTAAAAGTTCAATGATTCATTGTAAAATAGTCTCTTCTACAGTTAGTCAATATACGTTTATTAAGGACCTACTGTGGGTCAGGTATTGTGCTAAGTGCCAGGGATACAAAGAAGGCAAAAGACAGTCCCTACCCTCTAGAAGCTCTGAATCTAATGGGGAGAGACAATAAGCAAACAAATACTTACAAATAAGCAATATTTAAGATAAACAGGAAATAATAAAAAGAGGTGGCATGAGAAATAAGATGAGTTGGGAATGGCTTCTTGTAGAAGATAAGGTTTTAGTGGGGACTTAAAACAAACTAGTGAAGCTGGTAGGAGAAAGGAAGTGCAGTAAGGAGGAAGTGCAATCTGGTATGGTGGACAGACACAAAAAAGGTGCAGATCTGAGAAAATAAATGTCTTGACAGTTAAACAGCCATGGGGCCAGAGTCACTGAACTAAAGAGTACATGGTAGAGAGTAAGATGAACAGAGACTAGAAAGTTAAGAGGGGAGACATTATGAAGGGCTTTGAATACCAAACAGAAAACAAGCCAACATAACATGGTGGATATAAATTTGTCCTCAAAGACAAGGAGACCTAGATTCAAGTTCATTCTCTGGCATAAATTGATTTTTGACCATGAAGAACTGAACAAGTCATTTAATCTTTCAGTGCTTTATGTACTTTTTTTAAGAATGTAAGGTGCAAAGAAAGCACCGCCCTACTTTAGAAGAGAATGTTTCCTCATTCAGGTATTCTCTTTGCCAATTAAATCATAGATCTATTTCCTATTCCTATTGTTCTTCCACAGTGAACTTGGGTAACAAGGATTATCTGTTTTTGTTTGTTTGTTTGTCTTTAATTCTGGCACAAGACACAACCTGGATATTTTGACCACGCCACATCATTTAGAAAATAATAAAAGCTGATTGCATCGCTATCAAATTTTCAAAACATTATTATTATTATTATTGGCTGTGCACAGGCTATCTCCAAGAAATATGAATGGTATACTTAGTCTTTGACTAAGCACCACCCTTGTTCGCCTTACTCTCAGTACTTCTACCACACTCCTATCTCCATGTCCTGGTAGACTTTATATGCTATTCCTGGACTACTTAGTAATCCTATTAAGGCAAGCAAGCCTGGCCTTTATTCCCCCCAGGGAATTTAGATTTTCTGAGTTTGGAAGGACCCTGGAGCTTATCCTGTACAAACCTTTATCCAATTCAGGAATCCTTTCAACAGAAGGCTTGACACAAGAGAGTATTTCCTAAACCATGGCCATTTAACCCTCTACTCAATAAGCTTCAAAGTCTTCCTCTTAGCAATAAGACAAAGCATAAAGCCTCTGTTTAGCATATAATATGCTTCATAACTTCACCCAGTAGCCTTTGTCTTCACTTCCCACATGCTATTTTGCTACTACTCTCACACCACACTCCCATCATGTCTTTCCAATGGTTGTTCCCACATACCAGGAATGTTTTTTTTTTCCTCACATCTCACTTTTAGTTTGCCTGGCTTCCTTTAAGTCTCAGATAAAATACTCTCTTGCACAGGAGAACTCCCTCAGTCCTCTCACTTACCAGTGCATTTCCTTCTCAGATTACCTTCAATCTACTCTTTATCCATTCTGTTTATATTTTGGTATTGCATGTTGTTGTTGTTGTTGTTGTTTTAGAATGTATGTTCCTTGAGTGTAGGGATTGCTTTAGCCTTTCTTTTTATTCTCAATGCTTAGCACAGCATCTGGCACATGGTAAGTATTTAATAAATAAATATTGACTAGGCATTGACTGAAGTTTGCTTACACACACTTCTGGTGTACACAGAAAAGATCACTGTATCATAAGATAATCCATTACTTTGTCTAGCTCTCATTTTTAAATAGTTCTCAAAAATTAAGCCAAAATTAGCATCCTGTAACTTCTGCCCTTTGATTTTAGTTCTTACTATTGAAGCTAGACAGAATAATTTTACTTTTTATTTTATAGGACTACTCATCAAATAAATGAAGATAGGTACAACATCCCCCTAAAGTTTATTGTTTCCAAATTAGACATCCTCATTTATTACCACTAATCTAGTTTTATTTTGAGATTCCACCATTCTAGTCATCTTTCTCCAGATACATTCCAGTTTGTCAGCGATGCTCTTAAAATGCGGATGTTTTAATAAAATATGTTGCAATCAATGAGCTTGGATTTGGTAACCACTAGAATTTGAAATGCTTATTTATTCATTGACTATTGATTGCTAGAGCCTTTACTACCCACAATGAAGTGTGTACCATTTAAGATAGGAATAAATAGTACCCAGAAATGATAACCATACTATAAAAATTCTACTATTCAATAATGCTAATGATACTACTTAATGATTTTAACATAAATATGACAAAAAATATTATTTCTATTTTATTTGACATTTGGCATAAGGATGGTGTACATCATCATGCTACACTAATGTAGATTTGCTAATCATCATCCAATTCAATAAATATTTCAGTGAACTGTATTTGGATATTTATCTGTTAGTAAAAATGATAAAAAGAGTATGTTAGAACATGATATTAATAAAACAATTAGGATCATAGATTGAGAGCAAGAACAGAATCTTAGGGAACATCTAATTTAATACCTTGCTTTTACAAGTGAGTTAACTAAGATAGGAGAGATTAAGTGACTTATTCAAGGTTAGTTAGGAATAAGTGACAGAATAAAGATTTGAATCCCTGGACTCTAGAATTAATAATTTTTCTATTGCAACACACTGTCTCCTAGTAAATAAGTGCTCTAATAAGTGTGCTAGGTGGCACAGTGGATAGAGTACCTGGCCTAGAGTCAGGAAGATTCATCTTTCTGAGTTCAAATCTGGCCATAGATACTTAACTGTGTGACTCTGAGCAACTCATTTAACCCTATTTGACTAAGTTTCCTCATCTGTAAAATGAGCTAGAGAAGGAAATGCAAAACACTCCAATATCTTTGCCAAGAAAATTCCAAATGGGGTTATGAAGAGTCAGATACAACCTATAAATGACTGAACAATAATGAGCAATCTTTGCCTGAGCAAAACAAAACAAAAACTACTGACATTTAGAAAAAGAAGAAATAAGATTTTAGGAGAGACATTTGAAAAGTTAATTTGCTTTTTTTCAAATTTGATTCCCATAGTGGGAAAAAATAAAAGAGCAGATTATATAATATGCCCAATATATGTATGTGTATACACACACATACATATACATGTGATATATATGTGTGTGTGTGTGTATACAAATGCCACACACACATATATATGGATATATATGTCCCAAATATATCAAAATGTTGAAATTTATCACCAAATTCCTTTTATAAGCAATCAAAAGAGTTTTTAAGAACTTTCAGAAAAGTGAAAACAAAATTTTCAGCGTTCTGTTAGCAAGTGAAACCTTATCTGTTCATCTAGAGGGGAAGCTTTACATGGAATTGATAGCAAAACTTTAAAAAAAAACTCTTTAACCCACATGATACAGAACAGCTAGTTCAAGGACTTGATTAAGTTTAAGAATCAACAGTGACAAGAGTCAATTTCATTTTTAAAAACTTTATTTATTAATATTATTTTAGTGGAAACTAGATAGAAAAAAATGTTCCTAAGAATAGTGTTCTGAACTTGTAGTCCTTTTGAAGGGAAATTACTCTTTCAATTGATAACAATTTCTGAAAACATAGGCTTATAGAGAGAAAATAATACTGTTAGAAACTAAGCCATACACACACACACACACACACACATACATGCACATACACACATGCATATGCACAGATATATGTTTATGTGTGTGCGCACATGCACTTGTGTGTGTGTATATGATGATTCATATTAAATTTTAGGCCAGAATGAATGAGTCCAGGTCAGGCTAGATTCAGCCCCTGAATTCATATGCCTCAGCTCTAATGGAAGTAATTGGTGATGGGATTGGCCTTATGCCTTGAATGAAGTCATAGTAAGGGCAGTTTTTATTGAGTTCACTTGGTTTCTTAATATCATTCATTGATCTAAAGGCTTTATTTGAGGAGATAGATAAATCTGGGCTTTTGCACACTCTGCGGACTACCAAAATGATACTAACCTATCCATATTTATTCCTGTATTGTTGAAGAAAGAATGAATTACCTGCCATTTCCACATTTCTCATAACTTGATAAGACCATTTTCCTGGAAGGGGCCTCAAAAGCCATCTAGTCCAACCTGCTCACATTACAGATTACTGAGGCCCAAGTAATTTGTGACATACTCAAGGTGACATAAGTAGTGTCAGAGGTAGAAACTGAACCCAATTCCTCTGACTCTGAAGCCATTATTCTTGCCACACCATAACACTGTACCACACTGCCTCCTAGTGTCAGAGTTTGAGAGAAACTTCAACATCAGCTTTTTTTTTATTTGTTTAATTTTCACACATCAGTATTTCTGAAAACAAGAAGTATCTGGACTATTAAAACAATCTTTTTAACAAGACTCAGTGCTTCTGTTCTCCCTTCTCAGATCCATTTTACATACAACTGCTAGAGTATTCTTCTTAAATCATAAGTTTGATCACATTGCTATATTTCTCCCATACTTTCAATGACTTCATTTGTCCACAGAATAAAATCAAAACTCCTCGGTCTTGTATTCAAAACTTGCATAATCTGATCTCAATATATATAGATATATAGATATAGATATAGATATGTACATATGACCTTATTCCATTCTATTCCCTTTCATATGCTCTAACTAAACAAAACCAAACTATGATAAACTTACTTCTTCTCTATCTTTTCTTGTACCTACTGTGCTATAGTACACAATGGACAATTAATAAATGTTTTAACTAGTAATTACTTGGTTACAGTGACGTGAGCAGTTTTTTTTTTCTGTAGAAGAGACAAAACAAGACACACATCTCTGATATTAAGAAGCTTACAAATTTGGAGTATATATAAGATATATATAAAGATGTACATAAAAGCTGTCTCTGAAGGTTGTATGTTTATTTTTCTTCATTGAATGCCTCTAAGAAAAGGCTTGCAGACCACTTTTCTGCTGCATTATGAGGGGCATTGTTATGTTATTATTTTTGTTTTTTCAGAAAAGTATTGCACCAATAGTTGTTGAAGTCTCTTCCAAATTAGATTTTTTGAGAAACACTGTAATACAGTCAAAAACTACTATTAATAGTAATGATAATGATAATAAATCTTAGATTTTGAATTTGTCGTCCCAGGTTCAGTCGCTGATTCTTTCTTTTATTATTTATGTGACTTTGGGCAAACAACTTATTTTCTCAGGGTCTCATGATAAAGTGATAAATATCTATTAAATGAAGATTATAGGCTAATTTAGTGTTAAAATCCCCATGAGGAAAGTTAAAAAAAAAAATGAACACAAGTAAATAAGTCTAAAAGGGTCACAAATACATTTTAAAGCAACTGAAGGTAAATGCATGAGCTCACAGCACTGCCAATAGAACCACAGGAGACATTGTTCTCTCTGTGACTGTCCAGGCCCCTGGCTGTGGTGGTAGAAACTTTATTGCTTTCAATCCTCAACATACTGACCTACTTAGAGATTAGATGTCAGGAAATTAATAATTGCAGCACCTGCCGAGCTGACATCAACTCTTACACACTCCTACACAGCATGCAGTCACTAATCCAGTTGAATGATGTGGAGTTCAGGGCATGAAATATGGGGAATGACTGTCTAGCACCTGGGTGAGATTTAATAGCCTTGGTATTTGGTACTGCAAGAAAGATACCAAGGAGGATATAGACTCTAGTCCCTAACTTGGCTTTAGTTTGGGAAATTGGGACTGAAACATATTTGATAGAAACAGTGGTAAAAGTGGCTAAGCAAACAACTGAGCTTGAACAACAGACTCAGTGAAGAAAATCCTCAATCATTTTTGGCACTTTTTTAAATTAAAAACTTAATGTGGAAGATGGGAAAATTAGCGAGAGAAAGGGAAAACATTTATAACAAGCTTGGGCAATCTGCATTGGAAGTTCTATACTCTCTTGTGAAGAAGAAATTCTAATTCATGTATGCCACAGGAACTTCAAATGAATTCTAATAAATTCAGCAAGCCTTTAACCAGTGCATATCATGTGCACAGAGCTATGTGAGGAGTTGGAGTTACAAAGGTTAAAAAGAACACATTCCACATTTCTTCCCTTCAAGAAATTTCAATTGTATAGGTTTGGGGTATTTGTTCATTCTCCACAATGTTTATCTTTTCCCATGGATTGACACATTTAGGGGGCCTTGCATCCATTTCCTTTTATATCTAACAGTGGCTTCTTTGCTGTTCTTCTAAGTATACACTTCATCTCAAAACCCTGGGCATTTTCCCTGGCTGTCCATCTTCATCTTTGTCTCCTGGCTTTGCTGGCTTCCTTCAAGTCCCAGCTAAAACCCCACCTTCTACAGTTAAATCTTCCCCATTTCCTCTTAATGCTAGTGCCTTGCCTCTAATGATTATCTCCAATTTATTCTACATATATTTTTGTTTGTATACAGTTGCCCAGAACTGGGCATTTATCATTTTTTCACAATGCATAACAACAAAAACAAAAAAAGATACTGCCCTAATTTAACATAATTTCCTCTTTTTTTTTTCCCCTTTTGGTAACTGTGCTGTTTTGTATCATCTTGGATTCAACCCAAATACCAGAGGTTTAGAAAACTGTAACATAGGACAACATAATTGCCAGCTATAATACTAGAATAACTTATTTTAAAAGTATATAAATGTGTATGTGTATATATATATATGCACATGCATATACATGTACATATATGTGTACACGTGTACATGTGTGTATATACATGTGTATGTGTAGATTTGTATATACGTGTGTATAACCATATTTATGTGTGTACATGTGTATATGTATATATACATACATACATACACATGTACACACATATACCAATGACTCAAATTGGCATACATTTTAACTTTTAATTTTTTTGTGATAGAACTTGCTAGTGACAAATAGGATTGAATTCTCTTTCATTTAAAAAATTTTTATTTCCAATTTTAATTATACAAGTATTTTTATTTCCTTTAAATTATATTCCCCAATTTACAAATCTCAGTTTTCTATGTTGAGCATAATCTCTTTCTATTGCTAATTTCATTGTAGATTGACATACCTAGTTTTAAAGTAGTTCTACTGAAAAAAATGTTTATTCTAATTGCAGATTGAGCTTGGCACTAGTTTTCTGAACACACATTTGTACTAATGTTGTCTCAAAAAATATTATGATAAATAATTTTCTCTGTATATAGTTAGTATATAAATAAATATTGCCACCCTCTGTTTCACTATAAAAATGGAATTTATTCACATTTTTAAAGGTCTGTTTTTATTTACCTCTGTAGGAGTAGAGGGAAAAGGATATAATTTCTCGGTTAGTGTGAGTTTAAATTTCTTTTAACCAAGAACACACGCTTATATTCAAATGATGTAGGAATATAAAGAATGCTAGATTTAGATTTAAGAGACCTGAATTAATATGTTGGCTCAGTCAAATTTCTTGAAAAAATGTAATAGCTAGTAAAGTGTAAGAAAATGATGATTTTTAAAATCAGATCTCAATTCTCTTATCTATGATAGTTTTTAGTGCCTTTAGTTCTGACATTTCCTTCCACCTACTATGTCTATATCCTCTATCTTTATAGCTTTTTATATAATGTACACCCACCCCCACCACCATCACTTTTGAGCTTCTTGTGGGCATCAACTATGTTTGCCTTTTTATTCCCCAGTGTTATGCTCAGTA
This sequence comes from Vombatus ursinus, assembly GCF_900497805.2. Taxonomy (NCBI): domain Eukaryota; kingdom Metazoa; phylum Chordata; class Mammalia; order Diprotodontia; family Vombatidae; genus Vombatus; species Vombatus ursinus. The sequence continues at coordinate 26,403,831 of NW_020954619.1, forward strand.
CTAAGAAAGTAATAAGCATTACTAGATATATTTTGACTTTGACATTAGGAAAATAATTTTACCTCTTTTGCCTGTTTCTTCATTGGACTTAAATTCACAGATAGAAAACTTTAGAATTGTAAAAGGATTGTAGAGGTAGCCTAGTTCAAAATGTGCTCCTCAAGAGAATTCCCATGACAATATAACCGATCAGTGGTTATCCAGCTTTGCTTAAAAGGCCTCTAAAGAGGGAAACCCACCATCTCTTTGGGACAGCTCTAATTGCTAGAAAGCTTTTCATTGATCCCGGTTCTTCCCTGTGGTGCTAAGCAGAAAAAGTTTAATTCCTCTTTGAGATCTTGGTCCTTCAAATACTCGAATACCGTTAACACAGCCCTCTAATTCTTCTCTCAACATCTTCAGTTCCTTCGACCAGTTTTCTTATGACATGAGCCCAGAGGCCCTTCATGCTTTTTGTTTTTTGCCTTTGGACACTTTCTGGAAATCCCTTCAAAGTCCTAGCACAGATGATAATACTTTTCTTATTCCTCAAATCCCTTGACAACAACTTTGTTACCCCTTTAAGCACTTAGAGACATGGAGAGAGAGAAACAAAGAGACAGACAGACAGGCAGAGACAGAGACATTGTTTCTTCTAGAGCATTATACTGATTACATGTTTTTCTGAAGAAGTTTGATTATTATTTTATGAATTTGATCCCACTTAGACTGAAAATTATGTGAGGGCTGGAACCAAGACATTTCTATGTATTTTAAATTCAATAATGCACTTAGTATAAAACTTCCTCAAATATAAAGTGAAGGAAATTATAATTTGTTAGGGTTGTTATGATGAACAAATTAATCAATGAATTTAAAACAATATATTTTCTATAAATAATTATACAAATGTGAGATGGAGAGGATGAGGCTAACAATTGTTTTGCCTTTACTTATCTGTACTAATGAATCCTTGTTAAATATATTACATGAACAATTACTATTTTCTTTGTCATGGATACAATGTTTTTATTATCCTGAATCAGAAGGTGTCTTGTGTTTCCAACCTTCTGGTTTTGAACTTTATTCTGTTATTGTGAGTTATGCTGAGTATCATCAGAACATAAAAGGAATAATGCATTTTTCACTTTAAGAAAATTATTCCTTTGGAATTTTGTGTTTAAGATTCACAACCATAACTAGAATCTCCACTGAATGTTTCCATACATATTACAGGAGTCCCTCGGAGAAAATAAGACAAAAAACAAAAAACTCATAGCACCATAATCTAACAAACCAAATAGCTATTGAGCATGGGAGTCTGATACCATATTTAAATGCCCAAAATGTTATTGAATTGATTATTCCTTAGAAATTGATCAGACTGTGCCAGCTAGAATGTGTCCTGATTATATTTCTCTTTGCATACTTTATACGTTAAATTACTTCCTAAGTCTCATTATTTCTATTACTTTATTTCTATTATTTCACAATTTTGTGAAATAAATTCTTATCAAAAGTGAGTCCTGGCCTATGCATCCCAAGAAGTTGGATTTATGAAGACTATAAAAGAGGATAATTCTCTTTCCTCTTAAACTTCCACATATATTATTAATCCTGTTCTGTAGGAGAGAGTCATAGTAGCCTGGTGGGTAGATGAAAGCCATTAGAATGTTTGTTTTAGTCTGCACATTATATCATGCTCATGCACCTGAGAATTTAAAAATACATCTTTTTTTTTTCCTCTTATTTGATTCAAAGACTTTGAAAATGACGAAAGTTAACAGGGGGTAATTTAACTGGGAGATTTATTTACTGTGTGAACAAATGTGCTCTATTCATTGTTAATAGTTATTGGTGTAGCTCCAGAGAATGGTGTTAGAGGAAGGGTGGGGAGCACTGATCTTAGATTCAGGAGACCTGCCTCTTCTTCTTACACTAGTTACGGGAACCTGAGAGAGTCATTTAATATTCCTGAACTAGAAGCTAGCTAGCTAGCTGTTATAGAGTACCTTAAGGTTTGTGAAACACTTTATAAATATGCTCTTACTTAATTCTCACAAAAACCCAGTGAGATAGTTGTTAGCATTATCCCCATTTAAAAAATGAGGAAACTGAGGCATAGAACAATTAAGAGACTTAATTGTAACACAACTGAGGCCAGTTCAAGACTACATTTGAACTCAGACCTTCTACCATCAAGCTGCCTCAGTTTCCTAGTCTATGAAATGTGGGTAATAATAATTATCTTACAGGTTTGTTGTAAGTTAAGTGTTCTATAAACATTGAAGCACTATAAAATTTGAATGACTAATATTATTTTTGTTCTAACTTCTTACATATTTCTTTGCATCAACGTTTGACAGGATCTCAATCAATTCTACATTTACCCTCTCTTCCATGAGGGAAATCAGTGTGTGTTGCTATTCCCTAAATAACAAAGGGATTCTAGTCCTTTTCAAGGTTTGATCTATCTCAAATGCCTATTGCTTTTAAGAATCATAGACCAAATGATTTTTTTTAAATCATGCTTGCAAACAGAAAGAAAAATCTGCATTATTTTTCTTTGTGGATTTTTTAAAAACTCAAATCAAATATAATTTACAAATAATTAAACAGGTATATAAATTTTTAAAAACCAGTTGCTCTTAATACTCATAATGGTAGCAATAATAATCCCTTATGTATTTATACAGCTTTACAAGTTATTAACTCTTTCCAATATGTGATTTTGTTTGATCATCATGATAGCCTTGTGAGGTAAGTGGGATAGGCAAACTTGAGGAAATTGAGTTTGGACCACACATTTTTTATCTTTTCCATATTGGAATCTTATATTATCATTTTTCTTTCATAAATCCCACTTGATTTAATCATAGAGTAGATCAATCAATCTGCTAGAATTAATTTTCTTAAAACCATATTATGTGCCACACACTGTGTTAAGTGCTTGTATTCAAAAGCAAAAATAAAATCCCTGCTGTCAAGGAGCTGACATCCCCTTAGTAGGTGTGACAAAAGAATAACATTGACATATACAAGTATATTCAGAAAAAATTCAAAATAAATACAAGATAGTTTAGGAAGAGGTTCTCCAACAGTTGGGATTATCAGAAAAGGCTTCATGAAGAAGGTAATGATTGAATTGATTATTGAAGGACATAAAGAATTCTGTAAGGTGGAGGTGAGGAGTTAATATAAGCCTGTTGTGTCAAACTCAACTGGAAACAGGGCCATTAAAAACCAAAACAAAACAAAACAGAACATAAGGATTCATCCAGACAACATAATGATTTAGAAAAGCATATATATTAATATATATATTTTGTTGCAGTTTTATTTAGTTTGTTAAATATTTCCCAAATACAACGTAATCTGGTTCAAGCTGCTGACCTTCAGTTTGACACTCCTGATGTGAGCAATTTTTGTACACTATAAAAAAGAATGATGACCTTAAGTAAGAGCCTGGATACTTGGCTTTCTAATATTCTTTACACTCTGTTTCTATGATTTCCACAAGACAAAATCCAAAAAATTCTTTATCATTTTGCAATATTGAAAAAAAGGTTTTGGTACAATTTTCCTATGTGTTTTTTAAAAATTATATTGATATTTTTTCTATTATTTTCATTCCCCAAAATATTGATTTTTCCCACCCACACACCTAACATTTATTACAGTTAATTTTTAAAAGGATAAATTAAAAAAATAAAAAAAAAAGTTAAAAAAACTTATCCTCACTTTGGCCAAGTATGACAGTGTATGAAGTGTTCCATACCCATTCTGCTTCATCTTCACGAAAAGAGAAGGCAAAGCATTTTCACATCTTTCTTTGAAATTGTCCTTGATAATTATAATTGCTGTATATATTTTAAAATAAGATACCTATGGTTGTCTTTTGCCAACTGACATTTATGAATTTCCAATACCCCTATGCTTTTTTGAGATACATCTTAACTTTTTCATTTAAATTTCTGAAGCCTCTGGGTAATGATTAAACTATTTTGTATAAACAAGTATTTATACATTCCATCTTAAACAGAAAATCTTCTGTTGTCTGGAGTTTGCCTTTTGGGAATATCATTCAATTAACTTGAACTTTTTTTTAAGTTATTATTAACAATGATGTATGGAGTCCCTGAAACAACCTACTTAATTTGCATCCTTTTCAATGCATATTGTGAGAAATGAGCTCAAAAGAGAGAAGGTTTGAAATGAGCAAATTATGAAAAAGTGAGAAAGAAGCAAAATTTGTTCAGTAAAGTAGTCCAAGTGTGCTTTGACACTGAGCTTTGAATCAGGACTTAAGTGCACAGGATTTTTTTTTTAATGTTCCTCCATTGAAAATCACAGCAGAGAACCATACTACAGAAAAGATCATAATATAGCCATTTATTACAAGGCTTTTCAAAAAAAGAATCTTCAAAGTTGTAGATTCTAAAATTCATTTTAATTTTATTTCATAACCATACATGTAACTCTGCAGTCTAGCCAGACTTGTGATGGAAAGGGAATGTGGAATCTCAATAGGACTATAGCAATGGAAAGCACAAGGTTTATAAAATGTGGGAGGAGGAGGCAACAGTGAAGGGACAACATGCATGATCTCCTTACGTGTTTTGCCATTCTTTAAACCAGAGTGTCCATGGCTTCTGTGACATTCATACCTTTTTTCACATTGCCTCAGACACATTGGTGAAATGCCAAGATCAGTGTGCCTTAGGATGAAGTTTGCCTGACACTCCACCTGAATTTACATCTTCACAACCACCCAACATTGCTTCTAGATCTGAACTCTTATACCAAAAAGAAAACAATCTAATCTTTCCCACATGACAGCCTTTTGGATGCTTAAAGACTATGTTATATTCCCCTACCACCACACTCATTCCAAGTCTTCTCTTCTTTAAGCTAAACTTCCGTAGTTACATCATGCTGCTCTTCATATGTAATGAACTCAAAGCACTTCACCTTTTTTTGTACTCTACCAAGATCATCAGTGTCTTTCAATGGTACTCAGAACTAATATGATATGATATGATATGATATGATATGATATGATATGGTTATGATATAAGATATGATATGATATAATATGATGATATAATATAAAGTCCCAATTGAAATCCTATCTTCCACAGGAAATACTCCCCAATCCTTTTTAATTCTAGTGAATTCCCTCTGTTACTTATTTCCTTTTTATCCTGTAATATATTCTGTTTGTACATATTTATTTGTTGTCTCCCCCATTAAATTGTGAACTTTTTGAGGGCAGGGGCTGTCTTGCTTTTTTTTTTTTGTATCCCCAATGCTTAGAACACTGCTTGAAATATAGCAGATACTTAATAAATGTTTACTGATTGATGGATTAATTATTGACTGGGGCAAATAGGCTACAACTTCCTTTTTCCTGGAACTTAACTACTTAGTCCTATAATTTTTCTTCCCAATAGCTATCTTGTTATTGAACGTTCTTTTGAGTATCCTCATGTTTAGGTTGAGTCTCTAGAAGGACAGACATTTTAATGATTGATTTGTACCTTTTTTTTTTCAGTTGATCAGTAGTCTTTCAGTTCTTCACCAAAGGCCTCATAACCCTCTTTGCAGATAAACAGATGAAGGGTGAGTGCTAAAAGAGCATGAGTGGGAGGTTTTGAAGATTGAACCAAGTGGAAGGTAGCTTTTTTCTGAATCTATTGCCGTATTCTCTTCCCCAAGATACATGGGCATTTTAAGGACCAAACCTTAGTAAACCATGGTGATGGATACTAGCAAACTGTTGACCAATTGGGCATCTCGTGATTGAGAACATTTAGTCCATCAGAGTGAACAATAAAATGATATTTGATCCCAGTGGATTTCAAAGTGTCTCTTCAAAAGAGAATAAGTGGATAGGCCTCAGGAAAAGGAACTACATGTTATCTGGTTGTTTGAACTATTGAGTAATAGCCTTTTTCTCTCATAAAACTTAAGAAAGTCTTTTTCATTGTATTTCTTCTAAGTTTAAGTTAAATTATTTCACCGTGATTTTTTTTAAAACCAGGTTTTTAATAATGAAACCCAATACTTTGTCATCTCATTTGTCTCAGTACATGATCAGAATTAATGTATTAATTTTCACAAATACGTGGTTGTATATTCCATGATGAGCATTTTATTGATTCAAGATATGAAGATGGTTCAATCACTAGACCTACTGTTAATCACACAGTGTTCCTGTGTATATTACAACTTGCACATATGAAAGAATTTTGTTTTTAATTATAATCATACTTTTTTTCTGGAAACAAAATAAAGGCACACCAGTTGTATTTAAGCAAAACCAAACTTGTAGCATTTGAAATATTGCTGCAGAAAAGAAAACATTCTTTAAAAAATAAAAACTTAATGAAAGGTCAATAGCTAATATTGAAATTTAAGTTAACAAACCATTAGGAGGACTATCTGAATTCACACATTAAAGTATTGGTTGGGACATCACTGCAAATATAATGTTATTCACACAAAGCTAGCATTTTGTACTATGCCTAAAATATGCAAACATGTAGTTATTGTAACAATTGAAACATATAATTTGGTAATTTCTTTTGTTTTATTTCCACTGCCATCCTGATAAGACTGTTTACCCCACTTTAGCTCTACAATGCACAAAGGAACACTCTTTAATGTGACCTAGAATAGAAAATTTATCATTTAGTACTCCTATGGTTTAAGTGTCAAAATCTACTTCCATAGGAATATTTCCATGTATTTCCATAATGTCAAAAAATAATATTAAAATGTAGAGTGAAAACAATATGAAAATACTACATTTCCATGTTCTACCATTGTAAATCCAGACTTCAGTTATATCCTCAGAGATGTCAAAAATAAAAAATCCAATTAAGAATAGATTGTAATTTTAAAATATCCAATGAATATGTATCATTTAAACTGCATCTTTGTTTGAACGAAAATTACGTACTGTCTGAAGTAGGTAGCCCATATGTGGCCTCAAAAGATTTACAGCACTCTTTCTATCTGCTCCCTAAAAAAGAGAGAGAACAAATGAGCATCTATTTTCTTCTTATGTAACAAAGGCACTAATTTAACTATGGCCCTAGTCATTATCCTAGATTGTAAGATCCTTGAAGGTAAAGGCAATATTTTATCTCTATAGTGTATCTTCCCAAATGCAATGCTTATAATGATTTTTTAATTGGTTGTTGACTTGATCCATGACTTGTTTAAATGTTGGCATTAAAAATGTGAGACATTGTTTTTGAAGTTAGTAAAAGAACCTTTTTTCCACCCACACCAATCCAGATTACTGTCTACTTTCTATTTGATTCCGAGTCCAATACAGTGTCCATTCACAATTCATTTCTAAGTTAAATATGTTGATAAATAAGCTCTATAGATTGGTCATTTAATTGTAAGTCTTCATCTTTGAAATAGATGATTTTCATCCTCATTTGGTTCAACTTCACAAAGAAAAAAATAAGAGGATGGAATATATTATGGATTATGTGTTTTCTCTTTTGCCTGAGAGGCAGAAAGTCTCACACAAATTATATTCACAGACACATTGGAGTATGTCAGATACACCAATTGTCTTGTCAAAATCCAAGGCTTTCTGGGTTGTTTCTGAACACATGGTGCCCAGAATTGATATGTTCCATGAGAGAGGTGTTTTACAAAAGGAAATGCGTTTTTTTTCTTTTTTTTTTATTTCCTCCCTCAAAACTTGATAGTCATAAGCTCTTAGCTTCAGGAGAGATTACTGAGTATATAACATGGCATGTATTTCTTTTTTGAAATTATATTGAGTGTTCTGTTATTTTCCCATGTTCTTTTTATCTTTTATTTTCATAAATATTTTGTAGAATTGAATTTGACACTTGAAAGAAGTGGTAATTTTGAGTCAGACATTCTCATTTGCGACTTGATCTCTTGTTTTCTTACAAGAATTCTAGGACTTCATCATGTAGGTTACAACATAAAAATTATTCTCTATGAACAAAAGTAAAATAACTAGTATTGATGTCATGCTTTAAGGTTTGCAAAGCACTTTATACAGGTTAATAGCCTTTGAGTAGTGCAACCACCTTATTTTACAGATGATAAAATTGAGGCCCAGAATGGGGACATGACTTGCCCAGTCACATAGAGAAGTAGTAGAATAATATGGATTCAAAATCAGGTGCTGTGATGGTAAGTTCTATAGTCTTTCCACTGCACCATATTGCCTTATCTCTTTTGATCATCACAACAACCCAGAAGTAAAATTGTACTAGTATTATACTCATTTCATAAATGGGAAAGGTAAGGCTCAGAGAGCATAGGTGACTCTCTCAGGATCAGTTATTCTTATTCAATTATTTTTCAGTCATGTCTGACTTTGTGATCCCATTTGGAATTTTCTTAGTAAAGATACAAGAGAGGCTTGCAATTTCCTTTTCCAACTCATTTTATAGATGAGGAAACAGAGACAAACAGGATTAAGTGACTTGGCCAAGGTCACACAACTAGTAAGTGCCTGAGGCGGGATTTGAAGATGATGTCTTCCTAATTCCAGGACCAGCTCTCTCTCCACTCTAGCACCTAGTTGTTCCCAGGATCACATTACTAGTAAAGGACAGAGGTGGGATTTAAAACAGGATTCTTCTGGCTCTAAATCCATTTTTGTTATTGTTTGTTTGTTTTCCCCTTGATGAAAGGAATAGGCTTAATCAGGCCATAAAAACATATTCTGCATTTGTAAGACTGAGATTTAACTTTGCATATCTGACAAAGTCCCAAGATAGTCATACAGTTAATATCCCATTAAATGCTTAGCATCACATTGCTACTTAATTCCCTTTTCTTTAAGTAGACCATATGACTTGAAAGGGGCTACAAAGAAGAGAAATATTATAGAATATGTGTGAATTAGATATAATGAAAATTTGTTTTGAATGACTCTACAAATTTGTAACAGGCTTTTGTTTTTCTTGTCTTCTTAGTAGGTAGAGGAGGGAGAAGAGGAAAGAAAAGAATTTGAGATTGAAAATAAAATGAAATTAAATATTTTTTTAAATCATAGTTATTTTCTCCCAAGTCTATCTTGTGGGGTAAAGGTAAAAATTACAATCCCAAAATAGCTGATTTAAGTCTTTTTAAAAAATAAAATCAATCTAATTTGCATTTTATTTACTCATAAGATAAAGGGGAGGTGTGGTATCATGGAAAGAATGTTGCACTTGGAGTGAAGAGATTCTGATTGGAAAATTTACATTATTTCTGAAACTTCTCTCTGATTCTCAATTTCATTATTAATAAAATTGTAATAATAATGCATGCGGTACTTGATCTGCATAAATGTTGCATAGTAATTTCTTGGTAAAACCTTAAAGTATGTTACAGATATGAGCTGTATTTATTGTAGTAATTATATTGTTACTAATTGTAAAAGTATTAAGGTCTCTGGATCTTTTAGCATACCAACCTTCAAGTAATAATAATATGACTGTATGAGAACAAACTGAACAGTTAATCATCATGTTTGATGATAATTCAAATATTTTTTTTAAGGAAGAGTTTCTTAATTTGGGGTCCATAAACCTTTTTAGCCAATATTTTGACTGCTTTTCAATATATTTGGTTTTCTTTGTAATCCTAAGTATTGAATTATATGCATTTAAAAATATTACTCTGAAAAGGTGTCTATAGTCTTCACTAGATTACCACACATCACTATAAAGTTAAGAATCACTGCTCCGGGGAAGATGCATGACATTTGGACGGTAAGAATAACAGACAAAATGTAACATGATGGAGTAGATAGAGTTGGCCATAGAGTAATTAGGAGCTAGATAGTATATATGTCTCCAAAATATGATGGTTGTGTGATCCAGAACAAGTCACTTAAACCCTTGGTGACTTGGGCAAGTCTTATAAGTTAAATGAAACTTAACTTAAAAAGTTAAAGTGGAATTAAGTATCTGCATTGATACGGTAGTTTCTTCACCAAGGTTTCCCAATCTTGATGAAATCACAGGGACAGAAAAAAAAAGAAGAAGAAGAAGAAAAGGGGGAGGGAAGATTTTTTTTTCTTTGAGAGATTACATCATGTGGTTTTTAATCAAACTTTATTATAATGCTATGAGAGAAAGCCTTGCATAGTGAATAGAGTCCCAAACATGGAATCAGGATGACTTTGGTTTAAATCATGATTTTAATTCACACTAGCTATATAACCTGGGGCAAGTAAACTAACTTCTCAATTCTCTAGGCAACTTTCTAAGACTTTAGGTTGTAGGAATTGCTGTTTAGCCTAGAAGATAAGTTCCACATGAAGGAGTTCCTTTTTGTAGCATTGGCATTCTGTGGGCAATAGACAAAGGGATACAAACCAACAGTAGCTAAATCATAATGAAGACAAATATAGTACTATACACGTAAGCAATAACTATATAGGCAATTTGTAAAAGTGAATTCATCAAAAGAGATAGTTAGAATTGCTGAAATCTTGTTGGTAGAAAAGAAACATTGTTAGGAAATTATTAAATCATTCATTTACATGCAACTAATTGTTTAATAAAACTTTAGCAGAAAATTTATTTCAACAGAGTTATTTATTTATTTATTTCGACACAGATTTAGTTTAACACAGTTTATGAAAAAAGTGGATAGTGGACATGAGGAGATAACTAAATACCATCTCTTTCTTGATGTAATCATTAGATTGATTTTCTGTTAAGAAAAACATTCTGTAGTTTGTCTCCACTCTTTCAGATGGTGAAAACTACAATCTGATATCAATCATGTTTATAAGAATTTGTTTTATTATCTGTCACTTTTTACATGTAATATTTCTTTCCTGAGATATCATATTGATTCTTGACTTTTTTTTTCTTTAAACAGATCCTTGGATGTTCAGTATAAAATACCATAGTTGAAATTTTATTTGATTCACATCCCTCCTCCCCAATATTTTCAGTGGAAATATTTTCAGCACTAGAAGATAAATCAAAAAAGCATTTTCTCTATCCTCATTCCTATTGCCTATTTTCATAGGTAAAGATAAAATTCCAATAAAAACTAAACTTACTATTTTCCTATGAATGCCTCTCAAGCTACAAAAACAAAAGATTTCTAAAACTTGGGGGCATAAAAGGGCTTTTTCTATACAAATATGTTCCTATGTCATGAAAAGCCTCAGTTCTGCTCCCAGCCTTTGTAAAATAAATAAATAAATATTTTTTTTTTAAAAAAAAATCTCATATACTGTAAAAGGACATGTAGATGATCCAATGTCAAGTCTCTGAAGGAAAGACTATAAAACTATAAAGGAAGCTTTAAAGTAGGAAACTTCTCAGGAACATGTCAGAAAGTCTCCAAACAACTATCCAGAGTATAATCAACTCTAATTTGGTAAAAACAGAAAAGTTCATCGAGCAATTTGAGATTCAGTGTTGCAGTAACTTATGGGCACTTTATATGCAGACAAAGGATATTGATAGAAATCTACACTATGGCATAAAAGAATAGTTCTTGTTTAACAAAAATTGATAGGGAATAGTCCGCATCAATAAGGTATGAGAATATATGCACATCCATCCATAAAATAGCATCCAAGAGAACACAAACTCCTTGATAGCAGGGATTTTTTATTTTGTCTTTGTATTTCTAAGATATAATATAGCTCTTAGAATAAATAGGAGTATAAGGACTTGGTGAATGAAAGAATGAATCAAAATAATTAATTAATTACTCACATTTATATAGAACCTTAAAGTGTAAAAAGTACTTTGTTAAAAGTACATGAAGGGGCAGCCAAGTGGCACAGTGGATAGAGTACTGGCCCTGAAATCAGGAGGACCTGAGTTCAAATCCACCCTTAGACACTTGACACTTACTACCTATGTGACCCTGGGCAAGTCACTTGACCCCATTGTCTAGCCAATAATAATAATAATAATGATAATAAAAGTACATCAAACCTGTGATGCAAGTAATAAATGAATTCCCATTCTCATTTAGATGAAGAAACTAAGAGTTTAATGTAAAATTTTTCTGAAGGCCAAATGTCTACTAAATTTGTTAGTTTGGATTAAAGGCCTCATCTTCCAGATTCAAGTTTAGCTCATTTTTCACCATGTCACTTTCCTTTCCATCAGATGTAGAGTAACTTAGTTTCCTCATTTTCCTTCTTTCATCTAATTTTCTATTGATTTTTATCTTTGTTCTAACACATTGATGGTTTAAATGTAAACAGATGGTTGTTTTAGAAATTATTCTCACATAGAGAACTAGGTGATGCAGTAGACAGAGTGCTGTATTTCAAGTCAACCAAACCTGAGGAATTCTACCTTAGATACTTAGTAGTTCTGTGACATCAGGGAAGTTATTTAATATCCTACAGTCTCAGTTTCATCATATGTAAAATAGGGATAATACCTACCTTGTTGTAAAGGCTGGTATGAGGTTCAAATATGATAATATATGTAAAACACTTTATAAACTTTAAAGTGCTAAATATGTGCTAGCTATTGTATAAATGCTGGATGTTATAGGCAACCAATAGTTTCCTTTTAATATAAAATTGATTTCATATGCCTGTGTTAGATACTATTTTATGTTCACCTTGCCCAGCATATCTCTCTCCTCTTAAAGGTTATATATAATATATATGTGTGTGTGTGTGTGTGTGTGTGTGATACACACATATACGCATACATACACACATGTAGTTACTGTATAGACTACAAGCCTTTGGTTGGTCTTGTTTTCTGCTCTAGAACCAGGTTTTCAGACATACTATGTTCTCCTGTTCTCAACTCTGCCTTGAAATCAACAAGTGTAAAATTGTATGTTGATTTAATTTGGAAGGTTTTATCAAGTTCTTCATAGAATGTATCTGGTCTCAGCTTTCTAGTCTTATTTTCTATAATAGGTACTGCTGCATAACATACAATTATCTTGAGGATATACTGAGGATTTTTTTTGTAAATGTTTTCATTCAGCAGTGTAATATGAGATGAGCAAGTGTCCTATGAAGTTATGTTTGATGCTGCCTTAAAATATATGATTAAACCAACTCTTCAAATTTCTCTATTTGTCTCTCTAAGGAAAACCTGTGAGACTTCCTTGGTTTACCTATGCCTTCCTTGAAGATGTCTTTAACACAATACTCAATACAATACTCTAAGGTGAATGGCTTAGGTATTCAGTATAAGTATCAATTATTGTATTGTGTTGGAATGTAGTGATGCTGCAGAAGCTATTGAAGCATGTAGGATAGCTTATGTCTATACTTAGTGATCTCAAGATTTCTGTACTTTGCAAATCTTTGTTCTTTAATTATTTTTTTCTCTTTTCTTCCTTAATATTATGCCATAATCCATCATACTTCACCATTGTCAATGCATTATATTTATCAAACTTATTATGTATTTCTTAAAAGGTTACACTTGTGATCTGATGTGAGATGTAAAACTAGATAGCAAACCTTGATGTGATTATGTATTAAGTAAGAGTTGCATTTCTTTTGGAGTAAATTTGTGGGCTTTGTGTTAGTTATTTCAGTTCCTGAGAGGACTTCTTTGCTTATTTATAAGTTCATGGGTATTTCAGATGATTGACATTAGAAATTTATTTTCAGAAAAGTGAGAACATTATTAAAATACTTAAAAGACATAGAGAAGCACAACTTTGAGAAATGTGGTATGGTTATAGATTGCCAAGAAACTCTAGAAAATTGTTTAACTTAGCAGGCAGCAGATAGGATAATTTTCAAGCAATGGCCCTGAAGACAAGGGCAGGCTCCAGAAATAGCAACTTCAGTTACAGATCAAAGGACAATCTTCACATGTGCACACATCTACTATTCCTTCATTCATTTCTTTGATTAGCCATAGTTATGCTCTTTGGTTGTCGCCTAGGTAACATGTGTGTGTATACTCACATACATGTGTATATAAGATTTGCATGTATGGATGTCTATAAATATATATAAATATCTATATATCTATATATACACACACACAAAAATGTATGTGTGTATATATAAATGGATATATGTATCCACACATACATACACATACATATACACATACACATATGTATATATAGCTATACACACACACATATATGTGCATGTATATATAGACACATTTAAAAACATACATGGGGAAAACACTTTTATTTAATAATTCTGAAGTGTTTCAAATTTTCATACATTCTCTGACTGGGCAATTATAAGGACCAATCATAAGAGTAATTCAGTTTTATTATTGGTCTCTGCTTGCAGCAGCCCTTCACTCATTCTGAAGAGGTCTAAAGGTTTGGGTTGTTTGAACCCCAAGATCGTGACGCGTGCCCTGCCTGAATGAATTCAACTCAAATCTTCTTCCAGTCGGAGAAGAAGTTTATTAGAGATAAATCATATAGGCCAGTCTACTAAGGAACCTGAAGATTAGTAACACCTGTAGGGACAAGCAGGCATGAGAGAGTCTCAGCCTTTTGGGCATGAGAAATTCTCAGCATTTAAATGGAGGCCAGGGTGTATCTTATATAAACTAAAGTAACTTTGGGTGGCCAGAGGAGGAGGCTGGGAAAAAGGTCCAGATGAGAATTCCGATTGGAAGTTCTGAGAGATTGAATAGACAATGGGAATAGATAATGAGAGGGACTAGAAGGAAGAAGTTTGAAAGGCATCTGCATAAAATCAAAAGGGGGGCCAGGGCTTTCAAACGGAGATAAGGGGAGTCCATAAGGAACCAGAGACCAAAGAAAAGGTTTAAGGGTTCCCTGGGGCCACAGACAAATGGGAACCAAATTCCTTTTGGCAAGGGTCTCGGCTTCTGAAACTGAATGATGGGCCCATACCCATCAATTCTGTCTGTACATATGCATATATGTGAGTAAGCATGACAAAATGGACAGTGCTAGATTTATAGTCAGAAAAATGTGAGTTCTAATCTTACTTTTGACATTAATTAGCAGTGTGATTTTGGACATATCACTTCAGCTTTAAATCAATCAGCCAATTCCACAAGATCTATTTACTAAGTCATAAACTACTTGCTATCTGCATTGGTGTAGGGAATTTCATGTATCTATCAAAATAAGATGTACGTATATCAGCTCTGAGTTTCTATCTTATGCTCAAAACCTTTGTTCTTCTTTGAGCTCATCTGGCCTAATGGAGTCAGCTCTCTAAAGCAGACAGACATCCTTAGAAATTAAATGAAGTATTTGTTCTTAGCATAGAATAGCTATAGATATTAATCAAATATTTCATAATATTCATTTATCAAGCAGCTACAAATTCAATGATGGTCTGGGCCCTTCACACGTCCCAGGCAATACAGAAGCAACTTCAAACTAAGGAGTTAAGGGAAGTGCCTTGTATAGTCCCTCTTTTGACAAGGGAAAGGAAAACATTTTCTGCAGGAGATTTTTTTCACACTTCTGTTAGGGCTGTTCACGAGATAAGGACATGGAAATTCTGGGGGGAAAGAGATTTGGGATGCACAGAGTATACTCAGGACCCTGGTACGATAAAGCAAAGATAAATGCTTACACATTAGGTGTCATTCTTGATCCTGCATGTGTTATTACTGGCAGGGACTTCTAACTTCTTAAAGGGTATAGTGAGTGAATCCAATTATTCCAATTAAGTAAAACTCTATCACTGACATTTCTTCCCTAGAGTCACTCTCAACAGCTTGCTATCATTTTCTTTGATAAACCCAGTTCAACAGAGTGCAGAATGGTACACAGGAAGAAATTGGACACATTGACAAATACAGTATGACCACTTAGGTTTTCAATAAGGATATTATTCAATTTCTTAATTTGTGTCCATATCTTTGAAGCTTGATCTGGCGTATTAAATATTTTTGTTTTGTTTTGTAGTATGTGACAATGAGTCTTGTTTTTTTATGTTTTATAAATACTATAAAGTCAACCTAGGCTCTAAACACACATGGAGTGTTAATGTTTCCTTCTTAATGATATATTAATAGCCTGATCTTTAAAAAAAAAAAGCTGTAATATAAATCTAAATGAGATGGCCTTTTGGCAGATACTACCATCAAGTGTTCCTGAACTAATACAAATTCATTAAAGGGGAAAAGGGCTTTGGGGAAAACGTATTAAGATCATAGTGTTCTCTCCCTGGAGGGAAAGAAAAAAAAAGAAGATAGAAGATAGGAGCTTTCCCTTTTAATTTAATTAAAAAATGAAAACTTTATTAAACTAGGATCCATCCCATAATATTTTAAGAAATGTAACCTTTACTAGGAGCATGATTCACTGTTGTACATAAAAAAAATTAAATGAGATAAAAATCAAATAATAACAAATTACTTACAAGGAAGAAGTGCTATAGCTTCACAAACTGTTTTGAGTATGGCCTAAAGAGACTATTGCTGCATCTTACATACTGGCTTAATAGTTTGTTCAATGTAAGGATTTAGAGTAGAAACAAATTCTGATGTTGAATGAATTAAAAATCAAGACACAAAGAAAATTTCAATCAGTTAAATAATATGAATATTTGTTTAATGTATAGCATTAACATTTAATATTTTTTCACTTTCAATTTGGTGGCAACAAAGAATACCCTTTCTTAACTCTGCTATAGAGTAGAAAAAAGTAGTTTGTCTAAGTCTGCATTGTGAAAAATATTTTAATTGCTCTGAGTCTTATGAGGTATAGATTCTTGGGATGCTGGCACCCCAAAATCACAGCACAACAGGTCCTGCCCAAATGAATTCGACCCAAATCTTCTTTCAAGAGACAAAATTTTATTAGAGATATACCATACAGGTCAGACTCTTAAGGAATCTGTATGTTAGTGATGCCCATAAGGACAGGCACGCATGAGGAAATCTCAGCATTTAAATAGGGGCCAGGATGGATCTTATATACACCCAAGTAACTTCAGGTGTTGGGAGCAGGGCCTGAGGAAAAGATCCTGCAGCTTGGGTGATTTTAGGGAGAATTCCAACGTGAATGTCTAGCAGACTGAATAGACAATGGGAATAGATAATGGAACAAAAAACTAGAAGGAAGAGGTTGATACGGTCAAAGTTGGGATCAAAGATTAGGCTTCTTCCTTAGGATATCAAAGAGTGATAGGTAGAGCCCTTCCATCAGAATAAGAATAAGGGATAAGGAAAAGTCAGTTGAGTGGAGTATAGTCTCAGTCAACCATTTGAGATCAGAGTGAGGTCAAAGAAAGTTTAAGGGCTTTCATGGGCCCTTAGACAAATGGGACACAAATTCTTTTTTTGGGGGAAAGGGGCAAAGTTCTCGGCTTGGGCCCATACCCCATCAAGCCTAGCATGAGTAAAGACTTCATTCAACCAGTTTATAATGAAAATATCCCTTTGGATATTTGGTAGCATACATTTTATTCCACAGTTATTTGGGAAAGCATGATATTTCCCTAATAAATAATGTTTTACTCAGTTTTAAAGTCATGAAGTTATGTATCAATGACCTCTCCCAGTAAGTATAAGGAGCTATATCTTTAGGAAAAGAAAGATATTCTATAGTTATTCTTGTTGGCAATCTTAGTGTGTGGAGGAGACTAGGGTTATGCTTGGTAAGTATGAGGGGTAGGGGTCTGCATACACAATAATATAATTAACTTTAAGATACCAGAATGCAAATATCCTCAGAAAGTGTTTTTTTTTCCTCTGCCATTTTGTATATGATAATACAAATCAATAATTTGTTTCTTTTCATCAGGAGTTATTTGGCAATTTTTCCTAAAGAAAGGCATTCCCTATCTTAAAATGCCAACTCCAGTGTTTCCTTTCTATCTACATAATCCCTGCCCCCAAAGCTATCTTCAACAGTTTCAATGGCCACAAATTATCAAATTCCGAAGGATTAAGTTCAAGTTAAAAACCAAAGAACATTAAGAATAGAATTGAAAAGTAGAATTTGCAACACAAAAGTTTTGTTGAGAATAAAATGCTTTAAAGGAGTTTTAAAGAATTAGATGTTTTCTCAGTAATACTTAGAGATTGTGAATGCCCACAATGAGTCCATGCATAATTCATTAGAAAATCTTGGCTCTTTGAGCTAAATCACTTTTGGGGTTAAAAAAAAAGAAATGAAAAAAACCCTTTATCAGTTCCTAGCCTTAAAATGGTGAGATAATTGCCTAAAAAAGAAAAAGTCTTAGACTGGAAGTTAGGAGAGTCCATCAATCTATAAATTTATTGAATACTTCTTATTTACCAGGCACTGTGCTTGAGAGTCCAGTTCTAGGCCTGGCTTATCATTAATCATATGAGTAAATGCAAGTGAGATATGGGACCTCTGAATGCAACAGTATCCTCAACTTTAAATGGGCTCTGGTCTGTTAAATGTTGATAATAATACGTTTAGTACTTACCTTACACGGAAGTATTGCAAATAAAATGAGGACAAATTAAGTGAAGGCCAAAGCAAACTTAAAGGACCATTATTATCTACCATTGAATTCCAACAATTATATAAAAGTTGTCCACTAGATATTATGTGCCAACATGACTTATACTATGGCTACATTCAGGTTATCAAGGCTAACACTTCATATGTTGTTTAAAAAAACATGAAACAAAAAATTTTAATTAAAACAACTAAACATATATATATATATAAAGAATATGCTTGTAAAAATACAATTAGATAAATAAATGTAACTTTCATCACTAAAACTTAATTGTTTAATCTCTCTTATATTTTTGTATAGATTTAGGTATCTATCTATCTGTCTATCTATCTATCTATCTATCTATCTATCTATCTATCTATCTATCTCTATATGACATTGTACCTTTGTTGAAACCAAGTTGGTGTTGATGGGGTGCTAATGACAGACCCCTAAAAGGAAAATATCACGTCTTTGAGACCTGGACTCTGAAGACCCTAAAACCCAGATCTCTGGTGTTTTCCTGAGGCACTGACCCATCTCAGTCAATAATCTTTTTAACTGCCCTTTCACTGAAGCTCTCCTGTCACTTAATTCCTTCCATTGTCTGCACCTGGCCCAACCCCAGGCTACTTGCCACTCCTTAATCCCACCCAAATCTTCTCACAGTCTTTCTGTATAAAATATCAATCTTACCTTCATCAAATGCTCAAATTCTTAAAATCTAGCCCTCTTGTATTGGCATCACAAATAGCAGACTCAACAGGAGTCTGGCCCACTTCTATTAGAGGGATAATAAACTTTGTCTCTGAGAAGGCTTGAGTGGTCGAATTCTTTCAAGGCAGACTCTTGCCTATACCATAGGATTTTGGGGTTCCCAGCACCTCTACACCACAACAATGTCACACATAGGGTGTTAGACGTAAAGTCTGGAATGCCTGAGTTCAAATGCTGCCTCAAGAAACTGCTATCTATCTAACTTTGAACAAGACACTTACTCTGTCAATGCTTCAGTTTCTGCATCTCAAAAATGAATATTATAATAATAGTTGGTAAGAGGATTATTGTGAAGCTAAAATGGGATAACATGTAAAATGCTTTGCAAACCTTACAATGTTACATGAATGGTAACTTTTGTTATCCTTATTTGTTATTGTTTTAACCTGGCTCTTCAAATGTTCCGGAAATTCAGTGTCAAAATTCCTTGTAGCTAGATTTTATTTGGACTTTATTCTTCCTTTGAGGGAGAAAAATCTAACTAGTTACAGTTTAAGTAAAAGACATTGCCAGTGCTCTCTTAGAATACAAATTAGAGACTGGACTATTTTTCCTCCTGATTATCCCAATGTTCCTGTACCTCATGGCAAAGTGGAAGAAAAATTCCAGTTCATGATGATTCTCCTTTCCAAAACTAACAAATAAATAACAAAATAATAACAACCAGATGATAATTTTCTAATCCATGTTTTATTGTCAGATTTTTCCAAATATCCTTCCTGACTCAAAACCTTACATCTTAAAAATAGTTAAATTTACTCATTATACACCAGTTTTCACTTCTGTAAATTGTATAGCCTATCCTTTTACTTCTGCTTTTTTAAATTTTAAAACATTTACTCCCTCCCCATACAGCAAGACCTTCATATGTCCTAGACAAAACTAATGTTACCCCATGATGATGTAGCAACAAAAAGGCAGTATTAATATATTAGTAATATATGCTATCTTTTATCAAAACTAACTTTTATCAAAACCACACACACATATATATATATGAGAGAAAGAGACAGACATATATACTTATATATATACCCATCTATACATACATATACATATATGTATAAATAAATAAAAAAAAATAAGAGGGGGAAGAAGCAAATTCCCAAACTGCTCCCTCTTGACTGTCATATAGTAGTTCAGCATGGATCTATCTGAAGAATCCTGTACCTACCTCATTAGACTAATTGCATACATATTTTTTTCTTTTAGTGAGTTCCAGAATAGAAGCATATACTGAAATGACTGTGCATGATTGTAATAATAGTGTCTATATATGTTAGTTACGAGAATGACCTTGATTGAATTTTGATTCCTATCATTATTTAATACCATTATTAAAATTCATTGTCGCTTTTGTCCATCAAAAATGAGTTAAATAATAATGGATTTTCTTGATAATTTCATGAAAAAATATTCAACTGATCTGATTCCATCAAATTCTGTTTTGAATAATTTATTAATGCTTTTAACAAGGACTTAATTCTCTCTCCCACTCTCTATGTGTATAAACACATACACCTACATAAATACATTCATATATACATTTGTTTATATGTTTGTATATACGCACATATGTGTATATATGTGTTTATATGTATACATATTTAAAGCCATATTCATGAATACTAAATACAATAAAAATACAAGATGAGTTATGATATACTCAAGACAACACAAAAGAACAAGAAAGACTAAGCAGTTAGAGTTTAGTGATAAAAGTAGCATTTACTTTTATTTATTTAATTGAGGTAGTATCACCAAATTAATCAAAGAAAGTGGAAAATAACTCATCCATTAATTTGTATAGTGGCTCTTTGCATTGTAGTCCTAAACTGGAAAATAATAGGTTCCCACCTACTGTTCAGTCATTTTTCAGTTGTGTCCAACTATTTGTGACCTAATTTAGGGTTTTAGCGGTAAAGATACTGGAATGGTTTGCCATTTCTTTCTCCAAGGAGATGAGTTCTGATTCCAGGCTGGGTGTTATATCTACTGTGCCACCTACCTGCCCCTCCCCTACTGGTAATGGCTAAATAAACTATGTTATATGAATGTATGCAAATGTTATTGAACCATAAGAAATGCTGAAGTGGACAGTTTAAGAAAAAAACTGGGAAGATTTCTAAGATTTGTTGCAGAGTAAAGTGAACAAAGAGGGCAAGCTAGGTAGCACAATGGATGGAGAACCAGGCCGGGAGTCAGGAAGACCTGCGTTTAAATCCAAACTCAGATATTTATTAGCCATGTGACCTTTGGCAAGTCAATTAACTCTGTTTCCCTCAGTTTCCTCATCTGTAAAATGTGCTGGAGAAGGAAATGGCAAATCATTCTAGTCTCTTTGCCAAGAAAACCCCAAAAGAGGTCAAGAAAAGTTGGACATGACTTAAAATGACTAAAAAAAGTACAACAAAGTAAACAAAACTAGGAGAAAAAAAATTTACAATGACATAAAGAAAAATAACTTTGAAAAACTTTAAAACTCCATGCAATGCAACAACAATAATAACAACAAAAACTATTATTTTAGAAGACTTAAAATGTAGAATGAAGCATACATTTTTTAACATACTCAATGTGGAGATTTTGTGCACTTAGTCTGCTTGTTTTCTTGAAATCCAATAGATTCCATTTTCCTATTTTATCATTCTTGCTAATCTTATGGGCATAAGGTGGTACCTCATTGTTGTCCTAATTTCCTATTAGTAATTTAGAGCATTTGTTTCTTTGTGGTTATTGACACCTTGTATGTCTTGTTTTAAAAAACTGCCTAATCATATTCTTTGCCTATTTACTATTGGGGAATGGCTCTTAGCCATAAATTGAAATTGAAGTGGACTGAGTTGTCACAAACCTAGCCTGACCTCCTTAGTCCCTACCTCAAAGGATTGCGAATCCACAATTGTAAATTCCCCTGCCTCAAAGGATCGCTAATCCATGATTGTAAATTTCACTACATCAAAGGATTAGTATCTACATTGAAAACTGTTGGGTATAAAGCTTTGTTATTTCTCTTGCCTGGCACTGTTTCTCCTAGGATTGCATCCAGGGGACAGTCGCCGGCCCGCTCCAGTAAATGCTCTCTATTTTCTAATTTGGCGTGTGTCTGGTTACTCTCGGCCCGTCCATTTCATTTGGAGGTCCCACCGAGATTGCCCTCTGGGCACCAGACACGGGCATCTCTGGAAGGCCAGGCTTCTCACCGTCCAGGGGGTGGCCACCAGGAAGACGTTCCCTGGCCCCGAACGCTGAGATAGCCCGTGCGCACCAGGCTGCCCGGACCACAAATCCTCAATTGGGCATAGAGCAATCTGTAATCTGTCTGTTCTGGTGAGTACTCTTCTGAAGTAAGTGGCCAGGCTGGACGCAGCTGCAACGCCCTTACTGACCTCCACGGGACGCAGTGTGAGAGTCCTGCCTGTCTGATTGTGTCTGTCCGGCGCCGATGTCACTGTGTGTGTGTGTGTCCACTGTGCGCTCCATGGCGGGGTGGGGGAGAAAGACTTCCTGCCTCATTCTCCAGGTTGTTCGGAACTGATACGGGTTCGTTCCCCGCTACTGTGTCAGGAGCATCCAGGGTTTTGACTGTGTCTTTTTCCCGTTTTTGTGTCAACTGTGTGTGTACGTCTATCTATACTATTTGTTCCGTGAGCGGGGGGGGGGGTGTAAATTCGTGTCTCATTGTCCAGGTTGTTCGGAATTGAGGCAGTTTGAATCCCCTCTACCCTGTCTTGACTGTGTCTTCCCTGTGTCCGTGTTTGGTCCTTGCTTACGTGAGCACGTCTATTTGTTACTCTTTTCTTTCTCAGTCCTTAATCCACCATGGGACAGGGACCCTCGAGCCCTAAGCCAGGCTCCCCTCTCTTTATTGTCTTATGGAACTTCAAACAATATAGGCGAATAGCAGAAGGTTATGGGTTTCAGGTTACTAAAAAGAAATTAGCTCTCTTTTGCCAACAGGAATGGCCCACCTTCGAGGTAGGCTGGCCCCCGGAGGGTACATTTGACGTCTCGGTAGCCAGCCGGGTAAGGGGAATTGTCTATGGTATACCTGGCCACCCCGATCAGGTCCCCTATATCACCGCCTGGATTGATTTCAAACCCCCTTCGGGACCACTACAGGTCCAGGCTCTTTCAAAACTAAGACCAGGAACGGAATCAAAGACGACCTTTAGTCGCAAGCCTCCCGAAAGTCCTCAGGTCGTACGACCCCCTGATTCTGACCCCCTAGATCCAGCCGAGTACTCCCAGTCCCAGGTTTCAGATCCACCCCTGTACCCAACCTCAGGGTCTCTGAGCCCCCCAGCCCCTCCTCTGATAAGTCCACCCCATACTCGAGCAGGTGCTCCTTATGGCCCTTCTAATTCTAGTTTGACCCCAGATTCCACTGTGTCAGCGTTTCCCCTGCGGCAAGTTCCTTCCCCTCCCAGAGAATCAGGGAGACCGTTCATGGTATATGTTCCCTTCTCCACCAGTGATTTGTACAATTGGAAACAGCAAAACCCATCCTTCTCTGATAAGCCCCAGAGCCTAATCTCCCTCCTAGAGACTGTCTTTTATACTCATCAGCCCACTTGGGATGACTGCCAGCAACTCCTCCGGGTTCTTTTCACAACCGAGAAGCGTGACAGGATTCTTTTAGAAGCCAGGAAGGGAGTTCTGGACCCAGATGGACATCCCTCTACTGACCCGGGGCGCCGCAACCACATCTTCCCTGAGAACCGGCCCGACTGGGACCCCAACACTGATCGCGGTAGGGAAGCACTGGACAGGTATCGCCAGTTGTTGCTGGGAGGGTTACGGGCAGCAGCACGGAAACCAACCAATATGTCCAAAGTCAGTGAGGTTAGACAGGGCAAGAACGAGTCCCCAGCTGCATACTTGGAGTGCCTCTACGAGGCATATCGAACCTACACCCCTATCAACCCAGAGGATCCCAATAACCGGAGAGCCATCGTAATTGATTTCGTAGCCAATTCGGTTCCGGACATCCAGTGGAAGCTACAGAAACTTGAAGGTTTTGAGGGTAAAAATCTGACTGAACTCATGGAAGTAGCCAAGCAGGTGTTTGACTATCGTGAAGAGGCTCAAGACAAGCAAACTCGCACGGTCGCAAGGGCGGTAGTGGCAGCTTTAGCACAGGTTCCAGGGGAGGCTCAGAAGCAAGGGTGGAAAGGAAGGCGGGAGGGGCCAAACGCTGGGCGCCCCTATAAGGGTAAAGGCTTGGGAAGGCCTCCTTTAGCTCGGGACCAGTGTGCTTACTGCAAAGCCACGGGCCATTGGAAATCTGAGTGCCCTAATCGCGGGCTGAAAGAGAAGGCAGAGCCTTTATTGACTTTGAATACAGACTAGGGGTGCACCGGCTCAAAGTCCGTTGTGACTCTTGACCCCCTGGAGCCGAGGGTTACTCTCAGTGTTGGGGGTCAACCTGTCTCATTCCTAGTCGACTCTGGAGCTGCGGCATCGGTCCTGAAATCCCCACTGGGCTCCCTCTCATCATCCACTGTGCAAGTCCAGGGAGCTACTGGACGAAAACAGTCTGTACCCCTCACCACTTCTCGGGAAGTCCAGTTAGGGAAGGGCCTAGTTTCCCATTCATTTCTAGTGATGCCTGATTGCCCTTACCTCTTGCTTGGCCGAGATCTTCTGCACAAGCTTCAGGCTGTCATATCCTTTAAGGGACCTAACCCCACTCTCGGGTTCAACCTGCCACAACTTGTTCTCACCTGCCCGTTGTCGGAGGAGTCTCGCCTCCTCCCCCTAACGTTTTCCCCAGACCGCCCCTCGACCACCTCCACCCCTACTTCCCTAACTCTGTTGAACCATTTCAAAGGCTTGGTTCCTGGAGTCTGGGCTGAGACCAACCCATTTGGTCTAGCAGGACACCAGCCCCCAGTGATGGTCCAGCTCTCATCCACAGCAACCCCTGCGCGTGTCCAACAATACCCGTTGACTCGAGCTGCCCTTTTGGGCATCAAGCCTCATATCGATCGACTCTTGGCGGCAGGCATTCTACGACCCTGCCAGAGCTCGTGGAACACCCCCCTACTTCCAGTTCGCAAGCCCGGGTCTGGAGACTTCCGTCCCGTCCAGGATCTACGAGAAGTCAACGCCCGGGTGGAAACTTTACATCATACTGTACCAAACCCGTATACGTTGCTGTCCTCCCTGGACCCTGCTCGGACTTGGTATACTGTTTTGGACCTGAAGGACGCTTTCTTTTCCATTCCCTTGGCACCAGTAAGCCAACCTATATTCGCTTTTACTTGGACAGATCCTAACACTGGGACATCCTCTCAGCTCACCTGGACCCGGCTTCCCCAAGGTTTTAAGAACTCCCCTACACTTTTTGGCTCAGCTCTGGCCTCCGACTTGGCCACCTTCCGGGTCTCGTATCCGGAGGTCACTCTCCTCCAGTATGTTGATGACCTTTTGTTGGCTACCTCCTCTGAGGCAATATGCAAAGATGCAACTCTCCACCTTCTCCAGTTGCTTGAGGCTTCCAGCTATCGCACCTCTGGAAAGAAAGCACAACTGTGCTCTCAATCCGTTGTTTACTTGGGTTTCACCCTTCGTTCTGGCCAAAGGTTACTGTCTCGGGGGCGTGTAGCTACCATTTTGGGCATGCCCGCCCCGAGGGACTGCCGCGGGCTCCGGGAATTCCTGGGGATGGCTGATACTGTCGCCTCTGGATCTTGGGGTTTGCCGAGGTTGCCAAACCCCTATATGAGGCCCTTACTGGTGAACCCACCCAATTTGTTTGGGGACCACGGCAGCAGGAAGCATTCGACAAGCTTCGAAAGGCGCTGTCCAGCACGCCTGCCCTCTCCCTGCCGGACCTGTCCAAGCCCTTCCGCCTCTATGTGTCTGAGTCTCGAGCTGTGGCCAAAGGGGTTCTGACCCAGCCCCTGGGGCCCTGGAATCGTCCTGTTGCCTATCTCTCCAAGCAGCTGGACCCTGTGGCTTCCGGGTGGCCCTCTTGCCTGCGAACTGTGGCGGCCGTTGCCGTCTTGGTTAGGGAAGCCGCTAAGCTCACCTTCGGGCAGCCTCTTGAGATTTCAGCATCGCATCATCTGGAACAGCTTTTACATTCCCCGCCGACAAGATGGATCTCAAATTCATGCCTGACTCATTACCAATCCCTACTCCTCGATCCCACGCGCATCACCTTTGCTCCTCCGGTCACACTCAACTCGGCCACCCTGCTCCCTGACTCCCCTCCTTCCTCCCCTATACATGATTGCCTGGACACACTGGACTCCATCCACACGTCCCGCCCTGGACTTACTGATGTTCCTTTAACAAACCCAGACCTAGTGCTTTTCACGGACGGCAGCAGTTTTGTTCAGGAGGGGATCCGTAGGGCAGGTGCAGCCGTGGTCACTCCGGTTGAGACCCTCTGGGAGACCGCTCTACCCCCCGGCACATCTGCTCAACGTGCTGAACTCATTGCCTTAACTCAAGCCCTTAGACTCTCTGCAGGCAGGCGAGTAAACATCTACACTGATAGCCGCTATGCCTTTACCACTGTTCATGTCCATGGATATGTATATCTCCAACGGGGACTGTTAACCTCGGCGGGTAAGGAGATTAGGAACAAGAGTCAGATCCAGGAGCTGCTGGATGCTGTCTGGCTTCCCAAGGAGGTGGCAGTAATTCATGTTCCTGCTCACACCCATGGAACTGACCCCCAGTCTCTAGGGAATGCGGCAGCGGATAGGGCTGCCCGAGCGGCTGCCTGCAAGCCCTTGATACCCGCTATGGTTGTGGAACCTGAGGGGATGCTGCCTGTCCAACCATCTTATCAATCCAGTGATCCGGATGGCACCCCTGAAAAGGGGGGATGGAGAAGACACCCAAATGGCTTGCTAATTCTGCCCAAGGCACTGTTGCTACCCCTGTTGATGACTCTTCATAGCCTTAGCCACTTAGGCGGAACCCGGCTTTACGACCTGGTGAGCCGACACTTCTACAGCCCTGGGATGAAGCAGGCGGCCGAGGAAGCCGCAAGAAGATGCCTTGCATGTGCCAAAGTCAACCCACGATCACAATCAAGGATACCGACTGATAGACCACGAGGGACATTTCCTGGTGACCATTGGGAAGTAGACTTTACTGACATGGGAACTGGGTTGGGAGGGTACCGTTTTCTCCTTGTATTCGTGGACACATTTTCTGGATGGCCGGAAGCATTTCCAGTCAAAACTGAAACTGCAACCGTAGTGGCCAAAAAGCTGTTCTTTGAACTTATTCCTAGATTTGGCCTGCCGGCCTCGATAGGCTCTGACAACGGCCCAGCATTTGTATCCGCAACAATTCAAAGCCTATCAAAGATGCTGGGATCGAAATGGAAATTGCACTGTGCATATAGGCCTCAAAGCTCAGGGCAGGTAGAGAGGATGAATAGAACTCTAAAGGAGCACATTGCTAAACTTAAAATAGAAACTGGTGATAGCTGGGTCAGTCTCCTTCCCTTCGCCCTCCTCCGGGCCCGGTGTACTCCCAATTCCTCAACCCTCTCTTTATCTCCATACGAGATCCTCTATGGAGCCCCTCCTCCTATTATTCCAAGAGTATCTGCAGCTATTCCAGCCCCAGATTTCACTAATCCGACTCTTCTTAAGTCCTTCCAGGCTTTGCGTGAGGTCCAGAACGCTGTGCGCTCAGTCCTGAAAGCTGCGGGGAAAGAACCAGACCCTGCAACTTCATCGGACGCCCTGTCACCGGGAGACTGGGTCCTCACTCACAAGCTTCCAGCTGGACCAGCCCTGGAACCACGGTGGACGGGCCCGTATCAAATTATCCTCTGCAACCCCTCTGCCGTCAAGGTTGCCGGCCGCAAGGCATGGATACATCGGTCACACATCAAGAAGGCCCCAGAGCCCAACTCCACTGCCTGGACAGCAGAAGCAGTGTCCGACCTAAAGCTTCGACTCTCCAGAACTTGACTCTTCTTCTCTTTCTTTTTGCTTGTGGGATGACTTTGGGTGACCCCTATAGCCCTACCCCATCCAGGTGGATTCTCTCCCGAACTAACGATGGGACCACCGTCCAAGCTCTCACCAGTTATGGAGCCCCCACTTTCAGGTTTGACCTCTGTGCCCTCTTGGGACCAGGATGGAATCAAAACCGGGCTATACGCGACCCTATCGCTGGGGGAAGGGGATACTGCCCCACTATTCCCACCACTCCAACCACACCCGGGGCAGGGGAAGTGAGAATCAGAAGTATTGAATTCTATGTTTGTCCGGCCACGGGGAATCCTTCCTGTCAGGGTAGTAATCACTTTCACTGCGCAGAATGGGGTTGTGAGACTGTGGCCAGGTGGATTCCTAGGGGCGGCCGGGACCCCTAATCACCCTGGAGAGACAAAGCCCCCTCCCCGCCTCCTGCTGGCCTGGGAAATGTAACCCTATGATTCTAACAGTCAAGCAGGACACTGATGACTCTTGGAATCTCGGGCATTCTTGGGGTTTAAGGTTATACATGACTGGGTGGTATAATGGGGTCCTTTTTACCATTCAGAAGATCGCAGTTCCCGCCCGTACACTCCCAATAGGTCCGAATCCCATCCTTAACCCACAAGCCATGTTGACTCTCGCCCCACCATCTGTTAGGGACCTGGTACCAGAGGCTCCCGAAAATCCAGAGACCCTCACTAACCTAGGTTCCCCCATTTTTGATACACTCTCTGCTGTCCACTCATTCCTAAATGTGTCTGATCCAAACATAACCACCTCCTGTTGGCTGTGTCTGAATCCAGCCCCCCCCATTTCATAGAAATTGCTATCGAACTTAACATCACCTCTGTGGGAAAGTTGTCTTTAAGTAAGTCCAAACGACCCTCTGCCATACCTGCCCGCTGTAACCCAGACAAGCCTAGACTTACCCTAGACGATGTCCAGGGCAATGGGATGTGTTTGCTCGGGCCTGACTACCCGCTGCGGTCCTCCCCGTTCAACGCTATATGCACTTCAGTCATTCTTATTTCCCCCACATCCAAAAGCTCTGACCTCCTGTTAACCACCCCACCTGGAGTATGGTTCGCTTGTACCAGAGGACTCAACACCTGCATACAGGACATTCGTTTCCTCAACCCGACCGAGCTCTGTGTAGTGGTGCGTGTCTTTCCTCAGGTATATGTCTACTCAGAGGAAGGCGCAGCTGAGCATTTTGGCCTAACTCGCTCCAGGAGGGCTGTACCTATCTTGGTTCCTATATTGGTGGGACTCAGAGTGGCCGGCTCCGCTGCTGTTGGGGCCTCAGCCCTGATACAGGGGAAAGCCAACTACGGTGCCTTGAGTGCACAGGTAGACAGGGACCTACACTCCTTGGAAGAGCTAGTCTCACACCTTGAGACTTCCCTAGACTCCTTAGCTGAGGTGGTTCTCCAGAACCGCCGAGGCTTGGACCTACTGTTCCTCAAACAGGGAGGCTTATGCATGGCGTTGGGAGAAACCTGCTGTTTCTACGCCAATCGGTCTGGAGTTATTCGGGAGTCCTTGCAAGCCCTTAGGCAGCGGTTAGATGAGAGGGACCGTGCGCGGGCAACGGGGTCTTCTTGGTATCAGACCCTGTATAATTGGTCCCCCTGGCTAACCACCCTAATCTCCGGAATGGTGGGCCCTCTGGCCCTTCTTCTCCTTGGGTTACTCGTGGCCCCTTGTTTCATAAAATGCATAACCCGCTATGTCCAGAAACGAGTGCAAGCACTCCAGTTGTTTGTCCTGCGTCGATCCTATGCTCCTCTGAACTCTGATGAGTCCCCCGTCTGACTCTTTTCGTCCGTGAAAAGGGGGGAGTGAAGTGGACTGAGTTGTCACAAACCTAGCCGGACCTCCTTAGTCCCTACCTCAAAGGATTGTGAATCCACGATTGTAAATTCCCCTGCCTCAAAGGATCGCTAATCCACGATTGTAAATTCCCCTGCCTCAAAGGATCGCTAATCCACGATTGTAAATTTCACTACATCAAAGGATTAGTATCTACATTGAAAACTGTTGGGTATAAAGCTTTGTTATTTCTCTTGCCTGGCACTGTTTCTCCTAGGATTGCATCCAGGGGACAGTCGCCGGCTGGCTCCAGTAAATGCTCTCTATTTTCTAATTTGGCGTGTGTCTGGTTACTCTCGGCCCGTCCATTTCAGAAATCAGTTCCTTATATGGAATGAATATAAGGAAATTATCAGGGAAAGTTTTAGAAAAAAAAATTTCCCCAGTTAACTATTTCCATTCTAATTTTAACTGCATTCATTTGCTTTATGAAAAAAAAAACTTTTTAAAAATTATGTAATCAGAATTGTCTATTTTACCTTCTGTAATCCTGTCTATCCCTCATTTGGTCATGAAATCAAATAACTTCAGCAAACATTTATGAAACACTAGCAATATGTCTAGCAATGGACTAGCCTCACAAGAGGGAAAGATGCAGGGCACAAAAAATAAACCAGGTCCTAGCCTCTCCTCAAGGATTTTACTTTCTTCCTGTGGCTTTTAGGGTAATTGTCTGATTTATAGGTAATTTCTCCTTTAGCATGATCCTGTTATGTAACTCCCTTAATGACCTATCAAGTCCTGACCCAATCTGATTTCAATCTACCTGTAGGAAGCATCTCCAGATAAATTTCCCTAATGAATTTCTTGGTTCACTTTCATGCCTTAATCCAATACCATTTCTCTCTATGTACCCCATGCTCTAGTGTATTTCCTCTTTAGAAACTGTGTTATTCTCTGAATATGCATCACATCCAGAGCCCTGAGTGTCAAGTACTAGAAGCCTCCCTAGAGGAAAGTATGTAATTTTACTGTTATTGTAGGAATAAGTCTTATACACATACATACACACATGCCCACAAACACATATGTGTATATGTAAATACATGTACATGCATTTATATGTAACATAGAAATTAATTTCTCTGCTATTATAGCTATTATATATGTATATATTATATATGTATATATGTATATATATATATATGTATATATATATTATATATATGTAAAAGCAAGTATGCTCATATACACCTATAAGAGAGAAAGGAGAGAAACAGACAGAGAAAGAGAAAGAGAGAGAGAAAACGAGAGAGAAGTTTGGGCTAGTTATTAGGGAATTAAGTCATCTAAACTCTTCAGTCTATAGTTTCAAGTAAAATTCTATTATTTTTTTTTGTTGTTATCAGTTTACTTTGAAATTCAGAATAGCCAGAGGTCTGATGGTACTGATAATAATGCAGATTTCCTGGGGGAAGAAATTTTCATGCTCTTAGAAAAAGTATCACAAAATAATTTTCTCATTTCTATATTAATTGTTCAGTAAAATATAAGCAGAAAAAAGTATAGGAAGTGTAATATTAAATGCAGATATTTTAAATTAAGCTATATACATATTTACCATTCTTCTAAATTTTACCAGCCCTTCCTTAATTTAAACTCTCCATTACAAATATGCATCTAGTATTACAAAGGATCTGAAGATTAGCTATTTTACCTATTTAGCTTATTTGTCCAAAACATATACCTTTAAGAAGGCAAAGAATGAAAGACCTCATATATTGTAAAATACATATGGCGCCATTTCTTTCTAGTAGGAAAAAAAAAACAACAACTGTGTGCCCATCTTCAGAAATGCTTGAACAAAATGTGGCATAAGAATATAATGGAATATTTTGGGCTTGAGGAATGCAGAACATATGGAAAGACTTGGATAAACTCATGGAGAAGTAATTAAACAGATCCAGAAAAATATAAAAAAGTAATACAATGATGTAAAAAAAAATTACTAAATGGCAACTAACTTCTGTTTAATTATTAGTTCATTGAATAATTAATATTATTCCTCATAAACAGATAATCAAATATAATCCTCCTCTTCTAAACAAAGGAATGGAGAGAATGATGGCATGGTTATGGAAGGTTGCATATACTGTCTGACATAGTTGCTATATTGGCTTTCTGGGCATGTCTTTTTCTTCAGTTGAACAAGTGTTGAATGGGGTAGGGTAAGGTGTAGGTAAAGGCATTGTTAAAAAATAAAATTCCTTAATATTTTACAATAATAATAATACTTGCCCATAGCCTAACCCTGACTTTATGAGCCTCTGTTAATTTGCATAGTTCCACTATCAGTCATAGTCTGAGTAAGGGAAACAAACTGGATTTATACTAGATAAAGTTTTGTTGAAGACCTCAGTTTTATTCTTGCCAAGGGCTCTGTTGAATTCAATTTGGTTGAAATGTTTCATTCTCACCTAAATGGCAGGTCCTTGCCTTTGTTGACACAATGTATGGTCCATTTCCTTTGAGGAAATGAGCCAGTCAAAAACTCTTCCATCCTTCTCTGCTTAATTCACTTTTGGTCACTCCGCAACCTTGTCTTCACTAACTTAGCACCTTAAAAACTACTTATTAAATTTCCTAATAACCTTTGATTTAAAAAACAAAACAAAACCCCCCCAAAAAACTTAAGGGACCCTTTTTGTACTGCATTCATTTATGCTGAATTACCAGTTATCATCACTCCATTGTTCTAACGTTCCTTTTAGAATTCTATGGAATTCCTGTTCATCTCAAACTCTGCCTTTATTAATTTTAAATCTTTTAGGTCTTGCTATGAAATTCATTAAATGTTTCTCATATCTGTCTCATTTGTCATTCCCTTTCAGTTCCCTTTTAGGTATTTTTTTCCTTTTTCTTTCATTTTTGCACCCACAATTTGTGAATTGTTTTTCTACACCCTACTTTTCAAAGTATTTTTTTTGAAGACATAGTTTTTCCCTATAATTTTTTTTTAATCTCTTCATAGACTATGGACAAGACAAAATTTGATCTGGGACTTGAAGAACAGTTGTATAGATGGGTGGGAGGAAGGGAGGGAGATAAATGTAAGTGTTTATGTAGCCAAGAAGTCTAAATTAATGTTTGCTAATTTTGTTGAAGATTCTTATGTAGCTCCTGGCATTGCTTCTGAGTTGGCATATCACAGTATATTCTTTAAAAACTGACATTACTTATGTGGCATATCCAAATTAATCTTTCATTTCATTTCCTTCCTTCCTTCCTTCCTTCCTTCCTTCCTTCCTTCCTTCCTTCCTTCCTTCCTTCCTTTCTTTTCTATTGTTGTTCATAACATAAAGGCAATAAGCACAGAATCATCAAGCTGGAAGTCATCTTACAAGTTATTTAGTCTAACATTTGTTCTTTTAAAATGTGAAAACTTGGGAGTGGCCAAGCGGCCCAGTGGATAGAGCACCAACCCTGGATTCAGGAGGACCTGAGTTCAAATTTGGTCTCAGAAACATAACACTTTCTAGCTGGTTGACCCTGAACAAGTCACTTAACCCCATTGTCTAGCCAAAAAAATAAAGAAAAAAAATGTGAAAACTAAGAACAAGGTAGGTGGAGAGGCTTGTTTATGGTCATATGTTAGTAGAACAGTGAGAATCATCATTCAAATTTGCTGGTTCCTACGACTGTAGTCTTTTCAATCAGTATCTTGTTTTAACAGTTGAAAATTAAAAATCATTACATTTATGTAAGCTCCTCTCTAATAAGCACACAGGCAAATAATGAGGTGTGATTATAATTTAAATATTTTTTCTGCAAAGCTTTGCATGTTCAATTTTTTTTAAATTTGGAAAATTTTCTTTTATGTTAGCTTGATATTAATTGACCCTTTCCATTTGGTTTATGACCCTTTTTACCCAACCTTGGCAACCAGACCCAAGCAGTAAACTCATTGTCTTTTGAAGGTGCATTAAGTTATCCTGCAAGGCAAATAAACAAACCACAAATTCCTGGTCCCTTACAAGTGCTAAATGCATATAACTAAAAACAAGTATGTGAATGAAATTATTATTATAGCATGCTTCTAACTGCCACCCCTATCCTCTCAGACCAGAAAAAAATGAAAGGAATTTTTTCAAGTTATAGCAAGACTATTGTATCGATTTATATGGTACTTGAGAGGATATTATCAATAGCTAAAAGCCAACTATTCTTGAACTCAGTTACAGTCTCAGTTTTCCAGGAACAAAAGAATCAACAATAAACATATCTTGGTGAACTATAAAATTACTCAGTAGAAAGTTTCAAAACAATTTAAAAGTTCTTTCTTCTAGGTAGAAAGTGGAGATTTTGAACAATAAGTCATATTCAAGATAACACATGAATGTAAGGGAAGTAATAGAAAGCTCTGGGTTCCTGCTATCTAGTTTAATGTTCAGTTTAAATTGAAGAAGCATTGATTAAGCACAAATTAGGTTTAAGGAACTTGTTAGACTAGAGATAGAAAAACAAAAACAAAAAGAAAACAAAAAAAATTGCCTTGGGGGGAGAAAAAACAGCTCTGTTTTTTTAATGGGGTTTCCATAAGACTATTTTTTTTTTGTTTTCTTTTGGGTTTTTTTTTTTGGTTGTCTGTTTTGTTTTGTTTTAAATGTGGCGTCATTTGGTAACTAAGTGTCATAATGGATAAATTCCTGGGTTGGGTGTCAGGCAGACCTGATATTGAATTCAGCCTCAGAAATTTACTAGCTCTGTGACCCTGAGCAAGTCACTTAACCTCTATCTCAGTTTTTTCAACCGTAAAATGGAGATGATTATAGTAGCTACCTAAGAGGGTTTTCTAAGGATCAACTGAAATATTTGTAAAGTGCTTAGCATAGTGCCTAACACATAGTTTCCCTCCATTTTATGGTCTTACATATCTTTAATGATATGCTTATGCCTTTTTGTGCATGAAATTTATTTTCCATGAAATGCTATGGCCAAATTATAAGTAATTGTATGATGGATACTCTTTATTTTAACACAAATTTTCTTTCTAAAAATTTCTTACAATTAGATCTTATTTAGCCCTATGGAACTCCACAAAATAAGTATAATTTCTCCCTATATGGCAATCATTCTAGTATTTGAGAAAAGAAATAGCATTTTTTCTAATTCTTCTCTTCTCTAGTTCAGTCCT
This sequence comes from Vombatus ursinus, assembly GCF_900497805.2. Lineage (NCBI taxonomy): Eukaryota > Metazoa > Chordata > Mammalia > Diprotodontia > Vombatidae > Vombatus > Vombatus ursinus. Next base: position 26,438,950 of record NW_020954619.1, read on the forward strand.
TTCATTATACAGGTGAGAAAACTGACACCCAGAAAGGGTAAGCAATTTGCCCAAATTAGCACAGTCAGTAATACTAAATTCTAGTTGTAAACAGTACTTGGTAGTGAAGAGTTCTAGAGGTTTTGGGGTGCTGCTAGATGCACAGAGGCACCCCAAGATGTCAGCACCGGGTCTGCCTAAATGAATTCAACCCAAATCTCCTTCCAATCAAAGAAATACTTTATTAAAGATAAAGCATATAGGCCAGACTCCCAAGGAACCCAAACATCAGTAACGCCCGTAGGGACGAGCAGGCATGACAGTCTCAGTCTCTAGGAGTGAGAGGTTCTCAGCATCTGAATGGGGGCTTAGGTGGATCTTAAGCCAGGTGATGCCCATAAGGACTAGTGGGCATGAGAGTCTCAGCCTCTAGGCGTGAGAACAGCTCAGCATCTAAATGGGGGCAAAGGTGGATCTTAAATACAGTAAAAAACTGTGGGAGGGATCTAGGAGTGGCCAAGTAGTTTGGGGTGATGGGAGGAAGGGCCTAGGGAGGTCTGGATGGGAAGCTGGGGTGAACAGAACTCCTGGGTCCTGGACCTCATGGCACCTAGCTAGGATTAAGGGTGGGAAATGGCCAGGGACCATAGGAAGGTAAGTGGGTATAGCCACAATGAAAGGTCAGTTGAAGGGGGAGGTGGTTGGGAAAAAGAGTCCAGGTGAGAATTTCGTTTGGAAGGTCTGAGAGATTTGAATAAACAATGAGAATAGATAATGAAGGGAACTGGAAGGTAGAAGTTTGCTTTCAAAGGGAGATAAAGAGAGACAAACAGGAGCCAGGATATTTTTAGGGCTAGGGAGGAAGGTGCATCTGAATAAGATCAAAAGGCGAGGCTGAGGCTTTGGAAGGGAGGTAAGGGGAATCTAAAAATTTAAGGGTTTTCAACAAATGGGAGCCAAATTCCTTTTGGCGAAAAGGGGCAAAGGGAAAAGTGGCAAAGGTCTTGGCTTCTGAAACTGAATGGTGGGCCCCATTACCCTCGTCAGTAGTATCATGATACGCACATTCGACCAAGCTAAAATTTCTCTCTTTGCCTTTCACAAAGTAGGAACTCATTACTTTTCATCTTATTTTAATTACCTTTAGAAAATAAATATTGTTAATTCTGCACTGACCAATGAAGCAATAAAGTTTCATTTCTCTTTTTTGCTCTTGTAATTCCAAAGAAATGCATTGTCATGTCTCTTCTATCAATGAAAGGTGAGTTATCCCTTTATTGTTGGATTGTTTCTGTAATGAAACCTAATAAAAATTAACCAACCCATGTAACCAGATCATTCACATAACCTAAATGTAGCTATACATAAAAGGAGTATTATTAGTAATACAAATATCAGCTTATTAATACCCACAATTAAAAACAATGTAATAAAGCAATATAATTCACTTTAAAATAAATACTTCCTATATATAATGCACTTTGAGGAGTAGATATCTGACATGGTCCCTGTCCTTAAGAAATTTAAAGTGTAGAAGAGGTAAATCAATGTTGTATGTATACAAGTAAACTGCAAAGAGAAGATTAAAAGAAGGAGCAATCATAGAAGAAGTAAGGGTCAAGCATCAAGCAAAGAGTAATAGGTATAAATGATGTCTGCTTTGATTATTTCTTGACCTTAGGCTACCTTGAAAGCACAGTATCTAGAAAAAAAGTAGATAGTATTTTTGATGTTGGGGAAACTAGGTGGGACAGTGGGCTTGTAATCAACATCCTGAGGTCAAATCCAGTCTCAGATGTTTATTATCCACGTGACCCTGGGCAGGGCGCTTAACCTTGTTTCCTCATCTGTAATATGAACTGGAGAAGGAAATGGTGAACAACTCCAGTGTCTTTCCCAAGAAAACCCCAAAACTCCAAACTTCACTCCTTCTACATTTCAAATATCTTTAGGACAGGGACGATGTCAGGTATCTATTACCCAAAATGAATTTCACATACAGGAAGTATTTTTTTTAGTGAATTGAATTGCTTTATTATATTGATTTTTTAACCTTAAGTACTAATAAGTTGATATTTGTATTACTAATATTCCTTTTATGTACAGCTACATTTAACTCATATGAATGAACCATAGTTCATGGACTGGTTAATTTTTACTAGATTTCACTACAGAAAGAATCCAATAATAATGGGCTGAATCTCCTTTCAGCCATTCATTGAGTTAAACATGACTGAAACCACTAAACAACAAAAATTCTTGATGTTATACTTGTCCTGGACAGACTACATCTGAAGTCTAGTGTATAGTTCTAAGCACTGTATTTTGGAAAGAACGCTAAAATTTTTTGAAAATGTCTAGGTAAGGGCAATGAAGATTGCAAAGGGTCTTGAATTCATTAATTGATCAGCAAATATTTATTTGGCATTTATTATGAGACAGTTACTATGAAAAGCACTGACAATACAAAGAGGGGCAAAGCGGTAAAATACTTCCTAAACACAAGGAATTTACATTCTAATGGGGGAGACAATATACATGAACAGGGCCATGCAGACCTTATGGAAGATAACATTAAAGAGGAAGCCATGAGCAGCTGAGGGACCTAGGGAAGGCTTTCTATAGAAAATAGCATTTGAGGTGAGTTTTGAAAGAGTTCTCAGATTTTAAGAGGCAGAGGAGTGCAGAGACCATTCTAGCTATGGAGAAGAGTCAGTGGCAAAATATAGAGATGTGAGACAAAATATAATGTATGAGAAAAGGAAAATCAGCCAGCATAGCTGGAATGTAGACCTTGTAGAAAGGAATAATGGATAGAAGAAAAACAAGAAAGATAAGAAAGGGTCAATATGCCAATAACTTTAAAAGTCAAAAATAGCAGCTTTTATTTGATCTTAGTGGTAATAAGGAACTACTGCAAGATTTACTGAGGATGAGGAAGGTGCTTTGGTTAAAAAAAAATCAATTTAGGAAAATCACTTTGGCAGTTATGCAAAAGATAGCTTGGAGTTAGGATAGAACTGAGGCAGGGAGACCAGTTAGAAGGCACCACAATAGTGCATTAGCAAGGTGATGAAAGTCTCAATTAGGATGCGTATCAGATGAGGATTTGTTAAGCAACAAGAAATGTTCAACCTGGGGGTGGGGGTGGGGGTGGATGGGAGGAAAGATAAGTAGGACTTGATTGAGGCAGCTAGATGGCCCAGTGGATTGAGCACTTTGTCCTAAATCAGGAACACCTGAGTTCAAATCTGGCCTCAGACATTTGCCTTGTGCAAACCTCTTAACCTCTGTTTGTGGAAATGCCAAACCACTCCAGTATCTTTGCCAAGAAAAAACCTCATGGACAGTATGGTACATAGGGTCATGAAAAGTGAGACACAACTGAACAACAACAAGGATATGATTAAAATGTTTTGTGGTACAAGTGATGATATTTGCAAAGAGAATCATATAAGCTTAAATTCAGAAAGATATCGCTGATCATTAGAGTTCTCTCATATGCAGTTCTTTCTACTTGAAGATCTTCAAGCAACTGCTAAATTGCCAGTTGGCCTTGTATATTTTAGAAGGAATTTGTTTCTAGGTCTAGGTTGTACTAGACATTTACTGAGTTTTATTACTATTATCATTTTCTCTGATTCTGATTTGGTGATTGACTTTGCTAAATTAGAATGATAGGAAAAGACATAGCAATTCTCTTTGTGATGGCAAAGAACAGGAAATTGTGGGGATGCCCATCAATTGGGGAATGGTTGAACAAATTGTGATATATGATTGTAATGGAATACTAATGTGCTATAACAAATGATAAGCTCAATTATTTGAGACAAACATAGAAAGACTTGCACAAAATAATGACGAGCAAAAGGAGCAGAACCAATAGAAAGTTGTATACAGTAACAGCAATATTATTTTTAAGAATGACTTTGAGTTAAAAAAGTTATTTTGTCTATTATAAAAATCTAAATTAGCTATCAAGGACATATGAAGAAAGGAGCTTATCTACATCCAGAGAAAGAACTGAAAAATAGAAGTATATATATAGAATAATTATATATATATATATATAATATGTGTGTGTGTGTGTGTATGTGTGATATAGATATAGATATATACCTATCTGTGTCTAATGTTAGCCATCTCTAGGGTGGGGATGGAGGATGAAAAAAAAAATACATGACAATTTTGTTGTATATTTGAAAGTAATACCAAGTTGTGCACGGTAGATTTAGTTTCATGTACAATTATCTTTTATTATAAGATGTTGTGTGGGACATGAAGACCCTTACCAATAAATTCTGGAGACTCAGATGTAGCAAAGAAAAAGGTTTCTTTATTAGTTTTCTCAAGAAAGGGCACCCTCTGTCTGCCTAAGATGGCTCTGGTGGAAGAGTACAAGGGTGTGCTCAGCAAAGAAAGATTATATAGATCCCTAACCTCAACTCCTTCACTCTAACCCCCTTCCTCTCAGCTCATTGGTGCAAGCCTTGAGGGCACAATCTATTTGTGGCAATCTACCCCAGCAACAGAGAACAAAGACAGTTTCACAAACTTGCCTGGAGACAAGGAAAGGGGGAAGTTTTTGCAAGAGTAAGCAGTTTTGGAAGAGGGGGGCAGTCTGATAAAGTACAGGATTGTATTGAAAAGCATCAAGGTCAATTGGCTGCAAAGGTTTCAACGGAAATATTCAACGGAATAAGAAACGATTAACTATTGGAGGAGGCTTCACTCCTGAGAGATCCTCAGAGATCATCTCTCACAATGCTATGGAAATTCTTGTTTTATTCCATTAATTAAAAATTATATAAATTTTTAAAAAAGAAAGACAGGAAAAGACAGTAAAATTAGTTCCCTAGAGTTTTATTCTGCTTATAATGCCTGGGCCAACAATACCAATAATTTTCAGTATCACCAAGAGAGTTAATTTTCCCTCCTTTCTTTTCTTTCCTCACCTCTTGAATAACTCTGAGTTACACCATGTAGAAGTTGACATTTTCTGCAAACAGACAAATTTCTGTATGAAATCTCTTAGACTATGGAAATTTACTTGGGCAACATACTCTTGGAGAGGATCTCTTTGCTTAGAGTTTGGAAATCCTTTTTAAAAAGATTTATTTTTTTATATTTTTAATAAAACTTTTATTTTATAATTTTTAAATAAATTTTTATAAACATTTATATAAATTTTGGGGGGGGAAATTTCCTTCTCACTCTGTTTGATATAATTATGTCAGTCAAAGCATTTTGATAACTAATTAAATGCTACCTTTCCACAAAGCTTCTTGTACTCACAAGATTGTGGTTGTATCTTTTTCCATGTGTTCAGTTGTGACAAAAAAAAAAAAAAAAAAGTTTAATTCATTGCTCCTTTCCAGGTTAGAATTTTACCAAATAAATCCTTTTCCTGGGTAACTTCTTTTTTTCTGTACAGTATAAATAGTTTGGTATTATGCCAATTAAAAAAAAGATTTTCAATAATTTAAATAAGCTTATTTTGGAACATTTTCTTTCTAATCTTAAAAATAAAAAAAAAACACCCACTAACATATACTAAAATGAAATATAAATGTATAATTAAAATGAAAAGAAGAAAAGACTATTCACTCAAAACACTGCCACCATATTATCCTGTTTCCTACCAAATAAAATGATGAGATAAAAAAAAGTAACACATGGAGGTTCTCCTTGAGGCTCTCCCACCAACTAGCATCAGGACTTTAAGCAAGTAACAAACATTTTGTGCTCTTACTTCTTCATTTATAAGATAGGGCTAATAAAACCTGTGTTGACCACAGGTTTCTTATGAGGGCAATGTGTAAAATCATAATTTAATTGCTGAGCTTTTACTTCTGTTCATCCTTCTTCAATTTTTAAATGTCCTATGAGGAAAGAATGGTAGACAAGGCTAGCAAACAATGCAAATGCCTACCTTCTACTTTTCATGATAATATGGCCAGTATTTTTTAAGAGAAACTTCACAAAATCACAGAATCTCTTAGCTAGAAATGAGCTGAAATGGATCCCCAACCTTTCTACAATGACCCCTCAAAGTGATCATTCTGTTGGCTTGCAGACCTCCAGTGTTTGGGAATCCATTATATCCCATTTTCTCTTTCTTCACAGAGCCAAAATCTGCCTCTCTTCTACCTGTCTTATCACTGCTTGCTCTTATTTCTGCCATTAGGCAGAAAAAAAAAAGTCTAATCTATCTTCAATTCATAGCCTTTCAAACATTTTAAGACAAAAAACATTTCACTTTTATTCAACAGACTTGTCATTAAGTCCCAACCCTTTACAAAGGCATTTTGCTAAATGCTGAAGAAACAAAGACAAAAACAAAAGTTCTAGAGTTCAAGGACATATCATTCTCTTAAAAAGGGTTCAGAGTGGGGCAGAGAGGCAGAGTGGTAGTGAAAGAGAGAGGTAAGCAGATAAATATAATAAGAGGTGATCTGTAGAAGCCAGGGTGAAAGGATGGCAAGGTTAACACACGAGTCAGCTTTGAAGGAAAACAAAAATTCTGCCAGCTAAGAAAAGAGACTGGGGGTAAAGTTTTCCTTGCTCTAAGCTAAACATGCTTATTCCTTGAGTGAATCTTTGTACAACAGGAGTTTCATTTCCTCAACATCTTAGTTGTCCTACTTGTGTCTCATTTTTTTTCCTCTATCAAAGATAAATATTATAATTTCACATGTAGTTATGGTTCATTTTTTTCCTATAATGTGAATCTTGCTGGGTGTGAATATTTTAACAGCTAGATGACATAATGAATAGAGTGCATGAGTTGGAGGAAAGAAGACAGAGACTAAATTCTGCCTTTAATCTCTTACTAACAGTGTGTTCCTTGCTGGGCAGTCACTTAACCTCATACAGAACTCTCTTTTCTTATCTTTAAAATGGGAATAATAATAGCATTTACCTCATAGAATAGCTGAGGACTAAGTGAGGTAAAGCACTTAGCAAACCTTAAGCCTACATAAATGCCATGAATTAAGAAATAAAATCAATGAATATTAGAAAGTGCTTTTCAAACTGGAGAAGCTGTTACTAATGTAATATCAGCTACTTAATATCCAGTAGCCTAATAAATGATCACATAAACTATATTTTGTGTTAATTTAGTCACATGAAAATAATCAGAGTTTCAGTATCCCTAAAGGTGGATGGCCACTTGTCTATAGTATCGTTTCAAGCCATCTAGACACTTCACCTTGTAACTTTTAATTTTTATCCTTCTGTAAGATGAGTTTGATAAGTAGGTTTATGGCATTAAGAAAAAGTTTGATAAGGAAGTAGGGTCATAGATTTAGCAAAGGAAGGGCCTTCAGAGATCATCTAATCTTGAACCACTTGATTTATAAAGGAAGAAGTTGAGACAGGACCATAGAGAGGAAGTAACTTGTCCAAAGTTACATATGTAGTAAGTAACAGAGCTGGGATTCAAACCCAGATCCACTGATTGTTAATACTGGCATCGTTCAACTGTATGATGTTTTCACTTTGTGTGTGTGTGTGTGTGTGTGTGTGTGTGTGTGTGTTGTGATCCTTTTGATAGTCTGAATAACCTGATGAACTCCCTCTTAGCAAAATGTTTTTAAATTAGTAAAATATAAATGCAATATTACAAATGAAAATTTATATTTTACTAATTTAAATTTACTAATTTATATTGTAATAAAGCAAGTGAGCATGTCATTTAAAGCCACTTTTATTTTATTCTATGTTTCTATTCTGTTTTGTTCTATCAAATATCAACTATTTGATATATTCTTATCACAATATTTGTAAAGCCCACAAATCCATGTTAATAACCCCATACTACACCAAATACTTCCCTTATGAATCACTTTTCTATCTACTCTGTACATGCTTTCTATATGCATAGCTAATTATACATTATCTCTTTCTTCAGAAAGTATGCTCTTTGAGGGCAAGAATTGTTTTCATCTTTCTTTGTACCGAACTTAGCTCAGTTAGCCTGGCAAATAGTAAGTCATTAATACATTCTTAGTGGATGCCTGATAGATGATGCATGAATCATTCTGACCTGGTAAATATTGAAATTCAGTTACTGATACTCAAAAGAAATATCTAAATGGAAATTCTGAATCATCACCCAGGTGTTGGGGAAGCAAAGAGGATATATCATCATATCAGGCTAATGAAGTTCCTTAATACAGCCTATATGAACATCACATGGAACCAGCCTACTGAACAAACCCTTTTTACTAAGATTATTAATGTAAAACCAGATGAGATATAATTAAGTGTAGGTCACTGAAGAGAGAAACAGTGGTTTTAATCATCATGCCATTTATTTTCTAGCAAATAAGTAAATCACAGGTGCTAAGTGAAGGGCAAAAAGAAAGCCTTCTGAACCTGATACAGTCTGAACAACAAAAATAATGGTTCACTAAAACATGGGAGTTTTATTTTTTTATGTCCACTACAATAGAATTTTAATGATTTTCTCTTCTGACAGCAAGTGAGCACAAGTAATTTAAAACCACTTTTATTTTATTCTATATTGAGCTACAGTCAATTTTATTCAAATCTTTTGCTACCATTACTCATTCCAAGCTATAATATCTAAGAATACTTTTTTTAAAATTTCTTTTACTTCATTTGGAGTCAAATTTCCCTAGTTTTACTTCTACAATATTATAGCATCTTTCATGGTTCACTTAGAAGTCTTAAGGTTTAAAAATGAATTTCAACATTACCTATAGAACTGATGCATGTGACAGTAGTAAGGAGGAAAATGAAATGTGATACAAGTATCCTTTACTTCAGTTTCCTCCTCTGTAAAATGAGCAGGAGAAGGAAATGGAAACTATTCCAATATCTTTGCCAAACCCCAATGGGGCAACTAAAACTATGAACAGCAGTTTTCATTGATTATTTCTGATGAGTAACTTCCTTAAAATAAGTGTCTTTGTATCATTTTAAATCAAGTCAATTATAATTATGCTATCTAATCTTACCTCTACTTCAGGGGCCATACAGTTTTGCAGAGCTGCTACTTTAATCCTTCCCAAAGGTTTAAGGTTAAGTTGATGGTAGTGATTTGCTAATTAAAAAGTTATGTGGACAAAACAAAAAAAATTAAAGGCTCATCTACTGTTTGAGTTTCTTTTAAAAAAAAGTATTCATTTTATTTTTAATTTATGGAAAAAACAGGGATTTTCAAAAAAGTACAGTAAAAAAGATGATTGCCCATGAAACTGAAAATCTATTATGTACATCTTGCTACTATTGTTAACTACATAATAAAGTTATCATGTAAATCTATTTTTCACTTTTTTCTTCCCTGGTTCCCCTACAGTAGAGCTGGCTTCCATCGGATACAAATATGTATGTGTGTATATACATGTATGTATATATACATATCTGTAAAAGTATTCTATACATACTTATATTTATCCATTCTTTCTCTTGGGTTTTTCTTGAGATGAGTTTCCTAACCTGACATAATTCATTAAAAACTTTATTATAAGAGTTGTGGTAATATTAGTCAGCATGGAGATCAGACTGAGATATGTTGATAGAGCCTATCATTGTCCTAATTGAGTGTAAGTAAATAACACCTTAAATTGAGTTTCAAAATTAAAGGGGAAAAGAAGGCATTGAGAAAGATCAGAATTTGTAACTATCTCACCTAACCTCCTAAAAAAAAAGCAAAAGAGAGTATCTTTTATGGGGTAGATAAAAGAAAGATTAAAATCTGACTTGAGTTTGCCAATCTTGACCTCAAATATCTTCTCTCAATGTGGAAAGCTCAGCAGCTTCCAAGGTTTAGAAAACAGTATGACAATATTCACCCATTTCTAAGTTTTCTGTTTCAGAGAAGCTGAAGCTAAGTTTATAGTCCAGTAAAAAAGGCAATTCCCTAGAGTCCTAAGGCACAAAGCTATTACTTCAGTTTTTTTAAGCCTACAGCACACATTTGTTTTGTTAAATTTTACCTTTTTAAAGGTCACGCCTCAACCTTTTCTTTAACGTGAGGATTTTCAGTTCAGTGTCTTCTCTCAAAGTTAACCAATATAATAATGATAATAAGAAAACAATTAAAATACACATGCAAACTTAACATTAGGTAACTCTACATTTGAAAAAAATTAGAGAAATCAATAATTTTGAAGTATATTTTCCACTTCTAGTGGTATTCTTTAAATATAGTAGTTAATTAAGAATCTACTTGCTTATTATGAGTGACTGCATTTTTGGTGTTGTCATCCCCCTCCTACATGATGGCACTATGCTTACTAGGTGCTGGAGATGCAAAGAAAATGTAAAATTGTCCCTGCCTCAAGGAGTTTGCCTTCTATTAGTAGCATTAGTTTGTTGTTCAGTCATTTTCAGTCATGTCTGACTTTTCATGGCCCCTTTGGGGGTTTTCTTGGCAGAGATACTGGAGTGGTTTGCCATTTTCTTCTCCAGCTCATTTTACAAATGAGGAAACTTGAAGCAAACAGGGTTAAGTTACTTACCTAGGGTCATACAGCTAGTAAGTGTCTACGACTGTGTTTTAAGTCAGGTCTTCCTAACCTTAGGCTTGGCATGTCAACCTTCTAGAGTTTGTTCTAAGAAAGATAAACAAAATTTGGCTGTATGTGCATGTTTATTTCTTTCAAAGCTGGTGGACATGCATGTGCCCATGCATGGGAGTTCATTGTAAATGAGTTCAAAGAAAGGCTAGTAGGAGATTATATTCCTATAGAGCAAGGCAGTCTTCCCCCACCCTTTACTTCCGGACTCAAGATGCCTGTTTCAGCCAAAATTATAGTTTACATAAGGAAGTACTCGTGACTTCAGGATGTCTGTCCTTTTGTTAGCCATGAACAAGGGAATGTCATTACAGGATAATGTTCATAAAATAGCAAGATAGGAGAAGTACCATTAACCCAGATAATGTCCAGTTCAAGGCACCCAGTCCTTATTAGTCACAAACAGAAGAATGCTCCCAGACAGCTTAATTTTTAGGTTCGCTCAGAGAACATGCAAAGCATTATGGTATACTAACTCAGAGTGGGCTAAAATGTCTTTTTCCTGATTGGCCAATTTAGGATTTTGGCCTTTTTCAGTTGAGGGAGGGTTTAATGCTTCACAGGCCCTATATCCACTATGCCACCTAGCTGTCTTAGTATCAGCTAGCATATTCAAATCATCAGAAGCATTTCCTCATTTCTCAAAAACAACTCGCCACCCTCATCCCCCAAAATTCTGAGTGCAAACCATTATATATGTTTGCTTATCTGAGATACACTCATTGATAGACTGCTTAAATGTACTTCCAGTTATTTATCATAGTCAAGGAAATGAGCATTTTTCATCTACTTAATTTTTCTATCATAGATGATTCTATCTATCAATTTATTTTACCTTGCTATAACATACAACTTTGTAGTGTTTTAGAGATATGTGATATAACTTTTAGAGTTTTCAATTGCTTTATATTCTTGTTCAATATGTATGCTAGATATTAAACTAAATTCATTACTTTGTCTATGGAAACATTTTTAAAAAAGTAAACCTGTGGTTTTATTGGTTTAGAGAATTCCCTGTGAGGAAACTCCTATACTAATGCAAATCAGCAGGATATATATTTTGCAAATTATAGCCTAAATGAATTTTCCTGAGTGTAATCAGAGGTTAAACAACTCGGGTCTCAGAGTCAATATATAATAGAGGAAGAACTTCAACCTTTCCTCATTCTGGGACCCATTTTCTATTCACTCCATTACATGCTATTCCATGACGTTAAGGCATATGAGTTATAAATGCTCTATGAGAATCTCTCCTCCATTACAATAAATATAAAATCATTTGGATTAAGTATTTATAGTATTTGATCCCTTGAACAAAGATCATTCTTCAAAACTATGAATGCAGACAACATGTTATTTAATGATAGAAGCTACTAAATATTGTGATTCAGTGCCTTAGTGTCCTGGAGAAGACTACTTTAATCATGAGAGTGCAAATAGTGCAAATATTATGCTTTATGCATTGAAATCACTGATTGAATTCAAATAACAATCATTCATTAAGAACCTACTACGTGCCAAGCACTGGTCAAAGCAATAGAGATGCAAAGGCAAAAATGAACGAGTCCCTGCTGTCAAGAAGTTTACATACTACTGCAGACTATAAAAATAAAACAAAAGACAAATAACAGCAATGGTGCTCTGACCTCTAAGGTCCATTTCAAATTTGGTGTCCTCTAATTTAATGAATGGGACCTAGTGGATAGAGTGATGAAGTCAGGAACACTCATCTTTCTGAGTTCAAATCTGGCCTCAGACACTGATTAGCTGTGTGACCGTGGGCAAGTCAATTAACCCTGTTTACCTCAGTTCCTCAAATGTAAAATGAGCCAGAGAAGGAAATGGCAATCCATTCCAGTATCTTTTCCAAGAAAACTTCAATAAGGTCACAAAGAGTCAGACATGACTGAAATGACTGAACAACAACAAAAAATATATTAATTTACAGTAAATACAACTAATTCAGATAACCAATCTTACTCATTCTGGTCCCTTATCAACCTTTTGGTACAAATTAGCTAGAAAGTCTGAATTAATAGAATGATAAAGGACATGTGTATATGGTATTTTATGAGTCACAAAAATTTTCTTCTTTACAATCTTGTGAAGAAAAATTGCCAACACTTGAATGTAATTAGCAAATTCTAGTTACAAACATACGCACACTCACACACACACACACACAAACACACATATTTTAGAATGCCTCTTATTCTAGCAAAATGAGAGAATTTGATTAAAGTCATTCTAAGAATTTCCAAATGGATTAGTTACAAAATCAGATAGTACTCTGTATGGGCAGTTGAACTTTAGGTGGTTCATCTTGTTGCAGTCTGCATACAGTGCAATCCCTGAGCTTTCTAAGGTCACCATCTGGCATCAGAATATCACTGTGATATCACATGGAGAAAAGTTTATGACTTAATTAGAGGAACAAACAAATAGATGAGCTAAAGGAGAATTTTTCTGTTTATTCTTTTACTCTTTTTCAACCAAATAATTTCTCAGAAAAAGGGAGAAGACAAACAGGTCAAAAGAATAATATAGTTACTCTCAATTGAAAAATTTTGATTGAAAAATAAAAGTAAAGTTGTTTTTCCCCAAATTTAACTTGAATTCAAATATTATTTTATAAACTCTGTCTCTCTGTCTCTCTGTCTCTCTCTCTCTCTCTCACACTCACACACACACACACACACATACACAGAGTTCTTTGACTTTTTTTTTAATGATACAGATGATTACCCATAAGAACTATTTCTGTGAAATATTTCTATTGATGGGCAATATTGCAGAGAGAGAGAGAGAGTTGAAATTCTGTAGGGTATAATAGTTAGTTAAACATGATTAGATGGCCTGTGTCTATAATGTCTAATACCAGCCTCTAAGAAGTCCTCCTTTTGTATGATCTACATCCTATTAAGTTTCTTCTATCTTATTGGGTCATTAAAAAAAAGAAATATTATATTTGCTATTAAAGAAAAATAACTATTGGCATTGTAACACTCAACTTGCGTTGCAGTGGGTTTCTCATGGCTCCTGGGAGACATATGTACATTCTATTTATCTGTTTTCCCTTAGGATTATAGTTCCATTATCAGTCAACCAAATGGCCAAAAAGGAGAGTGAAATTGGTATAGATTTTTAATTAAAATTAAAATTCTCAGACATACATTCACATATATATATATATAGATATATATATATAGATATAAATTGTGCTTGTCTTCTAATCACATTATTTTTTTTCTGCTCAAAGCTCTTCAGTGGTTTCCCACTGCTCAATAAGAAATAAACTTTTGATTCTGGTATTCAGGACTCACCATAATCTAGATTCTACCCATTGTGATGCCACACAATTAATGCTGGATTTGGAGTCAGAAGAATTGATTTCAAATCCATGTTCTGTCATCATATTCTTATTGCCTATGTAACTACAACAACATTATCAAGACAGCTGGCACAGGTGATAAGAGTGTTGGACATACCTTACTTCAAATCCTGCCTCAGATGCTGTACATCAACCTAAATCTCCTCATTTTTGAAATGGGAAAAATAATAACAGCTTCCTTACAGGGTTGTTGTGAGGATCAAATTAGGTAATATATGTAAAGTATGTTGATAACTTGAAGTGCTATCTGATTGCTAGCTTTCATTATTGCTATTACTTTATTCTCTGTCCTTCTGCTTCATCGTTTGTAAAAAGAAGCTGGGCTAGATAATCGCTGAAGACCCTTTCACATCCAAAGCTGTTATGTTAGGTTCCTAAAAAAATCTCTTTTGCATTCAAGGTAATGCTCAATTTAGTAAACAGAAAGAAAGAAATTAAAGCTGTTATCAGAGGGAAAAAAGTAACAGAAGAGTACAAAGAATGAAGTCTTAAATGGAACTCTATTCTGAATACGGTATCTTTTTTTTTTTTTTCTGAACGAGTATAATCAAAATATCAAAACACTGCCAGAACAGAAGAAAGTAAACTTCAAATTTATTTTTGGCTTGAGCATTTGGGAACATGTTGGGAAAGAAAATATGAGATTAAAATACCATGACTGCTACTCATCTGCCCTCTCCTCTCTACTCACATAAGCACTAAGTTTAGGACTCATCACCTCCCGCTTGGACTTAAGCAACCGTTTTGGTTTTTTTTTTTTTTCAATTGATCTCCCTGACAGAATCTGATATTTATTCTACCTCTCCTATCCATCCTCTACACACCTGTCAAATTAATAACACTAAAGTAAAGGCATAATCTCTACCCTATTCAGGAAGCTTTAGTGACTTCTATTACCACCAAAACAGAATAAAATAAGATTGTGCTTAATGCTGAAACTCTTGAGTAGTTTGATTTCAACCTATATTCCCAGACTCATCTTGCATTACTTCTACTCATATACTTATGATATCCCTCAATAGAACCACCCTTCATTCTGTCTCTCCTTTTTGCTTTTTTTTTTTGCTTTTTTTTTTTTTTTTTGCTTTTTGGTGAGGCAGTTGGGATTAAGTGCCTTGCCCAGGGTCACACAGCTAGTAAGTGTCAAGTGTTTGGTTTGAGGCTAGATTTGAACTCAGGTCCTCCTGACTCAAAGCTGGTGCTCTATCCACTGCGCCTTCATTCTCTTTTTCTGTACACTAGAGTCCATGTCCTGTTTCCATGTCTTTGCTCAGGTTGTCCTCCATGACTAGAATACACACATACACACACACACACACACACACACACACACACATTTACACACGCACACAGATCTGTATATATAAACTTGGGCCTATTAGGATACGTAATCATCTTTATGTTTCACCGTAGGAATATTTCCTATGGAAAGACTCCCTTGATATATTCATCTGTTAACACTCAATGCTGCCATCTCCCCAACAAATATTTTGTATTCTCTTACATTTTTGGTGTAATTGTTCTTTTCCCCTTAAGGAGAAGAATTTTAAGTTTATTGTTTTCTTTACTGTAGTGCCTGGTACATAGTAACCACTTAATGAATCAAATAGTTAACTTGAATTCAAGTAACATGTAATTGATTCAGAATCTATGTTTAACACGTAATAAATAAATGAACAAATGAATAAATGACCCAAGATGCATCTTTGAAAATAAATAAAAAAGAATGAATGAATGAGAGACAATTCCAGAAATTATCAAAGGAATATCTCCCTATTTTCATATTCAGGGACATCTGATTTTGTTGGCATGGTTTTCTCCTCTACAAATACAGATCATAAACCCTCTACAACTTAGTAGAAGATTTCACAAAATTTTTTATGGCTCAAAAAAAAATAGTGTTACCTTACAGTCTGCCTTATACGTGATATGGTAGAAGAAAAATTTGAGTTGGGGTTAGAAAACCTGCCACTTATTACTCAACTCCACTTCTGCTACTTACTCCTTTTCTGACCTTGGGGAGGTCACTTAAACTTTCTGTGATTCAGTTTACCCATCTATAAAATAAGAGATTTAAAATATACCACCTTTTAGTTCCTCTTCTGTTCTAAATCTATAGCTCTGTGATTCTAAATCATGATTATGTTGTGATCTCTCTAGATTTAGCTTGACTGTATGTCTCAGAAGACAAATATTCCATTGCTAGCCCTATTATAGGTTAGAGGAATGAACTTTAGGAAAGTTTTGAACAATAGATGAAGCTAGGAATATAATACAGAGGTATTTATATGTGTGGACACAAACATATACACACACATGCACACACAGAGATCTTTTTACACAGATTACATATAAGTAAGAGAACAAAGATATTTTTTCTCAAAAAACCTAATAGAAGGCAATATCATTTTATCAATCCCCTTAGGACTGACATGACTAGCATCAAATTTAATAGTATTTATTTTATCTACTATATCATCTATTAGTATTTTAATATTCCTTTTGTCACTATTTACAAAAGAAATGTAAACAAAACCAAATACAGATCTGAAATAAGATTCTGCTGATGGATCTCTGTTACAAAAAAAATGCAGACAAAAACAAAAGCATTACATTAAAATTGAGATAAATTAAGAAAAAACATATTTTGTTATTTTATTGCTTTGCCTTTTAAAAGCAACAAAAAGAATATCTTAAGTTGCATGGAAGGGAAAAAGACAACTATATTTATAGGAACATATGCTAAAGAATTTACTCCATCTTCTTTCTTTTCTTTGCTCTGGGTTGTGCATAAAAGAATGGGTGAACTGAAGAATAACAAGAGGGCTCATCAACCACAAGTCATACAACTGGATGAGATACTAAGACAGGAAAATCCCCAGAGAATGGGCTGCATATCACAGAAAGGTCATAAAAATGTTTATTCATAATGAGATCTGTATTTGAAATTTAAATTTTTGAAGGTCATCAGTGCAACTGTATCACTGATACATGAAATAATTAACCTCCCTGTCAACTTATTTAGTAGAATTTGCCTCTTTAAGTTCAATATTCATAGTGATAAAATTACGGATCCCTCAAAGTACAGAAGGGCCTCCTGCATCTTTGGTCCAAGAAGGAGAGGTAGGGAATTTTTTTAATATGACCCCTTCCCAATTTCTCCACTGAACCCGTGATATTGTCAATATAGACATTTCCTCCACTCCTTTCTGTGAGATTTTTATCCACCTCATTCTTAATCCTCCATAGTGTATTCATCAATTATTGAAGAGGCCTTCATCTCCTTAAAGAGTTCTAGGATACTAGTTAATGTTTTTTATTCATTTAATGTCACTTATTCTCTCCTTAAGATTGGTATAACTTCTGTTGCTGATTGTGTATTTCCTGGGTGAGAACTCCTACACTACAGATGATATCCAAGGTGTCATTAGTAAAGTGTTGCCACCCATTTACACCCATCATGTGTCTCTCCACTGCCCTTTGGGTCACCCACAATTTTAATTTTTGGAGATGATGGTGTTTCATGATCCTCAGCTATTAAACATTATCTGGAAAATAACTGGCATCTGAAAAGTTCAATTATGTGAGAGGGTGCATCTGGGATCATTGAAAGTTATGTACAGCTGCCTGATAGGTATTAATGCTTAAAATCACACAAGATTTTTGGAACATGCTATTTATGTTTGAATAAGTGTTACCAATGAACAATGAGCTTTATCCTAAAAAGAATATGAGATCAAGTTGGATCACATTCAGGCAGCTTTAATTACTAAGCAATTAGTTGGTACAATGCATAGAGCCCTGAGCCTGGAGGAAGATCTGAGTTCAAATGTGACCTAGGATACTTATAAGCCATGTAACCTGATCAAGTGACAAGTTATATCTGTTTCCTCATCTGTAATGTGAGAATAATAATAGCACATTCCTCCTAGGGTTATTGTGAGGATGAAATGAGATAATAATTGCAAAGCATTTAGCACAGTGTCTGAGGTATAGTAAGTAGTATGTAAATGTTTACTTCTTTCTTTCTCCTACCCTGTCATATATAAACTGTGTGATAATTTCATCCACTTGTTTTTCCTAGGCAAATTGCTTAGTTCTCTCCTAATTTATTTGGTAAATTAGGACTACTGATTGATGGAGTACCCCAAAAAGAGGAAAAACAATTGTACTCTACACACAGGTACTAGGAACTGAATATGCAACTCAAAGAAAACCTGTTTGACATGATCTGTATAATACTCTTAACACCAACCACAAGAATACCCTTATCCAATGTCCAGTGCAATTGAGTAAAGATGTAGGTGGTATAATGGAATCAGAGGACTATCATCAAACATTTATTAAGTGCCTACTCTGGCTAGGACCCAGCAAGAATAACATGACGTAATCAATAGAGAACTAGTCTCTGAACCAGGAAAGTCTGGTTCCAAGTCCTGACTCTTATATTTATTGGCCATGTGACTCCCTGTATGTGATTTAACCTGTAAGTGACCCAAGGAACTCTCAAAAACTAAATTTCAAAGCAGGGGCTGATTTTCTTTAGCAGAAGGAGGTTCTTCATAGGGAATATCTTATTTGTTGTTGTTGTTGTTGTTGTTCAATCATTTTTCAGTCAAATATGACCCGTCGTGATACCATTTTTTTTTTGTTTTGCTTTTTGTTTTGTTTTGTTTTGTTTTGTTTTTGGCAAAGACATTGGAGTGGTTGACCATTTCCTTCTCCATTTAAATATATATACACATGCATACATAAATACATATGTGTGTATGAATATATGTGCATATTATAATATTTTATTACTGGGGAGACAAAATGTTTACATATAAGAGAGTGATGAGTATCACTAACAGCTATGGGAATGGGGAAGGGCCTTAGGCAGAATGCAGCATTTTAGTCTCAATGTTTGAAAGTACTTTCCCTGTAAAGAAAGAATGTGACCAGAAGTTTTCTAAGGAGTAGACTGGGCTTATCAAAACTTTTAATTAGTTTTTATATTTCTCTTTCTTTTATTGGTTTACATTTTACTTTAATGACTAATTTGTTTTTGACAGTTCTTCCCTTCTCTCTGTACTCCCATTCCTAGCCTACTTTGCCCTAATGTTTTGATTCCTGCCCTCTTCCCTGTGTGAGCTTTTTGCCCTGTGGATGTTGATTATTTTTTCTTGGTGCAGTTTAGCATCTTGCCTAGAATGTGACCCTGCTTCCTTCATCCCTAATACCTCATATCGTATCAGTGCTATGCTCCATGCAACAACTACCTATGCCAGGTTCTCATGTTCCTAGTGACAAAGAGGTGCACTGGATGCTGATTACCACAACACAATAAGAGCCACATTCTCTAGTAGTTTAAAATAAAGTGTTCATGACCTTCTCAAAGGGTTAGACTTCTTTGTTAAGAAAAAAAAAATTGGTACTCAGAGGACTTGAGTCACTTTTTTTATGTCAGTTTAATGTACATGGACTACTTTGTGTATTCATGATTTAAGCACCTCTTATCTCTGAAGTGTTTTATATTTGCCTTTGCCAGTCTGCCATTGAATTTCATTTCATTATTCCCTATATTTACAATAGAATATGTATATATGAACATTTGTGTGTGTGTGTGTGTGTGTGTGTAAATATATAGGTTGGGGCAGCTAGGTGGCACGGCGGATATAGTGCTAGGCCTGGAATCAGAAAGACTCATCCTTTTGAGCTCAAATCTGGCCTCAGCCACGTACTATCTGTGTGACTTTGGGCAAGTCACATAACCCTGCTTTAGTTTGACATCTGTAAAACGAATTGGAGAAGGAAATGACAAACCACTCCAGTATCCTTGCCAAGAAAACTCCAAATGGGATCATGAAGAGTTAGACATGATGAAAATGACTGAGCAACAATAATACAACAACAAATAAATGTGTGTATATTTATATCTGTAAGCATACACACATATACATACATATATACATACATACATACATACATACATACATACATATATAATATCTTTACAAAGCTCTTCACTGGAAGAAACCAATATCTTACCAGGATTGTTAGATTTTGTCTTTGTACCCCCAGTTCCTAGCACAGTGCATTCTATGTATTAGGCACTTAAGAAAATATCCTTGAACTAATTTGCTATATGACAATAAGCAAGGAAATGAATTTCTGTCAAAAATCACATACATACCCTCAATTTTGTTTAGTACTTCCTCTCAAATTTTCATACACACATAAATACATATATATTTATATATACACATACAAATATCTGTATATTTGTGCACATACACATATATATCTATCTGTATACATGTGTGTATTTTCTCAACTCATACATAATACATGTACCTATCTTTCTTGATAGAAGGTAATCTCCTTCCTTGTCTTTGTAGCTCCAGTTTCAGCAAATAGTAAGTGCTTAATAAATACCTGATGGATTGAATTTAAATATTGACCTACTACTGGAGCTTTTCTGATACATTATAAAAAAGACCCCTCAGCCCTGTGGAGCTGTATAAATTCACAGTTTGCAGAACATTTCTTCAAGTTATCTATCTCCATTTCTACCTCTGTCTCTACTTCTCACATATAAAAATAATTGTATATGTGATCATAATTTCCATGATATTTCAGCTCACTTTTTGTATTTTTCTCTATGCAATGTGATTATGTAATTCACTATAACTCATATGACATGTTCAGGGTATCATCCTTCTAATGAAGCATGTTAACTCTAATGTTAATCATAATTATTAGGGAGGCTTTTAAAAAGTAATAGTATGATTGAAAACTGTCATCTGGTTTAGTACAAATTTGTGAGAATATCCAGAACTATGACTGAATCACTAGTTTGAGTGAAGCTATTAAGTCACTTATCCTCATCTATCATCATTATTATGAAAAAAAAATGGAAAGAAATTCCCATATTCTTAAGCATCTCTTTATGTAGAGCTCTGCTGGGGACCAGAAAATGTAAGTTAAGATATATGGCCCTGATCTGCTCAGGACTGAGAGACAGTCTACATTCAAGTTAATAGACACATCAAAATTGTGTGTCATTTATTAAGGAAAGACTGGTAATGGAGGGTAAATTAGAACTGTACAAGATTTTGTAATCTGTTTTCTACATTCTATTTGTCCAAAAACTGAAAGAATATTTGAATATTTCGGAGGAGTCATTCCTTACTCAAATGACCTTGAAGTTTCAGAAAAAATAAGTTTAATTTGGTATTGTATGACTACATTTATAGTAATAGAATATAGATATCAATGACTTTTTAAGAAATTAAACAATTTTAAGGAAGAAAAAAATACTTTCTCTGATTAGTCAGAAGAATAGGATAGAGTCCTGTTTTGTTCAAAGCATCACAGAATTTTAAAGCTAGAATGGATCTTATTTCAACTAACAATGCAATTCAACAAAAATTTATTGTCTCTATTATGTTGAAAGCACCAAGTCAAAATAAATAAATAAACAAACAAACAAATAAATAAAAAAATAAATAAAGTCCCTGTCATCAATTCAAATTGGAGATTTCAGCATGTAGGCAAGTAAGAATAATAAAGTTAATGTGAAGCAAGAAAGGACACCAGCTACTGGGGATGCTGGAATCAGAGAAGATTTCCTGGATTTTATGGCATCAAAGCTGAGCCATGACAGACAATAAGGAGAAATGAAAATAATAATAGATTATATGCTAGACCTAGAGAAAATCTCCTGCAAAAACAAGATGAATAACAAGCCACAGGTTTGTTATTTTATCTTGCCCTTAATAGGGAGCCACTGAAAGTTTTTGAGCTCAAGTATGAGATCAGAAGCAAGTCTTATAAGAATTACTTTTGGCTAAAGCACCAGCCCTGGAGTCAGGAGGACCTGAGTTCAACTCTGGCCTCACACACTTACTAGCTTTGTGACCCTGGTCAAGTCACTTAACCCCAATTGCCTCAAAAAAAAAAAAGATTGCTTACAATTAAATTAAATTCAGCAAAATTATTTCTATGTACTAGCTATTGCACTAAGCACAGGGGATGCAAAGATAAAACCAACCCTTTTGTCTTGCTTTGACAGGTGCATTTAGGGTGAATTAGAAAGAAAAAGCAAAACAACTAGACCTCAAAGACCATGCATTACAACTCCAGGAGAGGTTGAGTCAGTCAGGCAATAAAGATTTATTAAGCATCTACCATGTACAAGGCACTGTGCTAAGCACCAGGGATCAAAAAAGAAAAAAAAAAAAAAAGGCAGAGAACTGTCCCCTGCCCTCAAGTAGCTCACAACCTAATGGGATTGAGAGTTGCCTATACTGACACAGCTAGTTAGTGGTGGAGCTAGAGCCTCAACTATAACTTGGATCTTGTGACCACAGGACCATTATTACTCTTTCTATTTCTTTATTCATGTGCTATGTTTAGATCTAGTTTTGCCAGAACAGTAGATTGGGCACATTAAGCTCTCAATGATTTACTTTTAACCAGTAACTGAGTGGCAGTGTGCAATAAAGTAAAAAGGGAAATAAGCTTAGATGACAGAAACTTGGGTCCTAATCACAGCCTTAATACTTCAAAAATTCCATTAATTGTGACCTTGAACAAAATCACTATAAACCTAAGTTTCTCCATTGTCTTAAAAATTAGGACAATGATACATAACCTATCCCTGGATGCCCTTGTGAGGAAAGCACTTTGCAGAACTTAAAATTCATGTATATACATGTGAGCTATTATCAAGGTGCTCACTGTATTAGTCAGAAGTGATAGGTATGAAATATACATTAATCACAGATGTGTTAATTATAGAAAGTTCATTTGAGATGAAGTAATGATTCATTAGCTTTCAATATATGACAGCTTCCTTCAAAGTAAAGACTTGATTATGGATTTATTTTCTGATTTTTGGTAGGTCTTTGTCACTGATACATACATTGAGGATGATGAGATTCAACTTCAGACAATAAATTCTGTATATTTTTAAAGCTTGTACATCAGGCAAATAAGACGATAATAAAAAATGGCATTTATATTATATTTTAATGTTTGTAAAGCACTTTGAATTCATTTCATTTTACCATCACACTGTGAGCAAGATTGGTGTTCTGATCATCATTCTTTCACAAATGAAGAAATGGAGGGTCAGAGAGCTTTAATGATTTACTTAGGGTCACATACGTAGTTTTCTGACTTCATGTCCAGTGCCCTCCATCACATTGTGCTGAGAAATTAAGCTTTTCCTTTAGCTAATTGAAACTATGTCTTTGCATACAATTATTGTAGATCATCTTAATTATTACTTATTAGTTATACTTAACTATCACAGATTCTAAGCTCCTGAGCAAAATTTTCCTTCATTATCACAGATTTGACAACTGAAAAGACAACATTAAGTTGACTTGTTCAAAGAAGGATCCTTGAGGGCAGGAATTTTTGATATTCCCCCAGTGCTTAGAATAGAACCTGATGCACAATTAACCCTTAATGAATGCTTACTGAATAAAAAGAATTCTAAAAATCAATCAGTAAGCATTTATTAACTATCTACTATGTTTGGCAGTAGAAATATAAAGACAAAAATGGAACAGGCCCTGCTTTCAAGGAACTTAAATTATATTGGGGAGACTACATGTACACATATAAAGATATACAAAATAAATACAAGGTAATTATTAGGAAAAATTACTATCCATTGGGAGACCAGGAAAGGCCTGTCTGAGATAATGTTTAAGCTCATCTCTGAAGGAATCTAAGGTAAGGAGTAGGTGTGTTCCAGGACTGGAAGGATGAATTCAACAAAACAGCCATAATACTGTGGAAATTGTTTCTGATGAGAAAGGGACAATGACTATCTCCTTTAGAAGGTTCCCAAAGTCATTTCCACCCACCCACACAAGTATTACTGAAGAGGAGGGGTGGGGGGGTTTGGGGTACTCCTAGGTGCACAGAGGCACCTCAAGATAGCGGGAGGTTTTGGGGAGCTGAACCCCACATCGCGGCGCAGATCTGCCTGAATGAATTCAACTCAGATCTTCTTCCAGCCAGAGAAAAAGTTTATTAAAAATGAAGCATATAGGCCAGGTCACGCCTGTGAGGACAGGCCAGCTGAATCTCAGCCTCTGGGCTTGAGAGGTTCTCAGCGTCTGAATGGGGGCTAAGGTGGATCTTAAATACACTAAAGTAACTTTGGGTGGCCAGAGGAAGGGGGGTTGGTTGGGTCCGTTTGGAAGGTAATAAACAATGAGAATAGATAATGAAGGGATCTGAAAGGTAGAAGTTTGCTTTCAAAGGGGAGATAAAGAGAGTAGATAAAGAACCTAAAAGTTTTAAGGGTTTTCTGGAACAGGTAGACAAACTTCTTTTCAGAGCTAGGGGTAAAGATGCCTTTGAATAAGCTTTTAAAGAAAGATAAAGTGAGTTTACAAGGAATTTAAAAGTTTTAAGGGTCTTCTGGGGTCTGTAAACAAAGAAGCCAAATTCCTTTTGATGAAAAGGGGCAAAGGGAAAAGGGACAAAAGATCTCGGCTTCTGAAACCGAATGAAACCCTTGTCATTTTCAGCTGTCTTTCAATATTCCATTACTTTTGTTATTGATCAGACCTATGATTTTATCATGGAACTCTTGATAAGGAAATACTTCTACCAGGGCAGATAAAGCAATTCAATCACTTTACTCTTTGGGAGTTTCCTGGTTATGTGTTATTGTATTGGTTAAGTGTCATGTCTAAAGGTCACCTGGTCAAAGTATGTGAGAGTCAGTAATTGTCTTTGGGATATTTAAAACTTTAGGTCTTGACACTCACTTTCTATTTAAAACTAATCAGCAGTGAATCATGGAAGCAGACCTATGAGAAGGTACATTTATTTACCCAAACCCAATGGTGTATCCCCTTTTCTACCTCATTGGAAAGAGGAGCAAGTCAAAGCTGCCAGAGACATTGCTGAAATACATACCCAGCCAGTCTGAGCTTTTCCTACAGCTGCACCTCTTCCTACTTTGGCACTGCAAAGTGAAAATGAGGCAGGTTTTATGTGTTTGTGTGTTTCATACAAAATCATAAACAGAAGCCCCTATTCTTGAGCATTTGTGTATCTCCTCTTCCCTCCACTAAACAGATGAGGCTAAGGCTAAATAGGAAAAGAGAGGGTTAGACTTGATAACTTCTAAACTCCATTCCAACTCTAAATCCTAAATGACTGGGCCAACTTTGATGCCTAAAACATAAGCCAGAGAAGAGGTACTGCATTTGCTATATATCCTGGGGTGGATTCCCTCTTATCTCATGTGTTCCCAAGGACTCATTAGAAATAACTCCTGTGTTGGGAAAATACATACATGTACACGCATATACACAATATACATATACGTGCATATTATATGTATATATGTATATAACATGCATGCAAAGCATGCATACATACTTACATCTTCTACCATACCTGGAACCATTGTAAAGAATTTGGTTATTTAACCAATCAGTAATAAAGTTGCATTTGTTAAGCACCTGCTCTGTGTCTGGCAGGATGCTAAGTACTCAGAATTTAAAGACAAAAGTTGATATCCTTGACCTAAGGGGACTTAACATTCTGCAAGGGGAGACAACATATACATAGAAACAAATGAAAGTAAAATAGTTTGAGAAGGGAAGATAAGCAGCTAAAAAGATCAAGAAGATTTCTTGTAGAATGTGGCGTGTAAGCTGAGTTTTGAAGGAAAGTAGATATTTCAAAAGGCAAAGGTGAGGAGAGAGAAAATTCCAGACCACTGCTATTTACTGTGAAATTAAACCTTGAATAAAGGAACTAGTATTCAGGTGTTTAATATTGAGATTGTGCTTTAATTAAAAAGAAAAACACATACTCATTGTTTGGAAATAAATGTAGCTTTAAAAAGGCTGGGGGGAGAAAAGAAAATATTCTGGCTTAAATGATGATTCAGTTTGGGGCCTCTTATGGAGATCACCCCCTATCCAAGTTGGAGATCTCCTTTGTGTCACTAGAATCCCAAAGTTTTCTTTATCTTTGTGGTACATAGGTCTGAGGAAACTTTACACACAAAATCACAGATTCTCAGAGTTGGAACAGACCTCAGAAATTATCGAGTCCTACCTTTTAGTGAGCAAGAATCATCTTTGCAATGTACCTGAGTAATGTTCCTTTAGCCTTCCTCTGAAAACTTCGAGTCACAGGGAATCTACGGTAGGGGTGGAGTGGGAGGGAGATTCCACTTTGGAGCAGATCATATTGCCCAAATTCAAAAGAGGTTGATTTTTACAAAAGTGCATATTATTGTTTTACACATTGTCATGCCTACCAAGCCGCCAGATATTAGCTGAATGCCATGCACCTGGATCCTTTAATAAAAAGATTGAGATTTGCACACATGAGAGATTTGATCTCATAGCTACACTTAGCTTTATTAATCATTTGTTGATATTGCTCAGTAATTTTTCAGTTGTGTCTGACTCTTCATGACCTCATTTGGGGTTTTCTTGGCAAAGATAATGGAATAGTTTGTCATTTCCTTCTCCAGTTCATTTTATATATGACAAAACTGAGGTAAATAGGGTTAAGTGACTTGGTTAGGGTGACCCAACTAGAAAGTGTCTGAGGCTGGGTTTGAACTCACAACCAGAACTCTATCTGCTGTGTCATCAAATTGCCCTGTTTATTAGCCATCCTTATCCATTATAATGAAGGAGAATCTAGACTTAGAACTAGAAGGTACATTATAGACCATCTAGTACAGTCTCCTGTACAGATAGTAAGAGGAAGAGCCAGAATATTGATCCATGTTCGTTGAGTCTACTGTGCCATTCTTTATTTAGCGTATTTCCAAAGTTTATGATGCCTTTTCACTGATTGTATTTTCACTTGGCTTCTTCTTAAAGATATGTGTTGAGATTCTTTAACTTGTTATATAACATGATGACATTGCAGGATGAGATGTTTCTGAGATGACTTCCTTTATCGTGATCATCCCAGCTGTGATATAAACATTCTCATATGGGTAAAAGGACATGAGTATCTGGACCTTTTCCTCAGCTTTTTCTAGTTCTAGATCTAAGGGTATGACTTATTTTTTGGCCCATGCTTCTATTTATCTCTGAAAATAAAGTTCTGTACTATGAGATGCCATATGAATGAACAATAAATGCTTTCATCTAAAAATATAGCCAATATGCCTGGACATGAAATATACTCATATAATATACAACTTAATTCTACCAAATGACTGAGAAAACATATGTGGTATGGTTACTGCCGGTGCCATGGAAACTTGCCTACATTGCATATTTGACTCCAAAAATATAGATGATAAATGCCTTCCAATTCAAAATGCTTACATATGCTCAAGGTTACCTAGGTGACAATTGAATAGGAACCTGAGCATCTGCATTCCCTCATTTGTCTTTCAAAAGTTGTAACTTTCATATATTAGCATTTTGAGACCTACTTTTAAATTGAAGATTTGTGTTTCAAATAAATTATTTTTTCAGAAAAATAAGGAAAACTACTATTGCTATTTTGAAACCTGGTAATATATTCTACAGATTTAACTAGACCCATAAACTATGTAGATTAAGAGAGACTTGTAAAATCATCCAGCTTTATTTCTGCTTTCAGTCTTGGACAGCCCAAAAGATACTATATAGATAGCACAGCCTAATTCAGCATGTTCTCCTCAAAGTCATAGTGAAAACAAAACCATAAAATGATATTTTGCGGGACTGGGTCTAATTGGTCATACAGGTAGCATAGTAGAGTAGAAAAAGTAACAGCTATGTAGTCAGAAGACCTAGATTCAAATTCTGATTGATATGACCTCATGTTATCTTCAGCTAGCCAGTTAATATCCCTGTATCTCAGTTACCTAATCTATAAGATGAAGGATTTGGGGAGGCAGAACCAAGATGGTGGAGTGAAAGCAGTGACTTGCTTGAACTCTCCCCCAAACCCCTCCAAATACCTATAAAAAATGGCTCTAAATAAATTCTGAAGCAGCAGAGAAGAGAAATGAGAGTGATGCAAGAAAATCATGAAAAAGAATAAACAGTTTGCTAAAGGAGACCCCCCCAAAAAAATTACTGAAGAAAATAACATCTTAAAAAATAGCCTAACCCAAATGGCAAAAGAGGTCCAAAAAGCCAATGAGGAGAAGAATGCCCTAAAAAGCAAAATTGGACAAATGGAAAAAGAATTCCGAAAGCTTACTGAGGAAAATACTTCCTTAAAAATTAGAATGGAGCAATTGGAAGCTAGTGACTTTATGAGAAATTAAGACACTGTAAAACAAATCCAAAAGAATGAAAAAATAGAAAACAATGTGAAATATCTCATTGGAAAAACAACTAACCAGGAAAATAGATCCAGGAGAGAGAATTTAAAAAGTATTGGACTATCTGAAAGCCATGATCAAGAAAAGAGCTTAGACATCATCTTTCAAGAAATGATCAAGGCAAACTGCCCTGATATTTTAGAACCAGAGGGCAAAATAGAAACTGAAAGAATCCACCAATCATCTCCTGAAAGAACTCCCCAAAGGAAAACTCCTAGGAATATTGTAGTCAAATTCCAGAGTTCCCAGGTCAAGGAGAAAATATTTCAAGCAGCCAGAAAGAAACAATTCAAGTATTGTGGAAACACAATCAGGATTACACAAGATTTAGCAGCTTTTGTATTAAGGGACCAGAGGGCATGGAATATAATATTCCAAGGGCAAAGGAGATAGGATTACAACCAAGAATCACCTACCCAGCAAAACTGAGTATAATCCTTCAGGGGAAAAAATGGTCATTCAGTGAAATAGGGGAATTTCAGGCATTCTTGATGAAAAGACCAGAGCTGAATAGAAAATTTGAATTTCAAATACAAGACTCAAGTGAAACATGAAGAGGTAAACAGGAAAGAGAAATCATATGAGACTTACTAAGGTTGAACTGTTTACATTCCTGCAGGGAAAGATGATATTTGTAAATCATGAGACCTTTGTCAGTATTAGGGTAGTTTGAAAAAATAGACACACACACACACACACACACACACACACACATATATATATATATACACATATATAAATATATATGTATGTAGATAGATGGCTAGATAGATAGATAGAGGGCACAGGGTGAGTTGAAGATGAAGGGGTGATATCTGGAGAATAAAATTAAGGTGTGAGAGTATTATGCTGGGAGAAGGAGAAAGGGAGTGATAGAATGGGGTAAATTATCTCATATGAAACAGACAGGAAAAGGCTTTTACAGTGGAGGGGAAATGGGAAGGTGAGAGGAAATGAGTGAATCTTATTCTCCTAGGATTTGACTTAAGGAGGGAATAATACACACACTCAATTAGGCATGGAAATCTATCTTACCCTACAGGAAAATAGGTGGGGGGGAAGGGGACAGGAGAGCAGGGGGATGATGGAGGGGAGGGCAGATTGGGGGAGGGGATAATCGGAAGCAAACTCTTCTAAGGAGGGACAGAGTCAACAGACAGAGTAGAATAAATGGGTAGTGGGATAGGATGAAGGGAAATATAATTAGTTTTTCACAACATGACTACTATGGAAGTGTTTTGCATGACTACACATGTACAACCTGTACCAAGTTGCTTGCCTTCTCAATGAGGGTGGGTGGGGAGGGAGAAAGAGAGAAAATTTGGAACCCAAAGTTTTAAAAACAAATGTTAAAAATTGTTTTCACATGCAACTGGGAAATAAGATACAGAGGAAATGGGGTATAGAAATCTATCCTGCCCTACAGGAAAATTGAAGGGGAGGGAATGAGTGAAGGAAGGGAGAGATAGAAGGGAGGCAGATTAGGGGAAGGGATATTCAGAATGCTTGCCATCTTGAGGTGAGGGAAGGGATGAGATGGACAGAAAATTTTGGAACTCAAAATCTTGTGGAAGTGAATGTTGAAAACTAAAAATAAATAAATTAATTTAAAAAAAAAGAAATTGAGACTGAAAGGTAGCAGCAACTTGGCATAGTAGATACAATGCTGGGCTGGGAGATTTAGGTTCAAATTTAAGTCACTTCTCTAGCTGCGTGACTGTAGATAAGTCACTTAATCACTCTCAGTCCCGGTTCCCTCATCTGTAAAAAGAAGAGGTTTTCTCAGGGGTGGGGAATCTGCAGCCTCCAGGCCACATCTGGCCACAGGTTCCCTATCCCTGACTAGATGGTTTCTGAAGTCCCCTCCAGTTCTAAATCTATAATCTCATTGACAGGGGTAGAGACCCTGGAACCCTACCCCCCCAACTTTGCCTGAAGCATCATCCCAGTAATCCTCTCAACTGGCCTTTAATTGTAGCCTACTCCCAGTCTCCCAATTCTGTTACCTTTGATCCAGCCCAACTTTCATTGTCTGTTTCCTCCTGTTATCTCCAATCACCCCTGGCCACTTCCTACCCTTAATTCTATCTAGACTCTATTCTTCCTTGGCCAAGAGGTCCAGGTCCTTGGCATTCTTTGTTAACTCCCAGTTACCCCAGACTACTTGGCCATTCCTAGATCCCTCCCACAGTGTTTTTAAAATAAAATCCATCTTGGCCTCCAGTTAGGTGCTCAGATTCAATCTGGCCTGCTTATATTAGCAATATATATGCTTAGATTCCTTAAGAGTCTGGCCAATATGGCCGATTTTTAGAATCATGCCCACTTTGAACAGTATTCTAATAAACCTTGTCTTTGTCTGAAAGAAGACTTGGGTCGAATTCATCCTGGCAGGACCTGCGAGTCACTATTTTGGGGTTCCAACACCCCTAAACATCAACATTATGACTTGCCAAAGGTCTCTACAGCTAGAAAGTGACTGAGACAGGATTTGAACTCAGGTCCTTCTTAGTCCAGCACCTGCTAAGTGCTAGACAGGGGAACACAAAAAAAGACAAAAAAGAAAAAAAAAAGAAACAACTTTGTCTTCAGGGAGCTTATATTCTACTAAACTAAAGAATCTCCAGGCAAATGTCATTTAAATTGTCTGTGCCTCAACATCCTCCTCTACAAAATGTAGCTTCCCTACCACACTTGCTTGCTTAAGAGATTATCTTGAAGATGCACCATCAGGATATGATAGAATTCACTTAGAGCTCGAAAGACCTAAGAGATCATGAAGCCCAACTCCCTGGTTTTGCAGAAAAGGAACGTGAGGCTCAGAGAGGGGAAATAGTTTTCCATTGGTCACATAAGAAGTAAGAAATAGAGGTGGTTTCAAAAGCACAAGATGTGAAAGCTTTGAAAAGCACAAAGCACTGTGGACACGCATTTTACTCCTTCTGGAGACGTTTAGCCCACAGATGAGAAAATGTTAAGAGGAAAATGCTTTCAAATGTTTGAAGGACTCCCCTACAGGAGAGGGATTTGATTTGTTCTGCTTGACTGCAGAAGGCCAAACCATGGCAGATTTAGGCCTGCTGTCAGGAACATCATTCCTAACCATGTGAGCTGTCTCAAAGTGGAATGGTCTTCCTGGAGAGATGGTGAGTTCTCCTCCTCTGAGGTCTCTAAGCACAGGTTTTTTGCTTATTTGTACTCCCCCAGGGATTTTTAAGATGGGCTTTTGTCCAGGGGAGTTATCTCAGTAATTGAGAACAGTTCTGTGAAAGTCTGTTTGCTCCCTCGGCAGTCAGAAAGACAGGGCACAACAAGGGCATTGCTTCCAAGACTTCAGTCTCAGGATACGATGTCCCCAGGTTTCTTTAATTTGACATAAGAGCCCTATGGGGCAGGTAGGTGGCATAGTGGATAGAGTGCTAGGCCTAGAGGCAGGAAGACTCATCTTCCTGAGTTCAAATCCAGCCTCAGATACTTATTAGCTGTGGGACCCTGGGCGAGTTACGTCACTTTGTTTGCCTCAGTTTCCTCATCTGTAAAATGATCTGGAGAAGGACTGGCAAACCACTTCAGTATCTTTTCCAATAAAATCCCAAAACCCCAATGTTGTCCTGAAGTCAACTTAACTTGTCTTCTTGAGTTGCCATATTTTCCAGAAATACATGCCTGTTCATTTCTCTTATAATGAATCCAGTTGCAATGCAAAAAAAAAAAAAAAAGATGAAGGATTTGGACTAGATGGACTAATTTTCAGTAGTGGTGTTAGGCAAAATTGTAGAGTAATCAAAGTTTGTACATGAATCTAGGTCTTGCTTCCCTCTCCTCTTTGATACCCCACTACAGACATATATGGCTCTGGAATTGCCACATCAAACAGTATATGAAACTGCCATATTACTGCACCAATAAAACAGATATCATGAGATATCTACCTAGCTAAACCTATAGACAATTATTTGCCATTCAAAGAAATGTGATTAGAGAGTTAGACTAAAAACCATATGCATTCTATGCATTCTTATAAATACTTTCTGATGATGATAACCAGGGCTATGAAAACAAACAGAATGGCAGAGGAGAAAACAAACAAACAGAATGTATGTATGTATGTATGTATGTATGTATGTATGTATATGTAT